>NC_140011.1:8104712-8322212 GCF_964263955.1 Coregonus lavaretus | reverse complement strand
CGAGCCCAGAACTGGTGTTGTACCTCATTTCCCTCATTCAGGGAAAAGTTGTTATAATCATAAAGTTACGTTCCCTTTCAGTCAGTACTCCCAGTACAACACAACTATGGGGAAATGGAGTCCTGCCCCAATGGATACCAAATGAAATGGCCCATAGCAGACCTCCCAGACATCAACCACGCAACATGCGGTAGTCTGGGTCTGCCTAATGACCCTCTCCTGTCCCAGCTGTAAGCACACTGTGGGCTACAATGGGAGCATTGACATCCAAGCAATAAAACCTCACAAAAATGTGTGGTGATGCCCATCACGTCGCAGCATAAACAGTCAACCCTTTAAATAGCGCCCAAGACGCTGCCAGACCCCTGGTGGAGTGGGCGCGTATGCCGCTAGGTAACCTTTGCCCCTTGCTGTTATATGCCACCATAGAGTCTCCAGGGGCAAACTGAGTACAGAAAGGGTGTAAATCCATGAGCAGGGTGGTCTTGTAGGAGAGGATCTTCAGATCCATTGAGTCCCGAGGCTCAAAGGGGGCCGCACACAGTGCCTCCAAAACCAGAGCCAAAACCCATGTGGGTGTAATAGATTTAGAGAACAGTCTGAGACTGCGCACATCTTTCAGGAACAGCACAACCAGGGGGTGGGCCCCCGGTGTTGCTCAGTCAATTACCACATGACGCGCTGAGATAGCGGCCATGTAAATGTTTTAAGTGGAGAATGCCCGACCCTGCTCGAAAAGCTCCTGTAGGACCATAAGGATGTCCCTCACAGAGCACTAAAAAGGAATAAGTCCTTTATCTTGGTACCAGAGCTCAAACGCCTGCCACTTTTACACATACAGTTGTGGACTGAATGGTAGCAATAACATTCAGAGGTAAACCTCTAGCAATCAGATGGCCTCTCTCAGGGGCCAGGCCCATAGAACAAAGTCTCTGGCTTTGCGTGCCAAACCTGCCTGTGTGCCTGGGACAACAGGTCCCTGCGCAACGGGAGTTGCCACGGGACCCCGCCTAACAGGCAAATGATCTCTGCCAACCAAGGCCGCCCGGCTCCATGGGAGGAAATCCATAAAGGAGGGTCCGAGCCCACTGGTGTGCCAGTGCGTCCGTTCCCAACGGAGCGCTTGAGTCCCTCATTGAGAAAAACAGATGACACTGCATGTTTTCTCGCGATACGTAAAGGTCTACGTTGGCCCTGCCGAACCTCTCCCATATCTGGGTAACCACCCAGGTGTGTAGCCATCCAGGGCCACCCTGGATAGCAGATCCGGACCCGAGCAAGAGCAAGTGTGCCCCGCTCCACAGCAACAGGGAGAGTACCAAAGTGAGGACAGGGAGAGACCGGGTCCCCCCCTGCCAGTTGATGTAAGCCACTGTCGTCATGTTGTTCGACCAGGCACTCTGTGCCACAGTCCACACCCCCAGAATTGAGTAGCCATTGCACAGCGCGCCCCACCCTTGGGGGGGTCTGTCGTGACCACCTTGTGGAATAACACCTGGCCCATGAGAACCGCTTGCGACAGTACATGGTGGTCTCCCCACTGGGCCAGTGCCCGCAGGGACACCTGAATCAACCGGTTTAGGTGGCGAGATGCATCCAATCGAGTGGCTAGCACCCAGCGCTGAAAAGGCTGCATCAATAATAGCCCCAGGGGAACGACTACTATCATAGAAGCCATCATCCCCAGTAGGCACAGGAATTGGCGAAAACGCACTGTACGCCACATCCGAAATTGGGCCAAGCAGATCCGGAACCCGGACACCCTCTGTGGGGACAGAAAAGCGCGATTCACGCTTGAGTCTAACTCAAGACCGAGGAATGGACTGCTCTGCAATGGGGTCAGACAGCTCTTTCTGTGGTTTATCATAAAACCTAGAGACCATGAGACACTAGTCTGGATTTGTGCAACACCGCTTGTTCCCTTGATTCTGCTGTATCAGCCAATCGTCCGGATAGGCCAACACCCTCAGCCGCCTCCAATACCTTTAAAAAGGCACGCGGTGAGAGGGACAGACCGAACGGGAGGAACACAAACTCGTAGGCTATCGCCTCATAATGGAACCTGTGACTGGGGTACATGGGCACATGAAAGTACGCGTCCTTCAGGTTGATGGTGGTGAACCAATCGCCGGTACGCACGGACCGTAACAGCTGCTGATATCTGAGCATCCTGAATGCGCAAACTTGGAGGTACTTGTTTATTGCCTGCTTCTGGAGCAGGAAGGATATTTCCTCCCTTAACACTGGCGCTGAGGCCAGTGGAACAGCCAACGTGATGACGCCACAAAAACACGGCGGGCGTACAACAAATTGCGGCCTGCATTCTGACGTCACTGTTTTTTTCCACCACTCTCGACAACCCTGTGTTTGAATGTGGAGGAGGGACACGCTTTATTGAACTCACGTGGGATACACAACCCTTTTGATAACCCGTGAAAACAATAAGTTTATTAAAGTGCAAACGTTTGCCTGAAACCTGGTCCACTCTGGGTTTGGGGTTTCGGCCATCAGTGACGCACCCCGATTGGATGTACTACTTGGGGGTACTGCTGTCACAACGGGTATTTGGGGAGGCGGGCTAGGTGCGCTGAGGCCGTCTCCTACCCCACGCCGTGGCGGGACCATCCCTCACCTCACCCCTGGGAGCGACGCAGCCCTTTTTCCAGGCAGGCTGGCGCTGCCCGTAAGAATCAGGTCTATTCGAATCAGGTCGATCCCCAGTATGGATCCATTGTCCTTTGCCTTGCTCCAACCTCCAGGCCTGCCACATCATGATTGTGACACTGTGACCCAGATAGATCGAGTGACACTACATTTTTAACAGCAAACTCACCTCCACTCCCTGGAAGGTGTGAAGGTTTAGGGCTCGTCCCAAACGAGATCGTCATAGTAGACAAAGATGTTCGGGACTGAGCCAACAAAAATGGTCCCTTCATACTGAAGATAGCTCTAATAAATGCTGAAGGAAGATTGTTTTTCTGTGGCAGTCTTCTTCGTATAGCCTATTTTTGGAAGGTCTTTAACCAACATGACTTTTAACTTAACGCTCTCATGATGGTGATGAAAACAACAACAGCCAGGTCCACATCTGTGGTCTCTACGAGATCAGGAGTAATTAGATCAGGGCTCTGTAGCATGATCTCCTTCCTGAGTGATCCACACACACACACACAGGTGACGTCAGGGGAGCCAGCCCTGAGCTACTGCCACAACAACAACAACAAGTTCAACAGCAAGTGGCCTGAATAAATAGCCTCAAAACAAGAATGATACGAAAAACAGAAGAGGCATCTGATATGCTGGCAGGACTCACCTACACCTACACACACACACACACACACACACACACACACACACAAGCGCACTCACGCACGCACACACACACACTACCGCCTAGTTTAACTTCCCTGGTCTTTGAATAATGTACAATAACAACTGGTGGAGCTGTGTTCTGCTATTCGCTGAAGTGCATAGAAGATCTGAAGTGGAGAAGCAGATTCTAATCCTCTTATAGAAGCATAATAGGACTGATCTGAATGGCCCTTATTAAAAACAAATGAGTTCATGGATCAACTTTGATCAAAGATCATCTGAGGCCAGAGTGCTTAGAACTCTGCCATTCCAACATAGATCTCTGACAATTCAACTGCCATACCAACTTTCAACACCTACAGTGGGGAGAACAAGTATTTGATACACTGCCGATTTTGCAGGTTTTCCTACTTACAAAGCATGTAGAGGTCTGTAATTTTTATCATAGGTACACTTCAACTGTGAGAGACGGAATCTAAAACAAAAATCACATTGTATGATTTTTAAGTAATTAATTTGCATTTTATTGCATGACATAAGTATTTGATCACCTACCAACCAGTAAGAATTCCGGCTCTCACAGACCTGTTAGTTTTTCTTTAAGAAGCCCTCCTGTTCTCCACTCATTAGCTGTATTAACTGCACCTGTTTGAACTCGTTACCTGTATAAAAGAAACCTGTCCACACACTCAATCAAACAGACTCCAACCTCTCCACAATGGCCAAGACCAGAGAGCTGTGTAAGGACATCAGAGATACAATTGTAGACCTGCACAAGGCTGGGATGGGCTACAGGACAATAGGCAAGCAGCTTGTTGAGAAGGCAACAACTGTTGGCGCAATTATTAGAAAATGGAAGAAGTTCAAGATGACGGTCAATCACCCTCGGTCTGGGGCTCCATGCAAGATCTCACCTCGTGGGGCATCAATGATCATGAGGAAGGTGAGGGATCAGCCCAGAACTACAAGGCAGGACCTGGTCAATGACCTGAAGAGAGCTGGGACCACAGTCTCAAAGAAAACCATTAGTAACACACTACGCCATCATGGATTTAAATCCTGCAGCGCACGCAAGGTCCCCCTCCTCAAGCCAGCGCATGTCCAGGCCCGTCTGAAGTTTGCCAATGACCATCTGGATGATCCAGAGGAGGAATGGGAGAAAGTCATGTGGTCTGATGAGACAAAAATAGAGCTTTTTGGTCTAAACTCCACTCGCCGTGTTTGGAGGAAGAAGAAGGATGAGTACAACCCCAAGAACACCATCCCAACCGTGAAGCATGGAGAGCATTGAAGATGGGTCGTGGCTGGGTCTTCCAGCATGACAACGACCCGAAACACACAGCCAGGGCAACTAAGGAGTGGCTCCGTAAGAAGCATCTCAAGGTCCTGGAGTGGCCTAGCCAGTCTCCAGACCTGAACCCAATAGAAAATCTTTGGAGGGAGCTGAAAGTCCGTATTGCCTATCAACAGCCCCGAAACCTGAAGGATCTGGAGAAGGTCTGTATGGAGGAGTGGGCCAAAATCCCTGCTGCAGTGTGTGCAAACCTGGTCAAGACCTACAGGAAACGTATGATCTCTGTAATTGCAAACAAAGGTTTCTGTACCAAATATTAAGTTCTGCTTTTCTGATGTATCAAATACTTATGTCATGCAATAAAATGCAAATAAATTACTTAAAAATCATACAATGTGATTTTCTGGATTTTTGTTTTAGATTCCGTCTCTCACAGTTGAAGTGTACCTATGATAAAAATTACAGACCTCTACATGCTTTGTAAGTAGGAAAACCTGCAAAATCGGCAGTGTATCAAATACTTGTTCTCCCCACTGTATACATGTACGATATAGGCTTATATGAGTATCCTACACCCAAAGCATTTCAAGATTACACAAAGACAATCAATCAAGCCAAACAAACAAAAAACAAATGATATCATTCCAGAACGATAAGGAAGACACACATGACCATAGATATAAAACAATGTTCTATACCTATGCACATGACAATGCAAAAGGAACCTTGTGTGAATTCCACTGAGGCCTTCAGGGTGGCTTTGTGTGTGTGTGTGTGTGTGTGTGTGTGTGTGTGTGTGTGTGTGTGTGTGTGTGTGTGTGTGTGTGTGTGTGTGTGTGTGTGTGTTTGTGTACGCATCGGAACAGAGGAATGTTACAGTACACTGCCTGAGCCACATACCTCTGAACAAATCTAGCACATTAATGACACATTAATGCAAAAGTCAAACTGACTGACACTCAAACTCGCATGGCATCATAGGCAAAAGTAACCTGATTTTTGGTGCAAACCTACTGATACTATGTATGAAGAACGATACACAAAATTGCAAGTTACCATCATGTCTAAATGTAAGTCTTTAAAAACCTCATCCCTAGGCTAGATCTTTATTAGTGGATCTACTGGGCAATGTAGCCACATACATTGTGTGGTAGACCTAATGTGTTTTATCATATTTGCTTGCGTCCAAAAGGCCTCTATTGCTCTACTTTGAGCTGCTTATCATCCAGTGATAGAGGAAAGACATGGTGAGACATTCCTTTTATTCCCAGGTTGGTAAACCAGCCAAGGCAAATACATTACCTTTATTATCTGAAACACTAAAAGTTTCTCCTTTATTCATTTAGCGGCGGCCACACCAAACAAAAAAACAAAAACATGTATTTATTTGTTTAAGACATTTTTGGGAGGAAATACGCTTTCAGTGTACAGTTAAATGACTAAACCCAGACAGAAAGTATTTAGAAAAGATAATTGACCTATATATATTTTTTAATATATATTTTTAAATAATCTCATCTTGGAGAACTAGAAATCACCTAAATAAAAGCTAGACAATCAGAGTATTTTTTCACACTGCAACATTTTTGCTCAGTGCTATGGATATTTGTTTTTGAATTGCAGGAAATCAGAGGGGGAAGAAAGCACATTTTTCACCCTGCCGCCAATTCCGGACAGAGTTAAGCCGCACCCACAGCCCCCTGTGTCGGGAGTCGGGATGACACAGACAGGCAGGCAGCTTTTCACAGCCAGTCCAAATCATGAATCAGCATCATTATTATGGATATAAACAAAGAAATATCAATAAAAAAAAACAGGTAAAACGAAACGAAGTGCAGCTAGTTTGCAGTCTTTCCAACTTCAGTTTGAAGTTATTGCGTTAGCTGTGTTGTTGGCTAGCTCCTCTGAACAACAGTGTCCTGACGAGAGAGCACATTTTCTATGCCAGGTGAAATTGCGCATCATTAGCTCATTGTTATGGATGTATCCAACTAAACAAATGCAAATGAAGATACATTTTTAAAATTCTGGCTGCATTGTTTGACATGACTGTAAGTTACCCGTAGTTGGCTAGCTAGCACGCAAGGGATAAGAACGTTGCCAGCCATTATGGCAATAGAACTTTTAGGACAAACGACTGATACAGAACAAAAATACTTAACGACTGGGTCGCGGCTCTGGCAACCGAACCGATAGAACGAACGACCAGCCGGCTTGGGTAGTAACCCTAGATTTGTGTCGGGGCTATTTCTTGTGGAAGGATGAAATTGTATAAATAAATTCCTCATAATAACGTTTTTAATGAAAATATGTAAATCATTATTTTAATTTGTTGGTAACCCCTTGTATAAAAATGATAATGCCCTCGAAGCCGGTGTTTGGAGGATATCTTGGCACGGTTTGCCAACACCCGTGCAAATATATCCTACCAACACCGGTTTCTCAGGCATTATCACTTAAATAGAAGCTCTCACATTCTTCTCCTCTAACACAAAACACCAGCGGCCTGCCAGTCTTCTACCAGTCTTCTACCAGTGTTCTACCAGTCTTCTGCCAGTCTTCTGCCAGTCTTCTGCCAGTCTTCTGCCAGTCTTCTGCCAGTCTTCTGCCAGTCTTCTGCCAGTCTTCTGCCAGTCTTCTACCAGTCTTCTACCAGTCTTCTACCAGTCTTCTGCCAGTCTTCTGCCAGTCTTCTGCCACCCAACAAAAGCACTGCCAGATCACCTCAGACATACCACACACACACACACACCCCAAAACACAAACACTTCAGCTCATTCAAACTCAGTAAATCGCAGTCTGAAGATTCCACACACAGCACAAACCACAAACCACCCCTTCAGACCAGACATAGGCAGTTACCCAGTGAGAACTTCTATCAATACTGCCGTTTGTTCATTGTACTGACTGTGCACTTTCTGGTGTCGTGAGAGGCAAGGCTCTATGTTGTCTTTGTGCAGGTCCGTTACACCATAAAACTTTTACAGGCCAATTATAATAACACTCTTTAAATGAGTGAAATATAGCACAGCTTACATCCACAAAGCAGAGCATTTAAGTCTGGCTCTCATTCAGAGGTGAGAGGAGCAGTGCTGCAGAGGCAGAGCTATGACCTTAGGGTGGAGACTACACTTCACCATCTATTACAGAAGTATAGGTTCAACCTTTATGGTACATTTTTTGGCATACAGACATTTACCAGGGAGAGATAAACTGAAACATGGTAAAACCTAGTAAACTCTAGTAAGAGTAGGTGAGTATTTTCAAAGTAACAGCTTATACTGTACTGTTGTAAAAATGTCACGGCTCACTAGTGAATTTAAGTTATGTAACCAGAGATAATGGTCTAAACAAGAGAAAACTAGGATATGAATCATGAACGTTACATGTTCCATGTGACCCACTGACTGCTTACTGCGGCCAAACAGGAGACCAGGCTCTCAATAACAGAAAGGAAAGTGTGTAAGTGCATATAACAAAAGACAGCTTGTACATTGAACATTCATTTACTCATAGATGCAACTTAAAAGCAATTGTAACATAACAAAACCGGATTTTTTAAAGTAAGCATAACATTTGTTTTGCTTGAAGTACCTTGAACTCAATTGATTTCACTTCCTCACAGAGGGTGGTCCTCTATAGCTCAATTGGTAGAGCACGGCGCTTGTAACGCCAGGGTAGTGGGTTCGATCCCCGGGACCACCCATACGTAAAAATGTATGCACACATGACTGTAAGTCGCTTTGGATAAAAGCGTCTGCTAAATGGCATATTATTATTATATTATAACATTTTTAATCTTTCAAACAAGTTATTTAAGTCATTTTGCACACAAACTTATTTAGTGCAATTTACATAAAACATATATTTTTATTTTGTTACGTGTGATATTTAGTTGGCATTTGTAACATTGTAATTTTGTGTTCAAATCAGGTAAACATATTGTGTGCTTACAAATTACATTTTAATTGTCAACCTTGAATTATATATATTTGCTCAGCTGACTTCGCAATAAAAGTATTAACACCTTGCTAATTTAAGTATACTACCAGAATGACCAACTTATTTTACTGACGCAGCAATTTGACATTCCTTACACCATTGACATTCAATTTCACAGTCTGATTCTCCGTTTTGCAAGCTGGCCTGCATTGATGATCTGCCAAACAGGGGCACAATTAAGCTTTTGATATTGGAGGATGCCATGACTAGCTCTGGGGTGTCATTGAGTAATCCACACTTATCAATTTCACAGCATCCAGGACAACCGAGTGACGACTTTGAGGTGCCAACCTTTTCACATGATCTTGAATTGTTACTGAGAGAGGGAAATCAAGGATATGACCAATTTGGAAGACAACTGGTGTTGACCAGAAACCAAAGACAACTGATGTTTGGATGGCGTGGCAAAAGCTATGTATGAGAGGAATGAGTATCCAAGTGAGTGTGACTTTGAAGATGCTGCAGAAGCCTTAGTCCACCGACATACATGCCTTGCTGACAATGGGTCACCAAAAGGGTGAGAGGGATGGAAGAATGGCCTTAAGTTTAAAGTAGGCAAATACAGAACGAATCTAGGCAGAGAAAGGTGTCCTGAGGTTGGTAAAAAAAAAGTGCCAAAAAAAGGAAAGATCCAGAACCACCACTAAAACACACCGTTTACTGTGGCCCAGTCAACCTCTCAAAGTTCCCGCAATCAAAAGTTGAAGCAGATCTGGAAAAGCTAAGGACCGATATTGCTCTTGAGATTAAGAAGACACACAAAGTATTGGCTGTAATCAATCACTGTATGGGAAAGACATTTGCCCTGAGAAGACAGGAGATTCTGAACAGCAGTCCTAAAATACAGACAGTGGAGAATAGATGGCCGGCATTATTTCTAGAGTCACAGGTATTGCTTTGGCCTGGTTGCAGGGTTTACATTATGTTACAATGTAAAAAAACATTGTATTGGTATTGGTTTTGAGTTATTGTCATTCAGTAAGTGCCTGGTAATGTATAATCGCATTAAGTACAGAAAACTTCTGTGTCTTTAAAAAAAAAAAATTATCTACAGATATGTGCTGAGTTTCATCGCATAACTAATCAGAACCTGCAGCGATCGTTCTTTGCTGCACTAGACCATCACACTGAACGCTTGCTGGCTTTATCCCGGGAGGCGCAGGGACAGATGGGGAGCATTGGACATCGGCTTTCTGCCATTCTGAAGATGTATGATGAAATGGTTTGTTACTTTCTAATTTACATATTTGGTCAGTTTTCTTGGTCTGTGTGGGCACTCCCCCTATTTATTATTTGATTTAATTCTTTACCATTTTCCAAACCCCACCTGCAGTGTACATAAAATTGGTTTGGGGTGAAATGGTAGTAAAAGGAGAGTTGTGTCTCGATTAGGGATTGAGCCTATGGATAGCCATACTGGTTTAAAATCACAGTGCATATATACTTTTCCCATTTGTCCTCTGAAAGTTGATTTATTAATGTTCTGTCTGTGTCCTTTTAGCAATCAAGGGACGTGAATGTCAGTCGAACGGCTGCCCTTCATTGTCTCCCAGCAGTACTTAGTGAAAGCGACTCAGAGGTGTTCAAAACCTGCAAGGTTGGTTAATATACTTACAGGGTTATTACAGAGTTTAAGACTGCTCCTTTTAATGGGTGGTCCTCTGTAGCTCAGCTGGTAGAGCACGGCGCTTGTAACGCCAAGGTAGTGGGTTCGATCCCCGGGACCACCCATACACACACAAAAAAAAAAAAAAATTATAATAATGTATGCACGCATGACTGTAAGTCGCTTTGGATAAAAGCGTCTGCTAAATGGCATATTTTTTTATTTTTTTATTATTATTATTAATATTGACTTGCCTTGCCCAGAAATCACAACGCATCTTCCACGTTGGTTGATCTGTATTTCACACTCTTCCGGTTGTCATACTGTAAGAACGTGAGTCAAGAAATCCTGGTGTCCTCATTGGTCCAGTCTGCATACTTGCTATCATCTCTGATGATGAAGATGCAGTCTCCCTTCAGCCACACCAAGTCTCCATTATCCTGGAAGATAGATTGGTGATGCACAGCTTCCAATCCTGGCCAGATGCTTTTCCCGCTCTTTTTGGCCTGGTTTATGCTCTACATCTGGATTACCCAAAACCCATGTCCAGCTCATTTCTATTAATTCAGCAAGTGTTCCTTAACGTTGATTCTGAAAAGCTCAAATCAAAAGTTTTGGCCTTGAAAAATAAACTGTAACCTAATTATAACTTGTTTTCATGTCAAATGTTCCTGTGGTAAGACAACAGATTTTTTTTGTTTCGTTTTTCTTCAACCTTAGAAAAGAGGACTTGGTGATTGTTGGAACAAAAAAAGTTTTTGAACGGTGACAGGGTGAGGATGGAGGCCAACTCAAAATGTTGTCAGGAGGCCTATATTCCCAAAAATATGGTGCAATTACATTACACGTTCAATGTGTTCTGGACATGGTCCTTAAGCTCCTGGTGTCCAATTCCTGGGGCTCCTGGTGTCCAATTCAATTTAGGTTTTAAAACTGTTTTGCATCTGATCGAGGAAGTGGTCTAGTGTTGTTAAATGTAGCTTGCACCTGGGCCTAAAAGTGATAAACATGGTGTTAATTGGTCATTGGTAATTATTAGATTAGTCGTGTGTAAAGTGTCTGTCTGTCTCAAACAGAATGTGGCGCATGAAGCCCTGAATTAAGAGTACTGTTTATGTTCAAGTGATATAACCTCTAAAGAGTTAACTGCATGTCATAAAAAAGCTAGTTAATTTCACATTTTGGGCGGGCATCTGGAAGGATGTATTATTTTAAACTGAAGCCCGCTCATCGGCCAAAGGCAACGTCTTCTCTGTGATCATACCACACTTTCTCCAAGTGCATGTGCAGTAGTCTACCTCACACACAGGCGGCTGACTTCCCACCAAGGTTTGTACGATTAAGTATATATCATTTAAAGCTAAATTGCATTAGGGAGCCAATTGTGAGCATGGAAATCGAATGTAGTCTCATTATTTAACTTAGGGAGGAAATTTCCGGAGCCTGACGACGTAGGTAACGTTAACATTAGATTAAGTCGGTTAACTTTCCAGCAGTTCATGTTAGCCAATTAATTTAAAGAGAAGTGCTGCTGGCTTTCATGACCTAGCCTAGCTAAATACAGAATTACCCGAATGGTTTAAAAACATTATTAAAAGAAAGTTATGGTAAGCGTAATATATTACATGATTGTTATAAATGTTAATTGCGGAACATTGTGAAAACTCTGTGACTAGCATTAGCAAGCATGACTAACGGGTAGCTAACTATCCAACTGACGGATCAATGCATGTGTAACGTTAACATTGACAATTTGATGTTAAAATCCATCTGCCGTGACATGTGCATATTTATTTGATGTTTTAACTGGTTGGCAGTCCGCCTCAACAATTAGCTAGCCTAGCTAACGTTAGTTTGTAGAACAGACACGCCTCTGGAGGAGTAATTTATGTCAAATGCATTACTTGTCCACAGAGCTATGGGGACAATGTAAATGGTTGTTTGGCTAATGTGTAAAATGCATTGCCTTTGAGAGTTAACGTTAAGCCTGCTTACTTGCTAATGTTGCCCTTGCCTGTTCTTGCAGACCTTGGGACAACTGTGCAGCATTTCACCTTTGCCATAGACCTTGTAGTGAAAGGTAAGTTGTCAAGAGAATTTTGGCCCAATAACAAAAGGCTTAATATAAGTTTATATGATGAGGTAGTTAACAAAAAATCCAATAGCCATAGAACAGTATACATCCCCATTCTTTAAGCTCTACAATAAATCAGGTCAAAACATGCTAACCTCATAGTTAAAGGCGTACTAGAGTAGTTTCAATTCTTAGCTGCTTTTCAGTCACCCCTGCTGATTAATTAGAACTATTTTAAAATCCATCAATCTTAGGTTTGTGAAATGTCTGAATTACACTGTGAGAGTGGATTGTTTGGATGAATCGGGAAAAACACTCCAGAAAAGAATGTTAACATTTGTTGGTAGGCCCTGAGTGCAATAATATATCATAACAGGCGTCTGAGTTATGTGCATATAACTTAAATTGTAAATTGCTTTTTTCAATTTCTATAATAAAGTGCATGAATTGTTTCCACTTCCATCTTTTCAGACATCCATCAACCAAACATGCTGTGGAAATGTAAACTCTGCCGTTTTTCCTACCATTCCCAAGGAAATCTTCTAAAAACACTACCGTTTAATACAGTCAACACTCCAGAATTAATCCTTTGCCATGTTTGTATGAAACCTGCATCTGCACCTTTGGCTCTTTGAATTTGCTAAAAATTCATTTGTCAAGACTCCATGCACCGATACATGCATGTTCAGCTGTAGAGACACATTTGGCATTCCACTGCCCAATTTGTGCTTTTACACAACCATTTGATGAGAGAGAGCTTTTTTCACATTTAAGAGCACATGTGAAGAATCATGAAATGGTTCAGTGTCCGGTTAAATACTGCACATTCAAAACAAATGATTTCAACATTCACCTCACATATGTCAAGAAACCATTCCTCTTTAAGCTCTACTGATTTCAAAGTTGGCATTGTGAGGCAAGCAAGTGAGTCCCAAGATTATTTTTTTCAAAGCCAAATTACAGATGTTGCAGGTAGCTCCAAGGATGATGAATCAAATGCGCGGGATAGCACACCTTCTGTTAAACAGCAGCTGCAGCAAAACCTGGCCTCCTTGCTGTTAAAATTACAATCACTTCTTCATGTGTCACAAAGTGCAACTCAAGAAATGCTAGTGAACTTGGATCAACTGCTCTTACTCTCTAAACCACTAATGAAACAAACAGTCTCGCAAATTCTAGAGAAACATAATTGTAATGTGAGCACTGATGTCATCAATGAAATTGTGAATGGCATAGTAGACAATGACGTTCTTCACAGTTGTACTTCAAAAGATGGACCTTTGTCAACAGCAAAAAGAAGGAATAGTTATTGTGATAGGAAATTCCCTGTGGTGAAGCCAATTGAGTACACCATAGATGGTGCAAAACATTCCACAATGTACGTCCCCATCCTCACAATGTTGCAAGAGCTACTTTTAAAAAATGATGTTTTAGAGCAAGCAATGGAAGACATCTGCACAACCAGGTGGCCAATATGCATCATATCGTGATGGATCATTTTGTAAAGACAATGAAATGCTTCTAGTGAGGAGTTTAAGGTTGCTGTTCAACTCTATATTGATGATTTTAAAGTAGCCAACCCACTTGGTACATCAGGAAAAAAGCACAAAATATGCTGTGTTTACTGGACTTTAGCCAATATTCCAAGCAAGCATCGTTCAACGTTGCATACAATACAGCTAGCATTGCTATGCAATTCCAGTGACTTGAAGACTTGTGGATATGCAAAGGTTTTGAGCCACTGTTGAATGACTTAAAAATTCTGGAAACAAAAGGTGTCTATGTTGACACTTTTGGAGTATGTGTTTAAGGTACTGTGATGTGTGTAGTGGCTGATAATTTAGCTGCACATGGACTTGCAGGGTTCAAAGAGCGCTTTAGTGGAAAATACATTTGCAGATTTTGTCAGGCAATGAAGGAGGACATTCAAACATACGAGGCAAGGACTTTTGAGATGAGAACAAAGGAAAGCCTTGATAATTTATGTAACGACATAGAATCAGGTATAAGTGCAGAGAACTATGGTGTGAAGAGTGCTTGTGTTTTTTCACAGCAACTACAGTACTTTCATACAACAAGTGGATTTCCTCCAGATATTCTTCATGATTTCCTAGAAGGTGTTGTACCGGTAGAGTTGTCTCTGTGTCTACAAGAATTGATTAGAAATAAGTGTTTCTCGTTGGAACACTTGAACATTGCTATGGTCAAGTTTCCTCATGAGAACAGTGACAAAGTTGATCGACCTCAGCCTATACCTAAGAGCGTTGTAAAAAGAACAATGATTGAAGGCAATGGCCACAAATCTCACATTGCTTAGGCTTCTTCCTGCAATAATTGGCTCCGAGGTAACAGAGGATGAGACAGCTTGGGAGATTTTGATGGATTTGAAAGACATTGTGGAACTAGTGTTGTGTCATGTGTTCACAGAGGAAGTGATTCAGTACTTGACTTTAAAGATATCCGATCATAGACAACTACTGCAGGAGGTATTTCCAAATGTTCAACTGCGTCCAAAGCATCACTTCATTGAACACTATCCACAATTGATACTGCGTTTTTGTCCACTTCTACATTTCTGGAACATCAGATTTGAAGGAAAGCATAAAGTATTTAAAAATATTGTACATGACGCACAGAACTTCAAGAACCTACACCAAACCCTTACTTAAAGACATCAGAGAACGATGGCACATCATTTGGAAACTTTTTTAAGCCTGCCGTTGAGACATTCACCGTAAAGAACATATTTTTGAACACTCTTCCGACTGTAGCACAGGATTATATACAGGAAATAACTGACAGCGCCTCGGTGTACAGCACTTCACATGTTGTTGTAGACAACACACATTTTGTCAGTGGCATGTTTGTGTGCACTGGACTACATGGTGGTTTGCCCCAATTCAAACAAATTGGAAACATCATACTCGTCAACAATCAAACTCTGTTTGTATGCCAAAGCTGCCAGTCTTGGCATATAGAGCACCTGCACTCCTATGAGGTGACAACAGAAGAGTCATATGTTGTAACAACACCATCAGATCTCCATGACTTCATGCCTCTAACTGCATACAGACTGAATGGACAACTTGTCCTTACTACTAAGCACTTCATACTTTTGAGCAGGTAGAAAAGTAATCTATGTTCCTCTGTCCTACAGCGATATGGCTGACAAGTCTGAACTCTTCAGACTGAGAGTCCACTTAGGAGACGGAGGCATTGAACGGGTGACACTCCCCTGTCGTCCAGATTCTGTCCCTCAACTGACTGCTTTACTGCGTGAAAAATGAGAAGTTCCATGCAGTGTCCTTGTCCAGCTTGAAGACCCTGATTTTGGTGGCCAGCTATGCAATCTGAGCAGTACTCATGAGCTACAAAACATGGGAACTGTCAAATTGATCAGAGTAATGGAATTGGACTGTAGCAGTTTTCAATTGCCTTTGTACTTTATTTTAGGTATGTGCAGAGTACCATCGCATCACAAACCAGCAACTCCAGGATTCGTTTTATTCCATGTTGGACCAACACACAAAACGCTTGCTAGCCCTATCCAGAGAGAAGCAGGGAAAGACTGGAAAAAATTGACAGAAGATAGCTACCATTCTGAATTTGTACAGCCAGGTATATAAATTAAATCAGTAAGCAAAATGTAAAGCAAGTTAAATGATTGGGGTGAATAGTTATGCACGCTCAAGTTCTGTTTTTTTCGTTTGTTTCACACAAAAAATATTTTGCATCTTCAAAGTGGTAGGCATGTTGTGTAAATCAAATGATACAAACCCCCCAAAAATCAATTTTAATTCCAGGTTGTAAGGCAACAAAATAGGAAAAATGCCAAGGGGGGTGAATACATTCGCAAGCCACTGTATAGTTCCTGTTTGTAATGTTTCTCCGATGTGAACACTGATCGATCTGTTGTCCTCAGATGTCTTCCAGCAATACTCCAAGAGGATGACTCTGGAGTGTTCATAACATGCACGGTGGGCTGTGCGAGGTTGTTCAAATATTCTTTGACCCAAAATAAAGGAGGGGAGAAACTACTTGTGTGTCTTCATAAGTGTTTATTGTGTCCTTGATTTGAAAAACAAACTGTAAAATACCAATACCAAAAACATTTATGGTGCTAAACAATTGTAAATAGTTACATTATCCTATAAGGAAAAGAGATTAGGGATTTTTTTTAAACAACTGAAGACGACTAAATATTTTGTTGGCAAATGCCAACTAAAATGTCTGCCTGCATTTGATTTGGTCTGTGTGCCTTTAGTCAAACCGGTCACAAAAATGAGAAAGTCATGCAATACTATTGGCCTTTAATATATTGAGTCTTAACATGTACAGAGATACAAGACTAACTTGACTTCAGTTGGTGTAGAGTTTCATTGAAAGTGTTACTGTTTGGGAAAACTGAACATTGGCATTGTTAAGTTACCTTACAAATCAGTGATGAAGTTGTTGGCCTCAGCCTGAATCCTTGTATATAGGAAGCTTTAGAGGCATTGGCCACAAATATCACATTGCTGAGGTCCCAGAGGATGAAAATGGATAGGGAATCTTCATGGAGTTGTAAGGAGAGGTCTTTTGCATACATGTGTAGTGTTGTGGACCGGTACATATAAGGAAGTTGGGGAAACAACGTTCGCACACACTGTCTACTTGCATTTAGAAAGTTTATTTGTCCGTTTAATGATTCGGCCCTACACCTTAGTTCAGGACCGAAACATTGCGTGCATAAGTACATTTTATAATCTGCAAGTATAACTTTGTTTTGTAAACATAATGGAGTGAACAATTGTTGTGGAGGAAGACATTTTAATTGTCAACAATAATCTTCATCTTAAACAGTTAAATGTAGTGACGTTGTCGGCACATCACTACCTCATTATTTTGATTTTATATCCTTCAGCACAGCTTTTAATTGAATGGAAGCTACCACATCAGTTGAACGTGTTAATTGGAGAAGGGTCATTATACTGTGCTTATGTTTTAATAGTTAAGTTGTTGATGGGGAATGTTGCAATGTTACACAGTACTGAATTGATTGAAAGTTGGGGTTTTGTTATCTGAGCCTTTTAAAAGTTACAGCATATGTTCAAATGAGTCATGATGTACAGAATTGCCATTTATCTATTGATGGAGCTTAAAATAGATGAATCATGTTTTGCATTCATGTAATTAGAGATTTGTGGTTCTGAAGATGCAGTGTTTTAAAGAAAATTTAATTAAATTTTTTAAGAAAAAACTGTTGTAAAGCTAACTTGCTTTAGAGTAGTTGACTGAAAGAAAGAACTAGGATTTTAAGAGTAGTTTTTGACTTTGACTGGTTTCCACAAATTATTTGAGTTCCGTAACAAAAAAGATCAAGTTACACAGGACTAAAATGTGATAATTTTTTTTACAGTTCTATGTTTAATTTACTCAAAAGTTGTATGCAAACTTGAACATGTTGATTCAGTATTTGTTGAATGCACTCCAAAGAATAGAGTAACTAAAGTCATTAATTACAGTGATACAACATGAATGATTTAAGTTATTAATCAAGTGATATTAACATATAAAATATAGTAAAATTACTTGGGTTTGTAAGTAAGTTGCGCAAAGGTTACACAGTTTGGATACTTCAATTTAATTCACAGTGACACGATAGAACCAAGTTAAGTGGCAAGTTGCCATGGCTTTAATGTTTTGAGTACAAACAGAACTTTACAACTAAAGTTATTGTGGGGAGTAAAAGCAAGTTAATGGACAGACATCTTTTAAGTATTCTGCACCCAAACAATATACTTCAACATGTTGCCCTGACACCAAATATTTTTGTAGATTTAGCTCAAACTATTATGTTTATGACACACACACTTACCCCACCAGACATGCCACCAGGGGTCTTTTCACAGTCCACAAATACAGAACAAATTCAAGAAAGTGTACAGTACTATATAGAGCCATTATTGCATGGAACTCTGTTCCATCTCATATTGCTCAAATAAACAGCAAACCTGGTTTCAAAAAACAAATAAAGCAACACCTCACGGCACAACGCCTCTCCCCTATTTGACCTAGATAGTTTGTGTGTATGTATTGATATGTAGGCTACGTGTGCCTTTAAAAAAAAAATATGTAGTTCTGTCCTTGATCTGTTCTTGTCTATTAATGTTCTGTATTATGTAATGTTTCATGTTTTGTGTGGACCCCAGGAAGAGTAGCTGCTGCTTTTGCAACAGCTAATGGGGATCCTAATAAAATACCAAATGTAACTCTGAAATTACCATTAGTGGACAAAAATTATTTAAGTGTGTGTTACACTACTAATCTACTTCATTTAGCAAACTATGTTGAGTACAATGTACTTAAAATATTTCTCTACTTACTAAAACCTTTAGTGTTTCATCAACTTTAAATTGTGGCCCATTTGGGATCATGTGACACTTATAGTTTGAGTAAAGCCAGCTCTAACGTAAGTAAGTGTACTCTAGTATACTAGTGCAGCGGGTTTCCACAAAACTTTTGAGTAATGATAACTAATAAGGGATTCTACCACACAGGAGAAGAGAGGGAGAGAAAAAAGGCAGTAGGAGAGTGAGGGGAAGAGAGAGAGAAGAGAGAGAGGGGGAGAGAGAGAGTAAGAGCGCAAGTAATTACACACTTAATGAAAATAAATGAGAAGCTTTAAATCGACCTTCTGAAAACCCACTCCTAATTCACCTCAAATAGAAAACACATGTACTGACCTTTAGAATAAACATAGAGCCACTCAGGTCTGGGCCTACCTGCTCAGAACCAATAAACAATACATTCATCTTTTATAGTTCTCATTCTATCTTTTACTGGGCCCTATTTCCTTACCACTTGAGCACACTATTTATCAAACACACACATGCTGTCCCTCTCTCTCTCTCTCACACACACACACACGTATGAATAAAAGTATGGGCTTTTAGTTGTCTCAGTAGGCCTTGTCCATCTGGAGAACAGGCCGGGTGTAAAGGTTTCTATCCCAGGGGAGTGTAACACACTAGGGTTAGATTTCACCTGCAGCCCAACCTCAACACAAGGCCAGCCAGTCAACCACCAACCGGAGAGAGAGACAGGGAACGGAGAGAGAGGAAACAGAGAGAGGGAAGATGAAACGGCATAGAGAGAGGTAGCTGAGGAGTCACACACACGTAGGACACACATACACACAGGATGAACAACAGTATATCAGTACTTACATATAGAGGCACTTCTCCTCTGTTCAGCTCCATGTTCTGAGCTTCTGATGAAACAATAAGAAGAAAAGGGACACGATCACATATATTATTATATTATTACAACCATAGTACAACTGCAATAACGAATATGTAACAACAACCCTGCATACATCTGATTAACAACACACTGTAATCATCAAAACAATGATCAGCATGCCATGTACATATCGCAGATTTTGTCCAAACTCTTCTCTACAGTAATTCCAGTACTGAAGCAGTTTATGAATTGGGCCGTCAGAGCAACAGCCTCACAAGGCTCTACTCTACGTGCGAGACACAACCTAATCTTCTCTTCATCCTGGTATGTTTGAACATGAGGTCTTCTATGAAACACTGTTATCCTTTTAATATTATCCCATTTCTCCTTCCATTCATATTTCTATTTTTTACTCCATGGGAAAGAGCGATCCAATCGGTCTGTCGGTGTCTAGAATACATGTATTTTACCTTAAGTTTCCCAGAATTAGAGAATTATCTAAAATTGGAAGGCTTTAGTTTGCAGTCGGTCTTTGCAGGGTACATGATTTGCTGGGTTTCTCTGTCTATTTGGTGGCAGGTTGCAGGAATGGAGGACACTGTGCTGAAAGTGTAACTTTAACCACTTGCATACAACTTATCCGGTGTGAATTCACTCTCAGCTGTTTATGTGTGTGAATACTGCATGACTTCAAAGTGAAAGAGAGATGCTGTCAGCCCTATAGAGGTATAGCTCAGTCTTGACAAGGGAATGATGAGAAACAACTAACGTAGAGGAAAGCAACCAAGAAACCTTCCTTGTCTTATGAGTTAAAATGTCCACTGTCGTTACATGATAAAAGTCCCTCAAATTACATCAAAACCCCATGAGATTCACACAGAGATTTTGACAGGTGATTCTCTGAGTGGTGTGCTAGAGGGATGTCACAGGAAATGAATATCACTGTCCTTTTCACTGACTGTTGCTACTGTAGTCAGAGGGTATCCTTGTCAATAGATAAGGTGCCTGATGCCATGGGCTGAGGTGTGATTTTCATGATCCTATAACAGGTATTACTATTATCTGGTATTGTCACTCATGATATTATCATTATATAATGGTATTATCACTCTCATGGCTGTGGAGTCAGAAAAAAACATTGGAACTATGGATAGAAAACGGAACTTCCATAATATGGGTGTAGGGTAACAGTTTATGTGTGTAGGGTTGCTGTTTATGTGTGTCACTGTCTGATGTAGAATAACCTGTATGTTCTCTTTCGGTATCTCACTATGGGATATCGTTGGACAAGCCTATCACTACGGAAGGTCCAATCACACAACATCTGTCGAAGACAGACAGGTCAAGTGGTGAATGAGGAGAGGCCCTACTCATTATAAGTCGCCATGCCCCGCCCTCTGGTCATTCTCGCTCTCTTCCTTGAGAAGATCACTACGCTCTCTAAGCTTTCCTCAGCACGACTTGATCCCTGTCGCTACCAAACGTGGGACCTCAACTTCTAGTCAGCAGTGTTGAGTACTGACTGAAAGGAAAGTTTTGCTTTGAGTAGAATTCGCTTCGTAGATACCCATAGACTTCCAGTCATTGCGCTAACGTAGTTAGCATTGGCTCGTGAAACTTCCTCTAACTTCCTTCATACTGGACACAGAGACACAAAAATGGTATCCACTAATTAATCAGACTCTGGGGAAGTAGATGAAAGGCCTCATTGCCAAAATCCCAAAGTATCCCTTTAACTCGAGGATAAAACCACTGTGTGTCCCTCAGAGTTATGGAACCTGCGACCACTTCTCAAGGAGAACCGAGCACAGCACCTGCCACAGCACCAGCACACCCCTGCCCCAGCACCGGCTAGCCATGTGGGGCTATGATAGCTGGCAAGGAAACCCACTTCGTGTATCCCCTGCTTGGGGGAAGAACATGCACAGATGGCTCTCGCTCACCCGGAGTCCTGCGTGCATTGTAAGGACCGGCCTCAAACGGAGACTGCATAGAGCAGCCCCTCCTCGAGGCTCCTCTTCCTCCAGCGGCGAGGAGGCAACTCCACAACCACGACCCCAGACTTCCTGGGCCCCCTCCCCGAACTTCCACCCACTGTTTGACGAACATGCAGTGGGGGAGGGGGAGCTCGTTATCGAAGAGGATGACGACGACTTTCCATGACGAAGACAAGGGGAAAGAGGAACTCCAAGCCCAGGGCTCGAGGCCCTCCAGTGCCCTAAGCGGAGCTCCGAAACCCGAGGAGAAGTACAGGCTTATTGATGTCTGCAAGCGGGCTGCAGCCAAACTCAATATTGGGTGGCCTGCGCCTGAGGGGGGCGGCAACGCCGAGAGGGACTGGTTCGATGGGAAGATAATCCCCTCTCGCACAATCTCGGGGAAGCAACTCCTCCCGGCAGTCCCAGCCTTTTTGGAGGAAGCCAAACGTAACCAGGAAAAGTCCCTGTCCAGCAATGCCCTGACTAGGGATTTTGCGGCTTTGAACATGCAGGGCATGGAGGTGCTGGGTTTCAGCAAGCCTCCGGTTGTGGAGCAATCCTTGGCCAACCATCTCAACCCCAGCCGTGCCTCCTCTCTGACCGACATGGCCCTTCCTGGAAAGATGGAGCGCTTCTCAGTCTCAATCCTCCAGAAGGTCTACGAGCATGTGGCACATTCAGCATGGACTCTGAATGTCACATCCCTACTGATGGCCTACCAGGCGGAGCTGTTACAGGAGATGGGCAACCTCCTAGGCATCGGGACGGCTATCCCTGATCTCTGGGAGGAAACCTGCGTTGTTGCATATTTAAACCTCTGTGTCTCCAGAGGCACCATCCAAAGCTGTGGGTGCACTATGAGCCTTGCGGTGGTGTGGGAGAGAGACCTCTGGCTGAACTTGTCCAGCCTATCGGACAAGGAGAAGGCAAACTTCCTTGATGCTCCTGTTGAGCCCAAAGAGCTGTTTTGGCGGGCGGCCACGCCATGCGGCAGAGGTGCGAACTTCACAAGAAGGACTTCGCCTTGCCTCGCAGATCTGGGAACCGTGGAACCCCTGCAACAAGACAGCATGGCTTTGCGGCAGGGAGAGGGCAGTACACAGGCGTTAGGGCCGCTAAAACCCCAGCGACGCAGCAGACTGCGAGCACCCAGTCAAGGCCCAATAACAGAGGCAGCCAGTAGGGGAAGCGGTCCATCGTTGCAGCCGCCCCGCTGATTCCCCTGGAGCGAAGAAGGGGAGGCCGACCTAGAGGTCAGTCCCCAGCAGCAGAGAGGGGAAGTCAACAGTTCACACCATGTTCTGGCCTGTCCCCTCTCGGGCTGAGCGCAGACCTTCCTCCCCCAAAAAACGGGGGAGAGGCGCATCTGCGCTCCAAGAGCCCTATGCCCTGTGCAGCGGCTCATTCCTATGCGTTCACCCACAGGGAAGATGGAGGGAGTTCACTCAACCCTAGATCTGGGACAATAAACCGAAAATAAATAGACACAGACCACACCAATCACTTATCACAGGCATTTTGCTGATATCGTTCATTACGATAAGTAGCCTATACTAGAGAAATGTGAAGCAGCAAATGAAATAAGTTTGCACATATTGGTGATTGTAAATGGGATAATTGATGGCTACAACCATCAAACTAGTAGAAAAATAACTTGTAGGCAACTCGTTACAAAAGCAGTGAACTGGAGCCCTGGGTCCTGTCCACAGTCACAAAGGGGTACACACTGCAGTTCGCTATGAAACCACCCGCTTTCAACGCCCCATTTTGGACCTACGGGTCCTCAACAGTTATCTGAGGAAGTTCACGTTCCGTATGCTTACGCTCAACGTGCTGTCTCGCTCTATTCGTCGAGGCGACTGGTTCACTACAGTTGACCTACAGGACGCTTATTTTCACATTAGCGTTCTGCCAGGTTTCTCAAGGTTCGCCTTTCAGGGCATGGCCTACGAGTACCTTGCTGTCCCCTTCGGGCTAGCACTAGCCACCCAGGCGTTCAGCAAGTGTGTGAAAGCAGCTCTGGCACCCCTAAAGCGGCTCTGGCTCCCTGGTTCAAGATCAACCAGAAAAAAGAGCTGTTTGGTGCCCACACAGAGAATAGAAAGAATACCTGGGCGTCAGACTGGATTCTCTCTCTTTCCGGACCACACTATCGGACGGCCGCATCACGTCGTTCCATCAGTGCTTCGCCCTGGGGGCACTCGGTTACACTCAAAACGTGTCTCAGAGTGCTGGGGTTGATGGCTTCCACCATCTCAGTAGTACCACTGGGATTACTGAGGATGAGAGACTTCCAGCATTGGGTCTCTGCCCACTGCTTGTGTACTCAGTCACCTAAATCGAAGGATAACGGTGACCACAGACTCTCTCAGTCCTCCCCCACTGGAGGAGCCCCTTAATCTTCATTACAGGCACTCTCCTAGGGGTAGTGTTAGCAAGGAAGGTGGTGACGACAGACGCATCACTCACAGGATGGTGCCCCAGTTCATGAGGGAAGAGCGGTAAACGGGTATAACTATGGTAAGGTGGTAAAACTACCTTGACCTGCTGACAGTATTCCTACAACAGTCATGCTAATCACATTAGCGCACGTTAGCTCAACCGTCCCATATACGGGACACCGATCCCGTAGAGGTTAATCCGCTTTACAATCGGTGTAGAACCTAACTGGCATACATACACAGCGCGTGAGTTTCAAGTTTGGGGAAGATCATTTTCACCAAAAACATGCACTTTTATAATAAAAGCATTACATGCATAATCGCATTTGTGCTCACTTTTGAGAATGGTGTTTTCCTGCTAATGGAACATTTGTGCTTACAACCTACAGCTGTGTGCGCATTGCTGCACTTATAATGTGAAGGAATAGCCTAATAGTTTATCAAAATGTTAAGCTAAACGTTCTCATCTGTTGCATCAGGCTCATTGCTTAAAACAGGTTTTTTGATGCAAGTGGTTGTATTATTATTATTATCCCCCCCACAGTTCCCCAAGAGCTGCCCCTCAACCATCCGAGACCCCCCCCCCCCCCCCCCCCCCGAGAAAAATTAAAATTATTCCATTCCCCACCCCCAAGACCCCGTCCCCCAATGCACCAACAAAATGAACAAAAGAGAAAAAAGAAAACAACAATGCAAAAAAACAAAAGACATCAAGGACAACAAAAATCATAACAGCAAGGCCAACTGAATCTGTTTGACTGCATGTATGACACTATTTACATGTGTGATTGTGTGTGTGTGTGTCCATGTGTGCATTTGAATGGGAGTGTGTGTATATGCATGTGTAGAAACACCTGCGCGGCATCCTCAGGCAAACAGGCATTAGCTGTAACAACGTTGCCCCTCAGTGTCATTCAAACTTACTTCTTGTTTTATTTTGACTTGATTATTTTACCGTCATTCTATCCCCCGCCCAGCAACTCCACTCTCACTTGTCTCCAATTCCACATCCCAACTATCAGCCCATCCCACCTGGCCACCCTCTTCGGATTTCTACGCACCATATAACTTTCAACTATGCTGTGATGTTAACATACAATTTGAATCTATCTAATCGAATAGAATCCACAGATTGCGAGTGGTTGTATTAATTTGGGATCTATCGCATCCCACAACTGTCGCAGACTATGTTTGGAATATTTATTTTTAGCACAGAATAGGTCAACTTTTGTACTATGGGGGATAGCAGATTGACATACAGTGGCTTGTGAAAGTATTCACCCCCCTTGGCATTTTTCCTATTTTGTTGCCTTACAACCTGGAATTAAAATGGATTTTTGGGGGGTTTGTATCATTTGATTTACACAACATGCCTACCACTTTGAAGATGCAAAATATTTTTTATTGTGAAACAAACAAGAAATAAGACAAAAAAAAACAGAAAACTGGAGTGTGCATAACTATTCACCAATCTTGAATCTTTAAGTCATACCACAGATTCTCAATTGGATTGAGGTCTGGGCTTTGACTAGGCCATTCCAAGACATTTAAATGTTTCCCATTAAACCACTTGAGTATTGCTTTAGCAGTATGCTTAAGGTCATTGTCCTGCTGGAAGGTGAACCTCCGTCTCAGTCTCAAATCTCTGGAAGACTGAAACAGGTTTCCCTCAAGAATTTCCCTGTATTTAGCGCCCTCCATCATTCCTTCAATTCTGACCAGTTTCCCAGTCCCTGCTGGTAGAGCACGGCGCTTGTAACGCCAAGGTAGTGGGTTCGATCCCCGGGACCACCCATACACAAAGAAAAATGTATGCACGCATGACTGTAAGTCGCTTTGGATAAAAGCGTCTACTAAATGGCATATTATTATATTATTAAAATTTACATTTTACATTTACGTCATTTAGCAGATGCTCTTATCCAGAGCGACTTACAAATTGCTGCATTCACCTGATAGCCAGTGGGATAACCACTTTACAATATGTTTTTTTTTTCTTTCTTTGGGTTGGGGTAAGGGGGGGGGGTAGAATGATTACTTTATCCTATCCCAGGTATTCCTTAAAGGGGTGGGGTTTCAAGTGTCTCCGGAAGGTGGTGAGTGACTCCGCTGTCCTGGCGTCGTGAGGGAGCTTGTTCCACCATTGGGGTGCCAGAGCAGCGAACAGTTTTGACTGGGCTGAGCGGGAACTGTGCTTCCGCAGAGGTAGGGGGGCCAGCAGGCCAGAGGTGGATGAACGCAATGCCCTCGTTTGGGTGTAGGGACTGATCAGAGCCTGAAGGTACGGAGGTGCCGTTCCCCTCACAGCTCCGTAGGCAAGCACCATGGTCTTGTAGCAGATGCGAGCTTCAACTGGAAGCCAGTGGAGTGTGCGGAGGAGCGGGGTGACGTGAGAGAACTTGGGAAGGTTGAACACCAGACGGGCTGCGGAATTCTGGATGAGTTGTAGGGGTTTAATGGCACAGGCAGGGAGCCCAGCCAACAGCGAGTTGCAGTAATCCAGACGGGAGATGACAAGTGCCTGGATTAGGACCTGTGCCGCTTCCTGTGTAAGGCAGGGTCGTACTCTCCGAATGTTGTAGAGCATGAACCTACAGGATCGGGTCACCGCCTTGATGTTAGCGGAGAACGACAGGGTGTTGTCCAGGGTCACGCCAAGGCTCTTTGCACTCTGGGAGGAGGACACAATGGAGTTGTCAACCGTGATGGCGAGATCATGGTGAGAAGGTGGCACCACCACCATGCTTCACTGTGGGGATGCTGTTCTCGGGGTGATGAGAGGTGTTGGGTTTGCGCCAGTCATAGCGTTTTCCTTGATGGACAAAAAGCTCTATTATAGTCTCATCTGACCAGAGTACCTTCTTCCATATGTTTGGGGAGTCTCCCACATGCCTTTTGGCGAACACCAAACGTGTTTGCTTATTTTTTTCTTTAAGCAATGGCTATTTTCTGGCCACTCTTCCGTAAAGCCCAGCTCTGTGGAGTGCATGGCTTAAAGTGGTCCTATGGACAGATACTCCAATTTCCGCTGTGGAGCTTTGCAGCTCCTTCAGGGTTATTTTTGGTCTCTTTGTTGCCTCTCTGATTAATGCCCTCCTTGTCTGGTCCATGAGTTTTGGTGGGCGGCCATCTCTGGGCAGGTTTGTTGTGGTGCCATATTCTTTCCATTTTTTAATAATGGATTTAATGGTGCTCCGTGGGATGTTAAAAGTTTGACATTTTTTTATAACCAACCCTGATCTGTACTTCTCCACAACTTTGTCCCCACCAGTTTGGAGAGCTCCTTGGTCTTAATGGTGCAGCTTTCTTGGTGGTGCCCCTTGCTTAGTGATGTTGCAGACTCTGGGGCCTTTCAGAACAGGTGTATATATATTTACATTTACATTTAAGTCATTTAGCAGACGCTCTTATCGACTTACAAATTGGTGCATTCAACTTAGGATAGCCAGTGGGACAACCACATCTTGATCACAGTAAGTACACTTCTTCAAACAAGCAGCTGTGAGCAAAGTCAGTGCAATCGGGACAACTACATCTTGATCACATATATATACTGAGACCATGTGACATATCATGTGACACTTACATTGCACACAGGTGGACTTTAATTAACTAATTATGTGACTTCTGAAGGTAATTGGTTGCACCAGATCTTATTTAGGGGCTTCATAGCAAAGGGGGTGAATACATATGAACGCACCACTTTTCCGCTATTTATTTTTTTCATTTCACTTCACCAATTTTGACTATTTTGTGTATGTCCATTACATCAAATCCAAATAAAAATCCATTTTAAATTACAGGTTGTAATCCAACAAAATAGGAAAAACACCAAGGGGGATGAATACTTTTGCAAGGCACTGTAGGCTAGTGCTTTTGCTGTTTGTTAGGCCTACTCATCTTGTTGGCTGACGAAAAGTGCCATGTGGACAGTTCTTCCAATATTTTCAATATGCACCTAGGAATTGGATAAGGACCGCGCAGTTGCGTCGGTCTTCACTTGTAGCCTGTGAGAAAGAGGTGCTTTGGCATGCAGCAGGGAATTATAATTATTATATTCAGCCCAAAAGGCATGGATTTTTTTAGGGGGCATTACGGCCACACAAAGGGGATGCAGCCAGGAAATTCGAGGCATTATCAAGTGCTTGTCAAATTGTGAATGAGACACTGATGAAGTGTGCACAGCCTGCACAAAAAACTAAGCAGAGCTCATGCCTTTCAAGCAACTTCTTTCAAACCATCATTAGAGTCTTATGGTGCAGCATTAAGAATGTATTAAAAATCAAAACATATAGCCCAAAATTTGTATCACAACTAAAGTTATATAAATTACTCTAAATTAAGGATATAGGAGTACCTGTTTCTTTGTTAACCGCTCAACACAGAATAGCTGCATGTGTGCACTCCCTCAAATCCTTTGGTTAAAATATCCTTTCTATTTTATTCAGTTATGTTCAATTGTATTCTTCATACTATAAATTAATGCTACGGCATTCTAAGAAAATCTTGTATGCTAAATGAACTAGTGTAGCCCACAGCCAAATGGCATAGCCAGATGAGGGCCTAACACAAGGACAACTCAGTGTGCTATTCTGTTCTTCTGAAATAGACTACATTTTCTTCATATCATGTTTCTTTAGACCGGTTTAAATAGATCATGGTTTATTGTGATGCTGTAGGCTATATTACATGGATTTATTAGACTTGTTTTAATGTAGATGTTCCAAAGGTCTGCATCAGTGGCTTGTAGGCTATGCGTGGAAGCCAGGAGATTCTAAATGTGTTTGTTAATTAACGGTCAATTACCTTGAGACCGACAGTTACTTGCTTGACAATCACCGGCTGACAAAATTTCATGACCGCCACAGCCCTAGTAGTGCATACAACCCAGTACATCACTGGGGCCGAGCTCCCTGCCATCCAGGACCTCTATGCCAGGCGTTGTTAGAGGAAGGCCCTAAAAATGATTGATTTGATTTGAAGTGTTGAAAGACTCATTTTTAGAAGCACATACCACAGGCATAGAAGTTGGTCAAATTAAACCAAAAGTCGAATAAAGTGAGTAAGGTTAAATGCACAGAATAATCTGATTTTGTGGATAGTCAGATTAATATATAATAGTTTAAAACGTTTGCATGTCTTGCAAGAATAATTATTTTCCTAATAATCCTGTTTATATGGACACTAATGGTGCGCAGGTCAGCTGTTTGTTCACCCGCATCCACCTGTAATTGCTAATAACCCATCCGTAGCCGCCCGACTATATGTGATAATGTGAAAACCCGACCATAACCCACTAATATAGAAAATGCGCTGTAGACTAGTCAGAGATGGTGGAAAGATTTGACAGGGGGTGCAGGATTCTTTTTTGCCTGATTTAGATATGTTTCTGCTTAGAATTTACGACGCTTTGGTGGGCTTTAAGGGACAAAAATAAAAACTATATATATACAGTGAGGGAAAAAAGTATTTGATCCCCTGCTGATTTTGTACGTTTGCCCACTGACAAATACAGTGGGGGGAAAAAGTATTTAGTCAGCCACCAATTGTGCAAGTTCTCCCACTTAAAAATATGAGAGAGGCCTGTAATTTTCATCATAGGTACACGTCAACTATGACAGACAAATGGAGAGAAAGAAATCCAGAAAATCACATTGTAGGATTTTTAATGAATTTATTTGCAAATTATGGTGGAAAATAAGTATTTGATCACCTACAAACAAGCAAGATTTCTGGCTCTCACAGACCTGTAACTTCTTCTTTAAGAGGCTCCTCTGTCCTCCACTCATTACCTGTATTAATGGCACCTGTTTGAACTTGTTATCAGTATAAAAGACACCTGTCCACAACCTCAAACAGTCACACTCCAAACTCCACTATGGCCAAGACCAAAGAGCTGTCAAAGGACACCAGAAACAAAAATTGTAGACCTGCACCAGGCTGGGAAGACTGAATCTGCAATAGGTAAGCAGCTGGTTTGAAGAAATCAACTGTGGGAGCAATTATTAGGAAATGGAAGACATACAAGACCACTGATAATCTCCCTCGATCTGGGGCTCCACGCAAGACCTCACCCCATGGGGTCAAAATGATCACAAGAACGGTGAGCAAAAATCCCAGAACCACACGGGGGGACCTAGTGAATGACCTGCAGAGAGCTGGGACCAAAGTAACAAAGCCTACCATCAGTAACACACTACGCCGCCAGGGACTCAAATCCTGCAGTGCAAGACGTGTCCCCCTGCTTAAGCCAGTACATGTCCAGGCCCATCTGAAGTTTGCTAGAGTGCATTTGGATGATCCAGAAGAGGATTGGGAGAATGTCATATGGTCAGATGAAACCAAAATAGAACTTTTTGGTAAAAACCCAACTCGTCGTGTTTGGAGGACAAAGAATGCTGAGTTGCATCCAAAGAACACCATACCTACTGTGAAGCATGGGGGTGGAAACATCATGCTTTGGGGCTGTTTTTCTGCAAAGGGACTAGGACGACTGATCCGTGTAAAGGAAAGAATGAATGGGGCCATGTATCGTGAGATTTTGAGTAAAAACCTCCTTCCATCAGCAAGGGCATTGAAGATGAAACGTGGCTGGGTCTTTCAGCATGACAATGATCCCAAACACACCGCCCGGGCAACGAAGGAGTGGCTTCGTAAGAAGCATTTCAAGGTCCTAGAGTGGCCTAGCCAGTATCCAGATCTCAACCCCATAGAAAATCTTTGGAGGGAGTTGAAAGTCCGTGTTTCCCAGCGACAGCCCCAAAACATCACTGCTCTAGAGGAGATCTGCATGGAGGAATGGGCCAAAATACCAGCAACAGTGTGTGAAAACCTTGTGAAGACTTACAGAAAACGTTTGACCTGTGTCGTTTGACCTGTGTCATTGCCAACAAAGGGTATATAACAAAGTATTGAGAAACTTTTGTTATTGACCAAATACTTATTTTCCACCATAATTTGCAAATAAATTCATTAATAATCCCACAATGAGATTATCTGGATTTTCTTTTCTCATTTTGTCTGTCATAGTTGACGTGTACCTATGATGAAAATTACAGGCCTCTCTCATCTTTTTAAGTGGGAGAACTTGCACAATTGGTGGCTGACTAAATACTTTTTTTCCCCACTGTACTTCACTTGCGCATAAGAGGGAGGCTTCCACTACCATTGCTGGCACATGCGCAGATCAAATACACTGCTAGAACGCAGGTTAAGCTGTTTACATGTCCTAATAATTCAAAACATTGCACAGAAAAGCAGGTGTTTCTATCAGCGTATGCTTACTTCGATTTGACCTCACGCCGATTAAGATTAGCAGAGTAAAGTGTTCACATGACATCCTCGCCCTACTGCCATAATCAGTTTAAGATCTAATTGTTAGTGCTCATGTAAACATACTCAGTGTGACTTTGTCTTCGTGTTTCTTGGCTATTTACATTGTTTTGTTCACAATAATCCGAAATCTAGAAAAACAAAACCAAGAAACCGTTTTTTGTTGTTGGTGTTATTATGGCAAATAAATGTATTGGCTGGTAATAATTATGAGTGGCAGGTAATGAGTGGCTGGTAGATTTTTTCATCTACCTGCCACAGTGGCTGGTGGATCAAAAAGTTTGTTTTTAGGCCCTGTTCATAAACCATGTCATGGGTCGCTCCAAACCCACTCACAGGCATTTGTTTACACCTTGTTCAGTCATGTTACCTCATTAGCTTGCTAACAACCTGGTTACTTTACCAGTATATCTAAACATTTGAGGGCACAGTAAGAAAGGAAATGGGATAGCTTCTTTAGAAGATCAACGATAATATTAATTTAGAGCCCTGCATACACCACTCCCCTTGAAAAACTTGAGGTGTTGTGACGTCCTCTTAACCCTGACCTCTGACCTCTCTACTCTTCAGTGTGTCTGTGTGTAACAAACCTGATTTTGGCCCCTTGCCAGACACTGGGCCTGAGATGACTAGCTGATGTGAACAATAACTAACCAGTCAATCTCTACACAATAGAGAACAAACATGTCAAAACCAGAAGGAACACAAGTTTTGACATCTGGTCATGTACCCAAAATATTTTCTAATGTGAATGTCCAGAGAGGTCAAGTGTGAATGAATATGGTTTCTTTCACATCATCACCCACGTCAACCATTAATTACCTGAACAGGTGAATCTTGATTTCACCATACCGTTTGGTAATTACAAAATGTAGCAGCTCATTGTCTTTGGTGCATTTGGCATTTGGCACAGGTGCGGTTGTGAGATAGAAATGATTCTCTGGAAGACCTAGCTAAATGCTCAGTTATGCGTTGATTCATGGCCCCTGAGAAATGCAAGGTGGAATGAGGACAATGTAACACAGCTGCCAAGACAAGCAGTGTGAGTCCTCAGTCTAGGAAACAAAACCATTCTGCTTTGGTAAGGTCTGATACGCAGGTGAACTATGATAGGAAAACCACTAGACACGTCTTTTTCAACCTGATTGATGATGCTATTAGTATGAGTTGCAGACAGTATAACCTATTAAAACTATGTCTTCCTGATAAGTGCTCCATTATCATCACTTCATAACATTTTATAAGATAGCTGGTATGAAAATATGATTGATTTTATGGTTGTGGAAACGTTATCTGTTGTATGTTATTAAGGAGCAGGTTTCAATAGAATATGGTTCCTACTTTCATCTCCAGTGAACCAGAGATAGTGTGGAAAATAACCTTCTCGTGCCAGGTCAGTCCAGGCCACCAACAGGATATATAATATGTCACTTATAAGAAAAAAATGTTTTGGTTCCAGTTCCAGTTAGAAAGAACCCTTTTGGGTTCCAGGTAGAACCCTTTTGGGTTCCATGTAGAACCCTCTGGGAAAAGGGTTTTTACATTGAACCCAAAAAGGTTCTACCTGGAACCAAACGGGTTCTACCTGGGACCAAAAAGGGTTATTCTATGGGGACAGACGAAGAACCCTTTTAGGTTCTAGATAGCAACAAAAATTCAAAGTGTACAAGAAAGTGAACCAACTCTATACACAATGCCTTATCAACACTATCACTAGAGTCCCAAACATTGATCCTTATCCAAGACATTATGGAACAAATGACCTCCCTCTAACAATACATTAGGAACTAACACTGCAGCACATCTTGTCATTGTATTGCATTTGTCACAAAGTGTTTAACAAAAACCTGGCTGGACTCAAGTGCGCAGAAAGAAAAGCTCAGGGTGTCAGTGGCAAATAACAGCAAAGGTATGGAAGAAACCTTGAGAGGAACTAGACTCTAGAGAGCCCAACCTCAGCAGTACACCGTGTTATATGTATTTATAACGCATTGTATCATCATCTGCCTAAAGAGTCAGCTAAACTATGCCAATTTACTATTGGAAGAGCGCTGGCATACAACTGGTTGAATTTTGAGTGGGGTTATATTTCACAAATTGTCTGTCTATAATTTTGCAAGACTAGATGCAAAGCGCTACATTGTGTTGTCGGGTTTCACATTACCTGAGTCGTCCGCGCTCTGTTCACTAGACCTGTTGAAAGCGCTTCCTGTGTAAAAAAATTGAGCGATCACTTTCCAACGTCCTATCTATCTCCTAAAAGTCTGAACGTTTACTAATTTCCCCAATAGGCAATAGTAAAAACGATAAATAACACCACAGTTTGCGAATCTATTCTGTGAAGTCCTCAGTTCCGCACGAAGAGTAGGCAAACTTTCTTTTTGAAAACTGGGTTTCCCAAAGCACTGCTGCCAGCCTCGGTCTGTCGGCCCTCTCCTCCACCCCGCGTGGTTGTCCAGCCCCTCCTCCATCAGCGATAACCCAGTCTCTCATTAATGATGTACTATATGTACAAATAAGTACAATGTTTTTATGTACTAATAGCACAAACCCATGGCGCATCGAACTCCATCAATGCCACGCCCCTTCTGAATCCCTTAACTCGATGCTCTCGGAGTTTGCTGCTGATTTGGATGTAGTTGGCTATTTTACAGTGAAAGCAAGGTAAATTCTCGGATAAGAGATTAACAATAATCTAGTATTTTCTGTATTGACTGGGTTGATCAGTGAAGCTGCAGGTCTCCCCTCTACCGGTCACACGGAGAGCCACAATAACACCGTCACGTGTCCACAAACCTGGATGAGATGGGAGACATGCCACTTGATGTACCCTCTTAATGCACAGGTGAGGTTGTGGTGAGTGGGAGTCGGTTTTCTATGTACAAACAGTCTATTCAGAAAGTTTTCATGCCCCTTGACTTATTCCACATTTTGTTGTGTTACAGCCTGAACTCAAAATAGATTAAATCTTATTTTATATCACCCATCTACACACAATACCCCATAATGACAACGTGAACATGTTTTCACTTTGTCATTATGGGGTATTGTGTGTAGATGGGTGAGAGAAAAAAAACGATTGAATCCATTTTGAATTCAGGCTGTAACACAACAAAATGTGGAATAAGTCAAGGGGCATGAAAACTTTCTGAAGGCACTGTAGAATAGAAAATAAAATAATATGTTCCCTTATCAGTGCCTCCTGAAGAGACAGTAGGCATAGTATTTTTTGTCTTCTTTTTTACAGTAGCCTAATACATGTTAGAAAGGTAGCCTAATTATAAAGTAATAAAATAAGAATGAATCTGTACGGAACAGTTTATTTCCATGGGGAGTTGGATTTGTATGCCATCCAAAACACTTAATTTGCATGGGTAGGCTAGTGAGTGTTGTCCTTTCTATTGCACTGCTTGCCCTCCCATATGGTCTACCATAGGTGACCCCAACCCCTTCCCATACTGAAAACATATCTCGCTGTTCTCCACTAACTTGTTGCTGCACTTGTGTATACAAGGTCATTACTCATACTAGTGCCCATAGCAACGGGAGGAAATGAGAGGGAGTCCAAATGGAGTTCCTGCCCTTCCTGCTTTACCCATTAACTCAAATTGAGCAAACATGGAGTGGAGAACTAGTTTAGGCTACAGCTCATTGGCAGCAACAGCAGCAGTTGCAGTACAACCAGTATGAAAAATGAATGCACTCACTAACTGTAAGTTGCTCTGGATAAGAGCGTCTGCCAAATGACTAAAATGTAAAAATGTAACCATAAACAAATATAAAGCTATGATTCAGCTGAAGGAATCGAGAAATGTATGAAATGTAGACCAGAGGACTCAGCCCCTCGGATGAACACTTCATTCATCAAGGTTATTGGACTGAACCAGTTCTGCCATCTGCAGTCAAAATCACTAATCCCACATGTGCAACTGGACACAATAGATGACGTGACTGCATATACTGTATGACACATTGTTTTCTCAAATGCATCTCTTATACTCAGTACATGAAAAATACACTTTTAAATATTATTATTTTATAAAGAACATTAAAAAAAACACTTGCTGGTGCTTTAAGTACAATCAGACTTGCCAACTCATTGTATGAGTCACATTCAATAGCAACAATTTCAGTTCAGTCACTCATCATGAACTTCATTCGTTACAAGTCAAGTGCTGGTGTGTCAGATTGGTCTATACTGCCCCCATGTGTTCATTAGATTTCATCACATACTGGGATAAAATTATAACAAGATTGGGGTAGGTGGGCCCTAGGTGCAGATCTAGTCCCAGTTACCCAACACCAATTGAGTAAAGAGCTTGGGTGAAAACTGAAACTTAGATCCGTTTAACTTCCTCTTACACATCCATTGACGTTTCTTTTTTATGTTATCCACATATATGTGTCATACATGCACTGTTTAAACAACACTATGGTTCTCTATTGGCCTGGTTGCCAGTCTGTTTCTGCTTTAGCAACATTTTGGGGTTTGGTTGCAACATCACATTTTTTTTATAAAGTCAAGAATGTATGATGATATATTATCATTCTGATTACATTTACTCACATAGATTACATGTGAAAGACATTAGAATAGATTGTGGTTGTGGCATTTTCCAGACACATAAATGAGTATGCACCAATAATCAGATTTAACATAGTTCAGCCAGGGTTGAGGTCAGCTCGGCATCATTCTTTCAATAGCTGAGTGTTAGTTGAGTTAACAGTCAACTCACTAGGCTATCCTGTAGATGCAGTGAGGAGTATGAGTTATGGTCACAGCAAGAGAGTAGACCTATCACGCGACTGCCCTTCGCATGCTGGGGGAATAAAGCCACTATGGCCGGAGTTGCGTGTGATAACTGACAAAGATATTCGAGCGAGACGATTTGCTCCATGCTATTGACCTGGAAGCTTTTTATTCTCCAGACCCCCTGGTGTCCCTACTGTGGCAATGATGGACCACAACCCGTGGCCTTCTTCATTAGAAACTCTGAAAACAAACAAACTAACTAAACAATAACAACAGCACAAAAGAGGGTCCCGGGACAAAACCCCCTCTCTTTCTGCTGTGGCTGGTTGTGTTCTGTGAAATCACGTCATGGGCTACGGTCATCCAGCACCAAACAGCAGGAGGCAGAGGACCAGAGACGGGAGGCACAAAGGACCCAGAAGGAACCAGGCGCTGTGAGCAGGCCTGTTGGCACTGCTGGCAACAAGGCCCCAGAGAAGCCTGCTCATAGGGTTTTATGGACTGGAAGAAGCAGGTGTACCATCCAGCAGCATCCCAGATCATCCCATGCACCATTGCATGGTCTATGACTAGTTTCAAGTTTCAGTTTGAAGTTTTATTAGTCGTATGTACAGTATACGCATAGTATACTTCTAACCTGTACCCCCGCACATTGACTTGTACCGGTACCCCCTGTATATAGCCTCATCATTGTTATTTTATTGTGTTACTTTTTTTGTTTGTTCATTTTTTACTTTAGTTTATTTAGTAAATATTTTCTTAACTCTATTTTCTTAAAACTGCATTGTTGGTTAAGAGCTAGTAAGTAAGCATTTAACAGTAAGGTCTACACCTGTTGTATTTGTCGCATGTGACAAATACAATTTGATTTGATTTGATACATCGTCCAACAAAAGGATTATTGCAGGTTCGTTCTCGACAATAAGATTAACATGGTCAACCCTTGTTCCTGCCTGATCACTGCCTTGTTACCAGCCCTACTCCAGCCCCCTCTCCAACCCCTTTGTAAACTAAAAGCCCCCCCCCCCCCCCCCCAACCCTTGACCACTACAGCTAGGCCATCCCCTGACCCTGTACGACCCCCATACCCCATCCTCTCTCCTCGACATCCCTGCCTCTTATTTCTACAAGGACATCATTACATTTGCCTTCCAAGAACAACAGCTTATGGTTATTTTTACTTGAGCAAATTCAGTTCCTACTTGAGCAAATTCAGTTCCTAAAGCTCTTCTTAACCTCTCAAAAACACATGGCTGGAAAGTCACACAAAACGTGTTTGGTTTGAGATGGTGGCCTGCTATTTAAGTTGATTCATTACCTAAACTTAAAGAGTGTAAAAGCTATCCCTGTCTCTCTTGGGGTGCTGTACATTTTTATTTATAGAAGAGGGAAAATAACATTTCCCTCCTCAACTTTAATTGTTCAGACTTATTATTGACCTATACGGCTTTTCTCTTTGATCAGACAGCATGGTATAAGTGTATGAAATATATTGATGGTAACCAGTTGACCTCTGACCTAAAGGTCACGTGTTTCATTCATGCCCCTCAAGTGGTGGTAATCCCAACTGTAGACATGCACAATATACCTTGGCTGAATAGTGTTATTCACTTTGATACGCAATGATACATTATTATGAAAACATAATATTTGCTTTATTTGTGTGTAAGCATGCAGAAAGAGAGATTATGCACACACAGCAAACAGGTTAGAGGTAATTTAGGCTGCGTTCACACAGGCAGCCCATTCTGATCTTTGTTCCACTAATTGGTATTTGGCCAATCACATATCTTTTAACATCATATCTTTTTCAGAGCTGATCTGATTGGTCAAAAGATAAATTAGTGAAAAAAAGATGAGAATTGGGCTGCCTGTCCAAACGCTGCTATGTCAAGTGTATGTCAATAGTGGAGGTTATGGGACTAATTAACTGCATAAGTACTCCAGGGCAGGGGCTGAACAACTGTTTTCATCCAGGCAACATAAGCCTAATCACGTAGTTAGGAAATCCCCACTTTGCAGCAGCTTTGTAGACATGTGTCGATTAGCCTCACAGTCACCTCAAAATAAACAAACTTTGAAAGCCAAGGCCACATAAGAAAGTAAAGTTAACCAACAAACAATAGAAGGTGAAACAGATCTATTAAATCTACCAACGCCACAGTCATGGGTTACTTTCCAACAGGATAATCTTCTGGTAGAGGAAATGATGTAGCATAATGAATGTGACATTCACGTCTTATGATTTGCATTGCATACAGTTAGTTTCAGGAAGGCGTAAAACCCAGAAATTATTGTGATGTCACAAAAGACCTGACTAGAATGGGTCGGTGTTCAAACTATTCAGTCAACAATTCAAAAACAAACTATTTACCATGACCATACAAAAAAGCCCCTATTACTCAGGTATAAACAACCCAAAGAAAGAAAGCTGTGGTGAGATAATTGTTGATAGCAGGTTGATTTTTCTTTTGATCCTTTGTATCAGATCAGATTTCCAGACAGAAAAATCGAATAATATCTATTGCTTGGCCAATTGATCCCTGACCAAAATATTAAGTTATTAATACGTTTTATTATGAGCTAAATTAGTGGCATTTGAAAATGACCTAGCCACATAAATACTAGTGGTTGGGATAGAGAGGTCTGACCCTAATTTCCTGATCTGGACAAGGGTTTAGCTGTGAAAACACTCAGACAAATAAACAAAAGCTAATTAATTTAGGACTACACTCCTCTATGGCAGGACTTGACAGATTACGGAGAAATATTTGGCATATCCCCCTAAATCAGATTAACATGTTGCAACTTTGACCAGTGAAGGGGAAAACCTCTGACCGCTCAAACGAATGAGTAATTCCAGATTATTCGAGCAGAAGTAACATGCTTCAAATGGTGACTTTGCAGCACAAAGGAAACACTTAAGATACAGTGGGGGAAAAAAGTATTTAGTCAGCCACCAATTGTGCAAGTTCTCCCACTTAAAAAGATGAGAGAGGCCTGTAATTTTCATCATAGGTACACGCCAACTATGACAGACAAAATGAGGAAAACAAATCCAGAAAATCACATTGTAGGATTTTTTATGAATTTATTTGCAAATGATGGTGGAAAATAAGTATTTGGTCAATAACAAAAGTTTCTCAATACTTTGTTATATACCCTTTGTTGGCAATGACACAGGTCAAACATTTTCTGTAAGTCTTCACAAGGTTTTCACACACTGTTGCTGGTATTTTGGCCCATTCCTCCATGCAGATCTCCTCTAGAGCAGTGATGTTTTGGGGCTGTCGCTGGGAAACACGGACTTTCAACTCCCTCCAAAGATTTTCTATGGGGTTGAGATCTGGAGACTGGCTAGGCCACTCCAGGACCTTGAAATGCTTCTTACGAAGCCACTCCTTCGTTGTCCGGGCGGTGTGTTTGGGATCATTGTCATGCTGAAAGACCCAGCCACGTTTCATCTTCAATGCCCTTGCTGATGGAAGGAGGTTTTCACTCAAAATCTCACGATACATGGCCCCATTCATTCTTTCCTTTACATGGATCAGTCGTCCTGGTCCCTTTGCAGAAAAACAGCCCCAAAGCATGATGTTTCCACCCCCATGCTTCACAGTAGGTATGGTGTTCTTTGGATGCAACTCAGCATTCTTTGTCCTCCAAACACGACGAGTTGAGTTTTTACCAAAAAGTTATATTTTGGTTTCATCTGACCATATGACATTCTCCCAATCCTCTTCTGGATCATCCAAATGCACTCTAGCAAACTTCAGACGGGCCTGGACATGTACTGGCTTAAGCAGGGGGACACGTCTGGCACTGCAGGATTTGAGTCCCTGGCGGCGTAGTGTGTTACTGATGGTAGGCTTTGTTACTTTGGTCCCAGCTCTCTGCAGGTCATTCACTAGGTCCCCCCGTGTGGTTCTGGGATTTTTGCTCACCGTTCTTGTGATCATTTTGACCCCACAGGGTGAGATCTTGCGTGGAGCCCCAGATCGAGGGAGATTATCAGTGGTCTTGTATGTCTTCCATTTCCTAATAATTGCTCCCACAGTTGATTTCTTCAAACCAAGCTGCTTACCTATTGCAGATCCAGTCTTCCCAGCCTGGTGCAGGTCTACAATTTTGTTTCTGGTGTCCTTTGACAGCTCTTTGGTCTTGGCCATAGTGGAGTTTGGAGTGTGACTGTTTGAGGTTGTGGACAGGTGTCTTTTATAGTGATAACAAGTTCAAACAGGTGCCATTAACGAGTGGAGGACAGAGGAGCCTCTTAAAGAAGAAGTTACAGGTCTGTGAGAGCCAGAAATCTTGCTTGTTTGTAGGTGACCAAATACTTATTTTCCACCATAATTTGCAAATAAATTCATTAAAAATCCTACAATGTGATTTTCTGGATTTTCTTTTCTCAATTTGTCTGTCATAGTTGACGTGTACCTATGATGAATATTACAGGCCTCTCATCTTTTTAAGTGGGAGAACTTGCACAATTGGTGGCTGACTACATACTTTTTTTCCCCACTGTAGCTAGCTGGGTCAATAAATGTTTTTAATTTCATCTGAAGGGTACCATATACATTTCTACATACTGTACCAACCTACATACTCATTTACATTTACATTTTAGTCATTTAGCAGACGCTCTTATCCAGAGCGACTTACAGTTAGTGTGTGCATACATTTTCATACTGGCCCCAAGGAATAAACTGAAGTCACTGTGTGCGAGTGTGAAGTCACTGTGTGCGAGTGTGTGTCTGTTGCCTGTGAGGAAACAACTGGGAACACTTTGCCATTTTGAACCATTACGATGATAACGGCTATGTATGAGAGGGGATCTAGAGAGGAGTCCCTGCTATTGGGAGAAACTGCTTAGTGTTAGGGAGACGACACTGCATTGGGGCCACATGGGGAGAGCAGTGGTGGGGAGCCTGCTGGAAATCCCACCACGCAGTGAATGAACAGAGCATTAATCATAGGGAGTGCATGAAGGAACGAGGCTGCAGATATACAGTCAACTGGGGAGTGATGCCGTTGTGTTTCTCAATGGGTAGGTCTGGATGTGGGAATGCTTGTAGATGCATTCGATAAAAAATGTATGTCGTTCTTCCCAGTGAGTTCCACTCCGAAGCCCACTAGGTGTTCAGCAAGGTGTGGTGAATAGGAGATAAATACATAACTCACTATGGGGAGAACGGCAGAAGGATCCCCTTTGGCCAAGCTATATTCTACTGCTCTATCACGTTAAGTTGAGAATGAAAATAATTTACTTAAAACATGTTTATGAGAGAAAATCATCATAGATTGGATAAACACCTAGCACACTTCTAATCTGCCTGTTTCTTTGATTTGGTTTACAAATGAGACATTTCATTTGATATACTGTATGTCATTCAAGGAAAATAGAGCAATTGTTCTAAAGAACCTGTGGTAACAAAAAACAAACATTGCATAAACCAACTTTTAGCATTTGACCAAACTGTGATCTTTGTGCTTCAGAAGGTAATCTCACAGCAGAGTAACCAGTGTAGCCTAATCTATTATCCAAGCTTTCGTATTAAAAGGGATTAACAAAAACATTGCAAAATGTCATGGTAAAACTTTAATTCACCCAGATTAGGTTTTTGGAGCTGACACACAAGTAAAACACAGGTCCCCAAGGCCTCAAAGATTTGTATGCGATAGGCGTACATTGATATAGGCCTCCACAACCAGAATATGGACAAAAAAAGAGGCTTGGTTATTAATAGTGTCATTCATTGTAAAATGTGCTAAAATACAAGAGTTTTCAACATTTTTTCAATAATTTTAGGTCTTGCACTAGAATAAAGCATTTTTTCGAATGTTTTATTGTTCACCCATACATGCTTTTACAATCTGGCACATTCTGAAAAAAATACATTCTTAGTGCTCATGCGCGAAAAACATAAATTCCTTGCACCACTGGTGGACATTACACAAAATGTGTTAGCTATTTAGTAAGAAATTATGTATTCTTTTTATTATTAATGTAAATCACTAACAACGGTGTTAGGTTGCTTGTAATGGATTCTGCTGGGTCTGTTAGCTAGCCATGCTAGCTAGCATGCTCTTGTTCACCCAAGAGAGTTGGCTCATCTAAATTGGGCTAGCTAACACTAACATTAGTTAGTCAGTTGGGTCTCGTCTTTATTATGTATTTGAAAGTATTAGCTAACTATCAGTAATGGTAAGTCAGACAGCATTTGGTAGTCGCTAGCTAGGCCCTAGAATTGAACGACTAGCTATGTTGACAGTAACTGAAGCTAGCTAGCCTGCTAGTATCTTGATGATGAGGAATGCAAGCCTCTGGACTGATTTGATCCGATGTTTTTGCATGCATGTTGTTAATGAGGAATTATCCTTGTCTGTTTTCTTACAACCCACTCTCTCCTGTGGGATTTATGCATATTAGCGCTAACGTTCGGCATACCCAATTCTGATGTTAAGTTTTAATCAATTCTAGGCTTCACTGACTTCTATTATCCTATGGGACAACAGTGATGTGTTGAACAAAGCCTTATTAACCAGACAGTCCACATCACACTGAGTTGACCCTCTGACTCATTGTGTCATTACATAGTCATGGACAAAGGTTTCGTACCAGGTAGGACCAGTTCGGTCACAGAGGAGATGGAGGGGATATGTGTGATGCCAGATATGAGTAGCATCAAGTCGGAACACCTAGGTGGGAGTGCGGACAACACAGGTGCGCAGAACGTGGCCATGGGGATCAAGTTCATCCCGCCCAACCGCTTCGATATGAACGTGTGCTCAAGATTCGTCAAGTCACTCAAAGAGGAGGACAGCAAAAACATCCAGGACCAGGTCAACTCCGACTTGGAGGTGGCTTCTGTTTTATTTAAAGGTGCCAACTAACTACCAACTGTTGACGCACTCATTCGTATTACAATGTGATTTCCATATTTTACCTTAGCCCAAAATGTACTCTTAAGGTGCCTACCGTTACTCCTGAAGGTCCAAGGACCTTTTGTTATTTTCAGAGGTAGACTGGCTCTGGCAGCCAAAATCTCCATCTAAACGTGAATCGATTCTCAATCACGATACGGTTCTAGAAACATAAAGCCCTTTACTTTAATATCACATTAAAATAATTTCACAACTGCTAAATATAACCGGCTTTATCACAGTTACAGCCAACAGTACTTTTCACTGACACCACGTTTCTGGCGGCATTCTTCCGTTACACACAGGTGTTGGGAGCATGCTAGAATCTAGATAGCTAATTAGCACAGGTGGTCCCTCGGTCTTCCGCAAACACGCGCTGTAACTTGGAGAAATGGCCATGTGGGAACAAACTCTATAAAGGTATTTATGAATGTACAATTTTTTACAATTCTTATTTCTCACTGATATGAAAGGTAAGGTTCAAATGCTTACAAAACCTTAGCGCAAGTGATGCGTGTTAATGTTCAGGCCGAGCGTTGGGGCTCTTAACAAAACTCCCCTGAAGAAGATGCCTTCGCGTCGTCCAATGATTTATGTGTAATGTAATGGAACTAAGAGTCATGATCATGGGAAAATTTGACCCCAGATAAATCAGGAGGTATTTTACTGCTCAATTGTTTGATGCTGTGTCTCTTTTCCCTCTTTCAGCCGAGTGTAATATTCAGACGTCGCCCTCACCGGGAATACAAGTGCGTCATGTTTATACCCCGTCCACCACCAAACACTTCTCCCCCATCAAACAGTCGACAACACTCACCAACAAGCACCGTGGTAACGAGGTGTCCTCCACTCCTCTTCTGGTCCACTGTAAGTACCTGAGCTCACCCTAAGCTAAAGAATGTGCTTTCTTTATTGTTCAATGTACACAGACTTCTAACATGTCTTCTGCTTTATTCCAACCCCTCTGAAAGATAGAGGTCGGAGCAGTGGGCATCTATATGACAGCTTCCATCCTAGATTTGTCACTCATCACTTAGCCTCAAACATAACTACCACACAATACGTACCTGAATCAAACATTGAATGATGGCTGCTTGACCTCTGACCTATGCGGCCTTTCCAGCCCTGTCCATTCACCAGCTGGCAGCACAGGGAGAAATGGTTTTCCTGGCCAGCAGGATTGAACAAGGTGAGGATGTCCTCAGGGTGGAGTTGTATTGGTTTGTTTGTTGTTATATTGATGTTGTCGGGTTCCTTAGAACCATGCAGTCAAACATACAGTGCCTTCGGAAAGTATTCAGACACCTTGATTTTCCCCACATTTTGTTAGGTTACAGCCTTATTCTAAAATTGATTCAATAGTTCCCTCATCAAATCTACACACAATACCCCATAATCACAAAGCAAAAACAGGTTAAGAAATTGTTGCTAATTTATAAAATAAAAACTGAAATACTACATTTACATAAGTATTCAGACCCTTTACTCAGTACTTTGTTGAAGCACATTTGGCAGCGATTACAGACTTGAGTCTTCTTGGGTATGACGCTACAAGCTTGGCACACCTGTATTTGCTGCACAGCTATTTTCAGGTCTCTCCAGAGATGTTCGATCGGGTTCAAGTCCGGGCTCAGGCTGGGCCACTCAAGGACATTCAGAGACTTGTCCCGAAGCCACTCCTGCGTTGTCTTGGCTGTGTGCTTAGGGTCGTTGTCCTGTTGGAAGGTGAACCTTCGCCACAGTCTGAGGTCCTGAGCGCTCTGGAGCAGGTTTTCATCAAGGACCTCTCTGTACTTTGTTCCGTTCATCTTTGCCTCGATCCTGACTAGTCTCCCAGTCCCTGCCGCTGAAAAACATCCCCACAGCATGATGCTGCCACCACCATGCTTCACCGTAGGGATGGTGCCAGGTTTCCTCCAGACGTGACGCTTGGCATTCAGGCCAAAGACACAATCCTGTCTCAGAGCTCTACGGACAATTCCTTTGACCTCATGGCTTGGTTTTTGCTCTGACATGCACGATCAGCTGTGGGACCTTATATAGACCGGTGTGTGCCTTTCCAAATCATGTCCAATCAATAGAACTTACCACAGGTGGACTCCAATCAAGTTGTAGAAACGTCTCAAGGATAATCAATGGAAACAGGATGCATCTGAGCTCAATTTCAAGTCTCATAGCAAAGGGTCTGAATACTTATGTAAATAAGGTATCTGTTTTCTATTTTGAATACATTTGCAAACATTTCAAAAATCCTGTTTTCGCTTTGTCATCAGGGGTACTGTGTGTAGATTGCAGTTTTCATAAAAAAAAACAAAAAACAATTTTAGGTTAAGTCTGTAACGTAACAAAATGTGGCAAAAGTCAAGGGGTATGAATACTTTCCGAAGGCACTGTAATTAACAGTCGTTAAGATAAGAACAATATGCACTCAAGAATGTCTATATAGGGCTTCACTGGTTGACTAGAAAGATGTGGAACATGTTACTGATTGCTTTGATGTTGTTGTTTGTATGGCTTTAGAGACAGTGATTAACCTGCAGGATGAGGAAGGCTTCACCCCCCTGATGTGGGCCGCAGCACACGGACAGATAGCAGTCGTAGAGTTCCTGCTTCAGAACGTAAGCACAATGACGTGTTGAGACAAATAACTCAGCAAACTACTTCATTCATTTGAACAACATGGTACAGAGATATGCAGCAAAATACAGTCAGATATTGTTTCAAAATGCACATACTACATAAAACAGCAAAACACCACAAATTGTTGAAATCATGTTTCGACTATTAGCAATGGGCCGTTTAGACCTGACTCTTTTCTCACTTATGGTCTCTTCTATGTTCTCTTCCTTTAGGGAGCGGACCCCAACCGGTTGGCTAAAGGCAGAGAGAGCGCTCTGTCTCTGGCATGCAATAAGGGATACACAGACATCGTTAAGATGCTCATCGGCTGTGGGGTGAACGCCAATGAATATGACTGGGTAGGAAAGTTAGCTGATTCAGGATTTTTACCTGTATTCTTGTGTATGGCTTTATGTAGACAAATGGATATGCATCCCCTAAATCAGTGATGTGAATGTGGTGACGGTGGTGAGCTTCCCTTTCTGGGGGAGGCTGCCAGTTGTTGCCCGAATGTGATGCAGTGTTTGTGGGTTGGTTTCAGAACGGAGGGGCTCCCGTGCTCTACGCTGTCCATGGGAACCATGTACCCTGTGTGGAAATCCTCCTGGGTAAGGACTGACTGGCTGGCTGACTGACAGACCTTCCACTCAGCTGATAGACTGTACTTATCAACAGCAGTGGCGGTTATCTGAAACTGACTTTTTTTATGTTAAATTATGTTTAGATGTAGGCTGTATTTTGGTGTAGACAGGTCTGTAATCTGTCATCTGATGAATTCAAACCTTTCCTGTCACAGAAAGTGGAGCCGACCCCACCATCGAGTCCGACTCTGGCTTCAACGCTGTGGCAATGGGCCATAGGAATGGTATACAAATATGCATCTCATACATATCATATTTAGGCTATATACTTCTCATCATGAAGAACAGGTTCAAATATCATGACTATATTTTCACTAAAGGGGTATTATACTCTATGCATACATAGGCTATGTAAAGCAGAAATATAGCAGTTCATTACGTCTTATGCCCGGTCTACTTTCATAAAGATAGATGGTGCAGACAGACTATTCTATTAACTACATATTGGAATATTTTTCAAGAAACACAAGGGTATATGGTGACAGAGTTCCTTCTAGTCAGTGTATAACAGTAGGCAGGTTTCACTGCGACATGTGTAATGGAAACAGCAGCTATAGGAGAAATGTTCTAAAGACCAACATTTATCTGTTCGACTGCTTGCTAAATAAAAATGTAACTACTGAACAAATATAAACACAACATGTAAAGTGTTGGGCCGTTGTTTCATGAGCTGAAAGCACAAAAAGCTTATTTCTTGCATTCTATTCATGCTGGCTTTCCCGGCCTACCTGAGACAGAGCCTGTATGCCCTCCCACCACCTGTCAGCAATTTGTTAATGCACAATTTGCCTAAATGGATAATGGAAACACTCCAACCACTTCATTTTTATTAGACACTAGATTTTTGCGAAAGTGTTATTTTTAGGTGTGGCATTACGTCCAGCTGTTTTTAATCGACACAAGACCGTTACATGGAAATGCACCGTATCAGGCAATTGTCACATCTATTTTCTATGTTGAAATTTTCACACAAAAATAATCGCTGGACAAGTTAATGGAAACATGGCTAGTAACCCCCGCTCTCCCCTACCACATCCTCTTACACAATCAGACTTTGTGGTTTGATACAATTATGCAAATGTTGCCAGCTAAGAATGATCACCTTCTGATTCTAACAGGATTCCGGTTCTGTTCCACTAGACCTGACTAGGATCAGTCAAACCAGGAAGTCAACTGTTTATGGTGTATGCCAAGGCTAGACATGTCATCTGTTATGGAAACAGATCCCACCCATTCAAGTCATGCTCAAACTAAACCCAGTAGCTGTCTTGGATATTTGTACTCTGGTATTAACAGAGACTTCATGTTTAAAATGGGTGTAATTCAATTATCTCCCAGCTTGAGGATAGCGTTCCTATGTCCTTTTCTTTGTCAATTCAGATTAAGTAACCTAGCTTTCCTATTGACCTTTAACCAACTCTACCAGATACTTGCCTTTTTGTTTTCATACAATACTAAAACTTTCAGATAGTTCCTTTTTTGTATTACTTCCACATCTCCATCTTGCATGATTTCTCTGTGAAGTGGTAGGTGATGGCTGAAATGCCTCTATTCTCTGATCAGTTCAACAGGTGATGGAGGCCCACCAACTAAAGCTGCTGATGGGGATGCGAGAATGACCAGAGCCCAGGGAAAAGCCACTAACCTGGGGAACACAAGGAGGGACTGCCTGGGAATGGAAATACAGCAGACGCCATAATGAAGAAAGAAATATGGCTGAGGACAATCGTGAGGCATGTCTATGAGACTGTCTCATCTGTTAAGCTCATGAAGCATGTGGGAGTATTTATGGATAGACAGGCATCCCAAATGTCTGTTTTGGGTAGACTCCCTATTGTGTTTGGTTTGTTACAATGTAAATAACTTCTGAGCTAAATGTAAAACTAGTGCATAAACCCAAACGTTTGCACTAATCATGCATAGATAATGGGAGATGTTTGTGAAAGTCTTGAGTTAAGTGCACACTTCATTTGAGAATTCTGCCCCTCATGAAAAGGGTATTTTCATAATATGCCATTTAACAGACGCTTTTATCCAAAGCGACTTAGTCATGTGTGCATACTTTTTTTATGTATGGGTGGTCCCGGGGATCGAACCCACTACCCCTGGCGTTACAAGCGCCATGCTCTACCAATTGAGCTACAGAGGACCAGCATAGTGGGTCAATTTCCGCAACAACTAAGAGCATTGAAGCGCCAGGCTCAACTTCTATGCTGTTTTGGTGCCCTTGCTACCACGTAAACGGCATGCAGCGAACCCGTGCACGTACTGTGTGTGACAGAGCAAAGTCTCGCATCTCAATATCAATAATTTCGCACTCTAACACTGCAGTTGTGGTGAAATGAAGTACATTGAACAAAAATATAAAACGCAACATGTAAAGTGTTGGTCCCATGTTTCATGAGCTGAAATAAATCTCAAATTTTCCATACGCACAAAAAGCTTTTCTCAACTTCTTGTGCAGAAAGAAACCTGCACACTGCTCTTTATGAAGCTTTACGTATCGGCCTCAAGGCCTTCGTCAGAGCTTTTTCAAAAAATACGTAAAGCTTAAAGTAGCAGTTATGCTAGCAAGAGCAGTGTGCGGATTCTTTTTTTCTCATCTTAAACTGTTACCATGCACCTGCAACAAAGATAGCTCAGATGTGCGAGTGCCTTTTGAATTCTCAACTTGTGCACACATTTATTTACATCCCTATTAGTGAGCGTTTCTCCTGCACAGTCATGTGAAAACCATAGATTAGGGCCTAATGAATTTATTTTAATTGACTGATTTCCTTATATGAACTAACTTGCTGGTGCTGCCTTTTTGTTACTGTAAATGAACCGTGTAAACCATCTTAACCAAATTTAGTGCACAGATCATGTCCCATTTATCTGTACAAGTCAAAGTAAATGCTGTGCATGTCGGCTCTAGCGTAAATTACCTTCAAGTCACATTGTCGGCAGTCCAGCGCACTGCTGTATAACATGCCTTAGGATGAATCCCGACCATAGGGTGCAATTAAATGTTACATGAGATTTGTGTTAGTTTAAAGTACACATTAACTGATGAGGATAATCACCCATGTCCCCATAAAGTAAGAGATAATATTAATAATTGACAATAGCAAATGTTTATTCCAGGTATGATTGTTTCAGCCAGACTGCAAAGAAATCAGGTTTAGTAACATAGTAGAAACAGCTGAAGAGAATATGAAGAGCACGAATCTCAGACACTTCGTACAATCTCTCACTGACTCAAACTGGACACGGACACCACAGTGCACAAAATAGCATTTGGAGAATCGGTGGCAAGAACTAGAACTAAAAAAATTTAAAGAACGCCTAGTGCCCCCATCCAAACAAGTCAAGTCCTGTTGAGACTCCTGAAGGTCTGTTGATTTCTTTAGTTTGCCTCATCCTTGGAAGCCTCATCGAAATTCTCCACCAGATCTAAAAACAACACAAGAGCCAACGGTGGGTAAGGGACATGTCAGTCAGGTTAAGAAACAGGCCTAAATCCAAACATGCATGCCTCTTTCTACTGATCTCAGACCACTTAAGAAAAAAATGACAGTTTATCTGAAATGTGATCCCAGGTACAAGCTCTCCCTTTACACTCAGAACTCAAGAAAACAGATGTAAAAATCATGGCACTGAGGATCACAAGGAGGGTCCCATTTGTTCAATGAAATCTGTCGGGTCCATATTTGTCCCAGAGGGGTTGAGGGTTCAAATGGAAACAATTCCAAAGGTCTGAATATATTTTTTTGTGGGGGGAACACAAAGGGAAACTAAACTCCAGTAATAACATGATGGCATAGACCATTAACCCCGTGTCATCGGGCTTCAACCGTTTGTTACGTTTGAGAAAACGTTGGGTTACGGGAAAAGGATAGCCCTGGGAAACGCTGTGGGTAATTGTAATGGCAACCTCATGTGTTTGGACCCATTTTCTCCACAAAGAAAAGCAAACTGCTTTCAGAACTCATAAACAACGAACAATGTTTCTAACACTAAAGCCACCAACCTGACTCCCACCCATCACCATTTACTCTAGTCATTGTTTGATCCCCTGAGCATGACCCCCTTCACTTCCCAAAAGTAAGCAAACCTGCCAAGGTTTTATTATCAGAGGGAAAGTAAAAGCCCAGATGTAACTTATTCTGGAGTAAGACTTCAGGGAAAGTATAACATGAATACTAACTAGACATGTGGGTGATGTTGAGACATAGGAGCGCGACACTGAGCAAACTTACAAGAGGCTAAGAACAAGGTCCATTATTGAAGATACCTACACAATCCCTATGGTCAAGTACAAATAAGCAGAGAGGAAAAATAATGTGTCCATCCATGCCAAGAGGGTGGGAGTGGGACAGCATCAAATTTACTGCAAGAGGCTGGTGTGATTCTCTCACACCATTGCTGCACTTCCACCTAAAGTGCTCCACACAGTCTATGCTGTACGTAGCTCGCCACGTAGTTCTACGTACTTTTGTGCAGCTGAATTTTTGGGAACGCGCCGTAGCTCCATTTACGTAGACTGAAATCACTGTGGAGAGCTCTTAAAAGGAATGGTTCACCTATTTTGAATGTTAGATTGTTTTTGTGCATCTGAGTGATGTTCTATCGATTCCCTGGGTCATTTCATGTTTATCTGAGTTATTGGCGTTCAAGCAGGCAGAAATCCGGCTGGTATGATGTAGCACTGTGATAAAGTCGCTCTCACTACACTAGAAGTTAATAGGAATACGACATTTAGATTGCGAAAACGTCTATCATACATGTCAGATTTCAATACTGGCCGATGTCATAACTCGGGAGGATGTCTTCTCTTGAATGAGCCATTGATCATATTTTTGCAATATTCCTACCTCAAGAAATGTGTAATTTAACGGAGGGTCTAGCACAATTTTCCTATTTGTCTGCCTCTTCAGTCCAGGGTGCATATCATGGTGCAGTTGCCAGAGATATTAGAGAAAGGAGATAGGAATCCAATGAATGAACGTATAACGCCCCACCCAGCCAACTTGCGTTCATGTTGACATGCTGCGTCACACAGTTGCAAAGCTAATCGTCATATAAACTGATTTTGAGAAGGGATTACATGTCGAGACACGTGCCCATTTTCCTCGAGATTACGCAACGACACGATTCCAAAGTTACACGATATTACAGATAGCAAGTTAATTCTCACATCTTGGAAAAGATTTGTAACGTTCTACTTTTTGTTGACGAAATTCATGCCAATGTTGGGTTTTTGAGCTTGCGCCCAATAGACACCCATTCACTCCTTGAAGGAGAGCGCACCTTGTCCCAGAATCGCCAAGAACGCACCGCTCGGCCCATTGACGTAGCATGGGCAACATTTCCCCATCTCCTCAAAAGTATATCTGCCGTTGCGAATGTCAGACTCCACTCTGAGGCACATCGATCTGCAGGTTGAACATGGTGAGATTGTAGACTCCTAAATTGATAGTGCAGTTTGTTTAGGCGATTTTACAGCCAACTAGCTACTTTACATGCTGATATTGTCTTTGGTATTATTGTGTGTAGCTACGTTTGCTAGCTAACTAGCTAGATACCTACCTAGCTAGCCAGCCCATAGAGAGCATCGTATTGTGGATTTTGTAGTCGACCTGAGCTGCAACAGACTTCCACAACGATTTCCCATGTTGCTACCAACCTTATTATAAAGCCAAAATGAAACATCTGTTCACAAAAATATTGTTCTCACAGTGTTAACACTGTAAATTAAAGGAATTTGTGGTTTTGGATCTTTCCTTTAAGACTTACCCCACGCCAGTGTGTCACTAGTGTAATTGTGTTTCCATCAGGTGTGACTAAAGACTTGGGGTGAGCAGAATCAACAACTTTTGCATCAAGACAGTTGCTTTGTGAGAAATGGTTAAAGTTCAGTTAGCCATTTTTATGTAAATGCCAGCTGAAAAGTACCAGTGGCCTGACCTTGGCCCAAAGTCAGAGCAGGTTTGCCAGAGCCATGGCCCAGTGAGACACAGGTGCCGGCCCACATGGATGGAAACAGAAAAGTCTGAGCCTTTTGGGTAAAACACTGGGGTAAACCTCAGATTGAAACTCAAACAATCATGACCTCAGCACTTTGAGACTACTCTTCATATGACTCACCTGGAACATCATCATCCTCTTCCTCTATGGGGGCGATTGGTGCTTTTCCATCTCCAGCTGTGAGGAAGACATAAGAGATGTTACGAACTTCTTGCAGAGCCATGTACAAATGCCTCTGGTCTTCAGGAAGTTGTATCCAATCATGATGAATAACAAATAGTATTTCTAAACAAATTGCATTTCTATTACAATGTCAGTGCCTGAACAGTGCTCAAAATCCATCCAACAACCTCCAGCCCTACTTCAACTCCCAAGTGCAAAAACATTCTAATTATTACTGTGCATTTCTGTCTGTTTCTATTACCAATCCTATTGTGGTCCTCTGTAGCTCAATTGGTAGAGCATGGCGCTTGTAACGCCAGGGTAGTGGGTTCGATCCCCGGGACCACCCATACATAAAAATGTATGCACACATGACTGTAAGTCGCTTTGGATAAAAGCGTCTGCTAAATGGCATATTATTATTATTATTATAATCCGCCTCCTCATACACTAACACTAGAGAAGTCTAGTACCTGCGGCCAAATCAAACAGATGAGGTGAAGCCTATTTTGTAATGTCCCCCAGACACATGTACCCTGTTTGGGAAGAGCCTCGGCCAGTACCCCCTCGCCATCCAGCTACCTCCCCCAGGAACACGTACCCTGTTTGGGTAGAGCCTCGGCCAGTCTCCGGAGGCTCGTCAGGCTGTCTGCTCCTAGTTGGTTGAGGATGCTGGGCAGCATCTCTGTCAGTTGCTTGGTCTCAGCGTGGCCAGTGATTGTGAAGGTGTTGGCTGCCAGGGAGGCCTGCACTTTGGGGTTGTTGAAGTGGATCACTGTCCCCTGGTTCGTAAACATGTTCACCTGTGAGGAATGAGAATAGTTACTCCATGTTCCTTGCAGTCACACGAGACATCTATATTTCTGCAAACTCACAGATGGCGGCTAGCTAAGTTGTGATTTGAAAATAACCCTCTGCTCTCAATGAGATCAGCATGTTCCAATTTAACACCAATTCAAGTACTCTGGCGTCCATTTTATAAGAGATGGTTACAGAGAGCAAAAGGGCCAGTCTTTAACCATGGACCAGACCTTACCTCTTCGATACCAGAGATGTTGTTGACGCCTAGTTTCTTTAGGGAGAACTGAAGTTTCTTATCATCTGCTGTTGCGGTTCTGTGCACGACCTTCTTCTTTCTGCGAGCGGTGCCCTGTAAAACAGAACTGACAGTTTTAAGTGCATGCTGTTTTAACGCCAGGTGTGAGATGAGCTTCACAATGACATGTTATTTTTCTAAACATGTTGACTCTGTTTTAAATAGTTGTGTTACTAGGTGAAAACATGATCAGGAGCCTAATAAGGAAAACAGGAAGAAATTGATTGATTGGTGTAAATGGCTTATTTTCTTACCTTGCCGCCGATGCGGACTTGTGCCTGAAGTTTGGCAAGTTTTTCTTGGTTCATTATTATTTCTTTCATCTGCAATAGACAGTATTTAGGTTACCGGTATTATATCATTATGATTATTTATTTATGGTTAACTAACGTTACATTTATAATAATTTTACAAGTCCTGCCTCAGTTAGGCCTGTATTTTTCTTACTGGAAATATTTGCTACAAACATCACTGACTACACCAGTAACGTTACATATAGCCTAACTTAATTTGATCATAAAACACAAGTTGAAGGCACACCCCCACACAAGTGAGTCTACAGTTGATGTACTGTAAATTAGCAAACATCCCAAAAACAGCAAATCAAGATAATGGTTGAGAAGTTTGAAAGGCAACACTGCGATATGTTACGTTAGCTACCTAACTGCCTGCTGAGCAGTATCAGCTAGCAAACGTAATAGAACATCAAAAAAGCTAGATACTTCATTGCTTGCCAACGTCGTTAGACAGACCTGCAACCAAAAGAAGCAAAGACGCCACGGCTTAAATCAATGAACTGTAGTAGTTATTTCTGTTTAGATATGAGACCTAACGTTAGTTAGCTGGCTAATAAACGGCACTGTGGTAGCTAGCTAATAGGCCGTTATAACTGTTGATGTTAGCGAACTTGAATATGGCGAGAAAATGCAAAGCCATTGCCATCTACACCGCTGCTAGCTAATTATCTACATACATTTTAGTTATGTCGACGATGACCACTGAAAAGTTAAAGCCAGATAACGATGTATCGGGCTTTTTGCCTCTGCTAACTACCAAGTTAACATGCTAGCTTAGCAAGATTGCTAAATTCGATTAGCTACAGCGGTATGGGGCCTGTCACTCGGACCTCACCTCCCAGCTCTCTACACTCTATTACCAAGTCCACTTGTGTTCAAACTCCACGATTTTCACCGGTCTGATAACCAAGGACATTGTTTACCGTGTGCAGTTGGAGAATGGCAGAAACAGTGCAGGAAATAAGGTATTTTAGAGCTCCTAACTGACCTGCACACTAGCAGCGAGCACACGCGGGGAGCAAGATGGAAACGAGAGAGGCTGGAGGAAATGACGTACGGGCAGAGGTGCAACCGCAAGAGTGCCTGATATCGTTCATATACCTCAGTTGCAGATGGGCCAGTTCATTCATGGGAATGAGGAATGGCCCTATCTGTAATAACCCATGGAACTCTTTATGCCTTCGAAGAAATAAGGGAGTAGCTCTTTATAAACTGATTACTTTATTACTAACCCGGAGCATAGTGTAACAGGCAGACAGTCGCAGCTGCACTCACCGTGTGTATTGGTGCGCCCCAGTACTCGAACAATGATTATATGTACTCATCTTAAATTCTACACCTCCTGGTGGCGTGTATGTGTAATGACGTGTTAATACCACATTACCACATTTCTCTCGTCTTATTAAGATTTCAATATAAAATCTTCCCCCCAAAAAAACTTTTTTTGGGATATACAACATAGTAAGACATTCCCTATGCTCTTCTATTGCGTTAATGCGCTAATGCTGAAATAAAGTTCCTTTAACTGAAACAGCATTCTTTTTAACTTGTTATGTACTCTACTGAACTAAACAAGTCAGTGTAAACAATAAACATGACAATAGATATTACATTTCACATGTTCACAAGTATTTTAGTTTACCCTGTTCACAGTTCAAAGTCTTTTAAGAGGCTTGGAAGCTTTGTATGCCTCTTTCAACGACGAACACTAGGGACAGTGTCCATTCTCAATGGTGGAGGAGCCACCAGCTGTTTCTGAGCTGGGCTCAGAGTATCTGACTCTGAAACTGTGTTCTCCTCTTCTTGAACTGTTTCCTTTGTTACAGTCTCTGTCTGTGGGACGTGCACCACAGAAGCACTTGGATAGCTACAGAACAGCCTGTCCTCTGCCAAGTAACTCACTTGTTGTTCCCTCATGTCTGGTAAGGATCTGATCAACATGTCTGCGAACCACTTTACCATCTCCCACCATTACCTTGTAGGAGACAGGACCAGTCACTGAGTCTATGAATCCAGAAATCCATTTTGGCCCATGACTGACATTTCTGGTAAGGATCCCCCTCTCCAAAACCATTGGCCCTTGGTACGTTTGTCATGGTTCTCTTTCTGTCTGTTTTGCTTGCGTTCAACTTTCCTTTTCAGGTCTGAATGGACTAGGTCCAGTGTGGAGCGTAGTCTACAACCTAATAACAACTCAGCAGGAGAAAGTCCTGTTGTGGATTGAGGTGTTATTCTGTAGATGAACAGAACACGTGACACTTATGCTACTATGCTCCCTTCTGCACTTTTCTTCATAATTTCTTTGAATGTCTGTACTGCGCGTTCCGCCAGACTATTTGAAGATGGTTGATATCGAGCTGATATCACATGCACAATACCATTGTTTCTAAAGAATTATTGTGTTTCAGTGCTCACGAAACAGGTTGTGTTGTCACTCACCACCATCTCCAGTATCCTTTGGTTACTGAAGCTCTGTCGTAGGCAATCTATAGTAGTAGTGGATGTAGCAGAACTCATAGGATACACATCCACCCATTTAGAATGCGCATCAATCAATATCAGAAACATTTCCCCCATGAATGGTCCTGCGTAATCTATGTGCAATCATCTCCAGGGTTTTTCTGGGAGCTCCCAGGTGTGGAGCGGGGCTGCTGCAGGTGCCTTTCTGTGTTCCTGACACGTGTTACATGTCTTGACTAGATTCTCTATCTCATCATCTAGTTTTGGCCACCATAAGTAACTCCTAGCCAATGCTTTCATACGCGAGACCCCAGGGTGACTCTGATGTAGTTGCAGTAGGATAGCCTGGCGTGCTGGCTGTGGAATAATCCCTCGTGCTCCCCACAAAACACAACCATCCTGTACACTCAACTCTGTTTCCCTGACACTGTATGGTGTGAATTCAGTCCCTTCTGTTTGTTGTGACCATACCCTTAGCACATCTTCTCTAACTCTAGACAGTACTGGATCTTTACCTGTCCAGGTTCTCACTTGCTCTGCAGTCACGTGTGTGGTGTCTGTGTCCTCGACCATCAGCACTCTGTCCTCTTGAGCTGTTATGATGGGTGTGTACGGCAGTGGAAGACGGCTCAAGGCATCTGCGTTCCCGTGGTACTTTCCTGCCTTGAAGACGATGACATACTTGTACGCCCTCAATGTCACTGCCCACCTCTGTATTCTCGGAGACACCATCTGTGGAACTGCCTTTATTTCATTGAAAATATACCTTTATTTCATTGAAAAGAGAGGTTTATGGTCTGTACAGGTCTTGCTTTGTCCTCCTTGTCTACATAGATTTGAAACACATTCTCATGTTTTGTCAACACATCTTCCAATGTCCACTGTTGACCTGCAACAATCTGATTTACTGTTCCCCAATCTAACTTCAGTTCTTTTATCCAGCCCCGACCTAGCAGGTTTGGTCCAGTGCCTGATACGACTACTACAGGTAGCTGAGTCACTGTGTCTCTGTGCTGCACAGTTACATTAGCTGCACCTAATGTGTCTACTCTCTCACCTGTGTACGGTTTGAGCTGCAGAGAACAAGTCTTTAAGTCTGGAACTTTTGTACTTTTCCACAACTTTGAGTACTCTGACCTGTTCATTATGGTTACACTGCACCATGTGTCCACTTCAAACTTCACATCTGACTCATTCAATTTGAATGTGATAGGAGCCACTTTTGGAATGTTCTCTGACATGCTGTACATTGTAAACATATCCTCTTCTTTCTCTTTGTTTTGTTCAGCTTCCCCGCTGATGTGAAGTGTCCCATGTTTATTTACTCATTTTTCTTGTTTTTGCTTTCATCCCCCTTTTGGATTGGAACTCTCTGCAGGTGATTTAGCCCTACACGGTCATTTAATGTGTCCCTGTTTACCACACTTTTTATCCTGAAAATGGCACTCACTTGCCATGTGATCACCTTTACATCTGTAACAGGTTTTCATGTGCTCACCTCGTGCTGGTTTCTCTCTCTGACGCATACTTAGCTTGTGCACACTTCCTCTAACTGAAAGACCAAGGGAGTGCCCTGCCCTCGCCAAGACAGCGCTTGTTTCAGTGAAATTATATTATTCTTATGACTAGATTGAATAGCAAGCCTTTCTAACCGGCAGGTAGCCTAGTGGTTAGAGAGGCGAGCCAGCAACCGGAGGGTTGCCAGTTTGAATCCCAGATCCGACTGGAAAAATCTAGTGGGAAGTGAGCTGGCAACTGGAGGGTTGCCGTTGTGCCCTTGAGCAAGGCACAACAGCGCCCAGTGTGGCAGCCCCCCACACCTCTCCAAAACATCTGTATATAGGCCTATGTGTCTTTCGGAGGGGTTGGCTTAAAAGCGGAAGTCACATTTTGGTTGGACCTTGTGTGCAATTGGCCAATAAAGTGATCTGTAGTTACTCATCAGTAATAGAATAAAACTCAGCTAATTATTCTGTTGAGTAGACCTACCTCCCACTTGTTTATCTTTATGTTTTAGAAGTAATGGCTATGAGGTGATAAACTGCATTACATCCTGCATTATCAGTCATAATGTAATATTGAAGGCCCTCTCATTCTGTGTGTGAGAACAAGGTGGAAAGTGCCACCGTAGCCTAGATCTAGACCAAGCCTAGCCTATACAGCCTAAACATTGGATTCCATACCTAAAGCCTGTTACAATGCAATAACAGTCAGCCTATATGTAACCTGCACACACTGGCAAACTTGTATACCTGTTTGTGGAATGCTACTTTTCAAAGCATTACAACAACAACAACATCCAGTCCAGTACAAAACTCCCATGGTAATGAGAGCACAAAAATTTAGCCTAATGTAGACTAAAGCAAACAAAGCAAACAATGATAGCCTACCCATTTTGGCCAAAGTGTCTCTTTGTCCAGATTTGAATAGAACTGCCTAACATAACCCTCCACAGGCATCATGGATCTTCATGTGATGAAAACTCTGTTCACCTTACCTGTAGAATCCATTTTGGCCTGCTTAAATGCTAATTGAATCTGTTGTGTATATGCTGTCTGGCTAGGAATGTTTGAACTAGTTTTTGTACAGCAGTGACACTCTCACATGGGGTTATAGGTCACTATTACACACTATGTAGCCTATACAGATACACAGGTCAGGTGATCAGGAGACCAGGAAGTGTTAGCACAGGTGAGAGGAGAGAGCATACGGTTCTTATCATCTCACTGGAAGAGCAATACACTTCTCTGCATCTTTGTATGGTAAGTCAAATGTATTGGAACTCTGCATTTGATAATCTGCCATAGGCCTAAATGCAACCAACCAAAGATCTAAATTAGGAAAGTAAATTCAAAACCCATTTGATACATCTTCAGAGAGTGTCAGTGCAGATTAAAATGATTCATTAAAATACATTATTGCCATTTTTATCAACTTTCACCTATTAACTTTTAAGTGTCACTTACCAGAGACCGGCTGATAATTTATTGAGCTCAAAGTCTATCCATAGCCTTCTCCAAGACTAGGTTATTGCAAATCAAAAATAGTAATTTAAAAAAGGAATAGGACTATAACGAACTGCTGGTCAAAACTTTTTGAACACCTACTAATTCAAGGGTTTTTCTTTAGTTTTACTATTTTCTACATTGTAGAATAATAGTGAAGACATCAACACTATGAAATAACACATATGGAATCATGTAGTAACCAAAAAAGTGTTAAACAAATCAAAATATATTTTAGATTTGAGATTCTTCAAATAGCCACCCTTTGCCTTGATGACAGCTTTGCACACTCTTGGCATTCTCTCACCAGCTTCACATGGAATGCTTTTCCAACAGTCTTGAAGGAGTTCCCACATATGCTGAGCACTTGTTGGCTGCTTTTCCTTCACCCTGCGGTCCGATTCATCCCAAACCATCTCAATTTGGTTGAGGTCGGGGGATTGTGGAGACCAGTTCATCTGATGCAGCACTCCATCACTCTCCTTCTTGGTACAATAGCCCTTACACAGCCTGTGTTGGGTCATTGTCCTATTGAAAAACAAATGATAGTCCCACTAAGCCCAATCCAGATGGGATGGCGTATCGCTGCAGAATGCTTTGGTAGCCATGCTGGTTAAGTGTGCCTTGAATTCTAAATAAATCACAGACAGTGTCACCAGCAAAGCACCACCACACCATAACACCTCCTCCATGCTTTACAGTGGGAAATACACATGCGGAGATCATCCGTTCACCCACACCGTGTCTCACAAAGACAAGGCGGTTGGAACCATAAATCTCCAATTTGGACTCCAGACCAAAGGACACATTTCCACTGGTCTAATGTCCATTGCTCGTGTTTCTTGGCCCAAGCAGGTCTCTTCTTTTGATTGGTGTCCTTTAGTAGTGGTTTCTTTGCAGCAATTTGACCATGAAGGCCTGATTCACACAGTCTCCTCTGAACAATTGATGTTGAGATGTGTATGTTACTTGAACTCTGTGAAGCATTTATTTGGGCTGCAATTTCTGAGGCTGTTAACTCTAATGAACTTATCCTCTGCAGCAGAGGTAACTCTGGGTATTTTATTCCTGTGGTGGTCCTCATGAGAGCCAGTTTCATCATAGCACTTGATGGTTTTTGCGACTGCACTTGAAGAAACTTTCAAAGTTCTTGAAATGTTCTGTGTTGACTGACCTTCATGTTTTAAAGTAATGATGGACTGTCGTTTCTCTTTGCTTATTTGAGCTGTTCTTGCCATAATATGGACTTGGTCTTTTACCAAATAGGGCTATCTTCTGTATACACCCCCCCACCTTGTCACAACACAACTGATTGGCTCAAACGCATTAAGAAGGAAAGAAATTCCACAAATTAACTTTTAAGAAGGCACACCTGTTAATTGAAATGCATTCCAGGTGACTACCTAATGAAGCTGGTTGAGAGAATGCCAAGAGTGTACAAAGCTGTCATGAAGGCAAAGGGTGGTTATTTGAAGAATCTCAAATATAAAATATATTTTGATTTGTTTAACACTTTTTTGGTTACTACATGATTCCATATGTGTTATTTCATAGTTTTGATGTCTTCACTACTATTCTACAATGTAGAAAATAGTAAAACTAAAGAAAAACCCTTGAATGAGTAGGTGTTCTAAAACTTTTGACCGGTAGTGTATTTATTATTATTTTAAATCTCCACTGTTCAACAAGGCTTCGTTTCCATATGGTGTCAATTCAGTTGCCAGAAACGGTCAGCATCAACTGAGATTCTTTATAAGCCTAATATTTTCTTACAGGAATAAAACATGTCATATTCAATCCACGTAGGCTTACCTTGCTATTTTACTACCTAAAACTGCTTTGTGTCCATATAATGTAGTGCATGTGGCAAAACGTATGCCTAATTGTGGTCAATCTTATCTATTTTCCAATAAAGACAGTTTAATATCCCTCTTAGGACAATGGCTATTAGGGTATATGTTTGGCATTTAGCACAAACAAACTAATAAACAAACACTAGTGATATACAAATAATTAAAAAATGTTTGTAGGCATGACTGAAAAACTATTTTATATCACTGTTGTGTTCATTTTGAAGAGTTAAATCGAAAGACCATTATTTCGATAGTCATCAAAAATGGTATTAATACCTGTCTGAGAGAGATGTGTATTTGAGAGAGTTCTATGGCCCTTTGGCGAGGTTAAGAGCCAATTGTCAGCCAACAACTGGTAATTTGTGAGACTGCAAAGGCTTGCATGTAAATGATAAACTGTTACTGGAATATAAATATTATGCAAATTACATAGAAAATAACGAAAGGGAAAACAAAAGTGCTGTCAATGTCACATTTTTGAAAGCTGAACTTGTCAAAGTAGTCGTCTGTTGAAAGAGTGATGACTTTTTATCCGCTAGATGGTGCTGGTCCAACGGAAACGCTGCAGTAGATAGGCCAGAGTAAAATAAACATAAATCGTCATACAACTGAATCATCCATGGGGTAGCTATTATATGGTCATCAAAAAGCACCAGATATTTTCTTATTGACATAAAGTGACCCTAAACCCATTCATTATCATCCCTACAATACAACAGATGGGCGGCAGGTAGCTTAGTGGGTAAGAGCGTTTCGCCAGTAACCGAAAGGTCGCTGGTTCTAATCCCCGAGCCGACTAGGTGAAAAATCTGTCGATGTGCCCTTAAGCAAGGCACTTAACCCTAATTGCTCATGTAAGTCGCTCTGGATAAGAGCGTCTGATAAATAATGTAATTTTTATTTTAATTTATTATAGGCCTACAGCCTCTATTGTTTTAGTACTTTGGTAGGCTATTGTTTTTCTGAACTTACCAACATAACTTAGTGGGGGACATAGAAGGAAAAATTATAATAACAACATTAATTAATATCCTATTTGCATTGAAATATACTTTTACTTGTACTTTATTGTTGCAAAAAGGCACGCTCTTTATCAACAGATAATGATGTTTAGTAGGTTTTCAGCGCTTTGAAAAAGTATTTTATATCATGGCAAGTTTTATTTCCTACTGATTTATTTTCATGCACCCCACATTGGTATGATATATTAGATATGATCATCTTTCACCTGCGTCAAGAGATATGTCTTACATTTCTCTAGTTTTGCGTGAAATACATGCATAATTTAGGCTAGCCTATATGATTTTAGTGCCAATACAAAGTGAGTCCCAGCTTAGACTGCTATTGTTACATTTTTGTAAATTCACAAAAGTAAACAAATGAACCAAGTTCACTCAACAAAAAAAAAGGGATTTTTTCACAGTTGCACAACTTCATGAAAGTAACTGTCTCCAAGTTGTTAAAGGGGATTCTGTAGAATGAAATATATAACCATAGCCTTTAATTAAAAATTGATTGGTGAGCAGAAATCATAACGTATATCCTACTTCTCGTGCAAAGGCAATGAAAAGGAAAACCACAATGGGGAAGATGTTTTGAAACATTACATTTACATTTTACATTTTAGTCATTTAGCAGACGCTCTTATCCAGAGCGACTTACAGTTAGTGAGTGCATACATTTTCCATACTTTTTCCATGCAAACATCAGTTCAGATCATGAAAAGTTCTGTTTTACAATATAATTATAAATGATATATTCTCTTGGACTATATATTTCAAATTAATTAATCAAAAAGCATCATATAGGCCTATGTTGGTGTAGCTTCAAAATATATTAAAGCAATTACGCACATTCAGATTGTAACGCTTTTAGAGATATGCTCTACACACTCTTTTGCCAGAGCCGTATCACGGAAGAAAGTTTCACACTGCTACATGCAGGCAATTACAATATATTACAGCAGATAACATGATCGAGATAACCCAAATAAATGATTTTGTACCATGCCTAAACATCACGATCTCATCAAAAAATTATATAAACTCATAAAAACAGATTTATTCGATTTTCTTTCCAAATTATTTTGAAAATCTTCACTCAATGCTATAAAGTCTGTGCATGGGAGATAGAGGCCCTTATTTTTCGAGCTGCTCGCATGCTCTGCGTGACCCGTGACTGATGCAAGTTAACAGCTGACTTTTTTCCATTACAAATGGCTCGCGGATAATCTAGATAACTACCGGATCACGCAAACTATGATGCGTGGAGAGTGGGACATGAAATGCCGTCTGTAACAATTTATTTTAAAAACGCACATAATTTAGTTTGATGTAGGCTATAAATCATTAATTATCTCAACTATTACTTTTTTTTAATGATGAAACGGAATTTCTAAAATGCCCTAACTTTATAAATATGCCTACTTTTTTCAAAAATACAATTCCACTATCATGTTAGAGCTTTTTATCACAATAAATTAGTATCTAAACGGGATAGACCTGCATGGGCTTTGTGCTGCATGCAGAAATGAAAACTGAAATGAAAGCTTTAGACGAACCATATGTGTAGCCTATACCAAGATGACCACCAAAAAGAGAATCAAACTTTTTAAATCGTCCACGGTTCTTTTTAAAATAACCATTTTTTGCTATTTTTTTCCTCTATTCATTTGCCTTGGTGACGTCCCTTCGCCATGTGATCAGAGCTCTGGTATAAAGCGCGATGGAAGATCCGCCCTCTTTAGGATTCAGGTTCGGCCTTTTTCAGGTCTTTACACACACTTCAAACTACCATCCGAATGGTGCGCTACTGAACAACGAAAAAATCCCTAAAACATATGAAAGTGGTTGGAAAAAGGGACATCTCTTACCGCCGGCGTGCTCCTCTCATCCCCTCATATGAGTTGTCTTGAAAGAGGGCAGAGTAGCACGGGCAGCATCTCCTCTTCCTATCCGCCGTAGCATCTGGGAGCGCACAGCACAGTGCAGCGCTCTGCATAGCCAGCCGTGAGCCATGACTCTGAGCTCCGAGATGTCGGATGCCTCCATCCTTTCGGAAGAGACCGATATCGACGTGGTCGGCGAGGGGGAGGATGGGGACAGCCAGACGCGCTCCTACGTAGACGAGGTGGCGCAGATGCACGATGATCTCCTGTCTGGCTCCCCGCCATGCCTGGACAGCTCCTCATCCCGGGATCCGTACAAACCAGCCAGTAAGAACATCCTGGTGAAGCCCCCATACTCCTACATCGCCTTAATCACCATGTCCATTCTCCAGAGCCCCAAGAAGCGGCTCACCCTCAGCGAGATCTGCGATTTCATTAGCAATCGTTTCCCGTATTACCGGGAAAAGTTCCCGGCGTGGCAGAACTCCATCCGACACAACTTGTCCCTAAACGACTGTTTCGTCAAGATACCGAGGGAACCCGGGAACCCCGGGAAGGGGAACTACTGGACCCTAGACCCAGAGTCCGCCGATATGTTCGACAACGGTAGCTTTCTGAGACGACGGAAACGCTTCAAACGGCAGCAGCAGCAGGACTTGCTGCGGGAGCATAACAGTTTTATCCCGGCTGCTGCGTATGGCTATGGACCTTACGGCTGCGGCTACGGTATCCAGCTGCAGTCCTACCACACACACTCTGCGCTTTTCGCGTTTCAGCAGCAGCAACAGTCCAGGCATTCACACACTGGGACCATTATCCCGGCACCGTCCTTGCCCACCTCCAGTGACTTAGCCAGGAGCATGTTCTTTCCCCAGCTCAGTCCCAGCCTGGTTTCACCCATACACACTGCAGCCAAGTCCAGCTCGCCTGTCCAGCGCTCTCCCTTCTCCATAGAGAGTATCATTGGGAGGTCGCTGAGCCCTGCGCACTCTCACTGTGCCTCGCGGACTTCTCCTGTTGTTCCAATGTTATCGTCTTCCCTCGCGCCACAGTCGCCCAACCAGCCGCCGAGTATGCACCCAGGAACTGTTTTACACACGGTCGAGAACTTTCCCAACAGAATTCTGAACGGTACTAGTGGCTGTTAATTTCTATAAACTAACTTCAAAGTTTTCAAGAAACACAAACTAAAACGCCCCCTCTTTGAAGGTAGGATTATTTTTGTATGTTGTTTTGGTAACAAGCAGCTGAATGATGGACATTAACACTATTCGTGCCTATTCATGCTGTAAAAAGATATTAGGCTATATTTATGTTAATAACATTTTAGTGTCAATCTCATTTTCTCTCCACGAACTTTTCGTTGTTTATGAAGTGATTCGTTTAAGTCTAGGGCGTATCAGGATATCGACTTAATGAAAGGTTATAAATGATCACATGTCTAAAACAATGTATATGTGTCAAACACACACATGTTTTTTAGTTTGGCAAATTCAAACATTTTTACTGTTTTGATTTGTGCTTTGTATTTAAAAGACACAAAGATGAAGGTCATTCATTTATATGCAGTGTGTGCTTATTTCAGTAATAAAACGTTGTACATTCTTTGGAAAGTATTGTATAATCCGAGTGTGATATTTTTTACACGGTTTGTTTTTCAATAAGAATAAATATTGTTTTACAAAAAAATACATTTGCCTGGAAAGTAATTGATTGAGTAAGTAATAATCTCAGTCTAGAAATTAGCCTAATGTAGGCCCACAGTAGATCACGTGGATGAAGTGTTGTTGTTTTTAAAATACCTATCATTTTCATTTTTGTTAAGAATTATATTCCCAAAAAGTAAAAGACAATGTAGGCTATTACTTATTGAGTGGAAAATGTAAAAATAGGCCTGAACAACAGTGCACATAATACTAATATCAGTACTACTAGGCTACTACCTTTATAATAATAAATGAATAGGTCTACTACAACTACTCGAATACTGCTGTTTATAATAATAATAATAATAATAATAATAATAATAATAATAATAATAATAATAATATAAATACATCTAGGAATTGCTGTTACAATTACCCATTTTATTTGGTTCCCATATACAAAGCAACAACAGAGTGTATTCCTCTGTTACATCTTTTCCAACTTTTACTGGTGGTTTTAGCACAAATACTGAAAGATATTAGTGAGAATCAGCTGTAAGAACATTCAATAATAATTCACTTTCAGTGTAACATTGCCCAAACCAACACCATTACTTTCAACAGGCCCTGGGGTGCAGGATCAACTTCACACCTATAGGCCTAAATAAGAAACTTTGCTATGTTCTATACTGTGTGTGTTTGTGCGTGTGTGTGTGACTTTTAGAACATGTACAACTCTACGATTAACATTCTGAATCAATATTATGTTCAAGCTTTTCAACATCTATCTTTACGCAAATAAAGCAGCCAAAGTTTAGGCATCCTGTGAGTGGCCTATGTGTGTGAATGTAATTCCATGCTCCATGCACGGGTTAGATGATAAACCTTGGGCCTACAAGTCCATTTGCCCTCTCATACATTTATCCTCGTAATTACTCGTGGTGGACAGGCCGAGGTCACTTGGGTGACAGAGACTGTATTTTGCAGTACGGTGATTATCACGGGTGATCAGAGGCAGCTGGCTCGGGCTCTTGAGTAAACACTCCTCCTCGACCGTTTCATTATCTCCTCATAGGCCTACTTGTCACAGTTGCCATGAGAAAGCGAGACGTATTGGTCAGCAAGGCTATAGCCTACTCCTTCACATCCATAGCCCACAGCTATAGTATACAGACATGCGCCATGGCGTGGCTTTTTATAAAAAAGCAAATAAGATGATTTAATGAGAATTAGGAGACATGGGGACATATGTGAATAAAAAAGGACTAGCCTATATATTAAAACGCGCCTCATGGGCACAACGTAATTATCATGCAATTATGCATCATTAGAAATTAGGCCTAGCACATATCTAATAGCAGAAGAAGCCATAACATTAGATCCATGAGCCACTGTTCACAATTATGAGCCTATGGATAATAATAGGATCATGATGTTTACGTTTTGGCTATATGATCTTAATTTGGATGATGCTAAAACAAAAGACCAGCATCTCTTTACTAAATATGCCAGTCAATATTCGAAGCAGGTGTTTGTGAGGAAAGGCTGGGAAGCTGTTTTTCAGAAGGCCTCATCCTCACAACAACAATGATGTGGCGTGATGGGCGGGCGACAAGCGGAGAGAAAGGTCTCCTCTCTCTCTCGGATGGAAGGACCACTGTTTTAGCGAGCGTGATCCATCTGTGACTACAAATGCGCATCCCCGTTGCCCGGCCGCGTGTTATGGCGCCACGACTTGCTTCCCCTGACGCAGAGGAAATGCGTGTAGTTGAGCTAGAACCACTCCGCGCAGCGCACGGCTCAGAGACAGTTCACTGGGCCACCGGAGGACAGCAGCATGCGTGATGATGTAACACGCAAGCCAGGCAGCCAATGCAGAGCGCGAGAGAGCGTCGGCGATGGCACTACACTCACACAACCCCGGGTCGCAACCTGCTTATTGGAGGCTGAGGTCACATATTTTATTGTGCTAAATTATACAAATAATTCGTTAAAAAAAGGGTCAAGCAGGGGCGGGAACATGACTAATTCTGACTATTGCCATTTCACAGGCGAAAAATATATGCAGGGGGAGCCGCCCGACAGACTGAGATATATGAATTTGATTGGCTGTAAAAGGTGTCTATTGACTTGTTAATAAAGTAAAATATGGCTATGCAATGCCATACAAACTCAGAGTGCTAAAATGAAAGAAATTGACCATATAGCCCTGCAATTGTTAATATAGAACATGTATACAGGTGTGTTAATATGTGCCACAACTATGTTTTTATTACTTTGCAATGTAAATCTTTTCACCCCACGGGTCGCGTGCGTAATAATGATCTTGTTTGAAATAGCCTTATTATCTTGTAAACGTTGAGTGCTTTCATCACACACACACACACACACACAGTTTATGTTTTCTGGTATAAATATGGGCAACTCAAATGCACAAATATATATTCCACTTTTATTGGATTTCAGAAAATATCTAACTTTTCGTTTGTCTTTGTATGATTGAAAACATTTGGTTGGTAGGCCTACTCGTCCTGAAAATTAGAGAGAGACTGTACGGCCTAACCAGGCATATAGCATAGCCTACTTTTGAACATCGTTGGATTGTATTAAAGTGAGACTAAAATGGTGAACGAAAATTAGTTCAAGAATAGAATAGATTACAAATATCTGAAAAACACGAAAGGTCTGGAGAAAAGTCTGCAGACATTAGACATATTTACAGCAAATCAATTCACCAGTGTAAAACGTAGGCTACTACGTTCAAAAAGCCACATGGGACACATAGGACACAAAAATAAATAGGCCTATATGAATGGAATGGATACATATTTATTTATGCTGAATCCTTTGGAATATGTTACATTATTTCCTCCAAATTTTGTTTTGCAATTGCCATTCTATTGGTCTTTATTAGGCCTAGCTTTATTAGGCCTAGCTTTATTAGGCCTAGCAGTGTTCCGATGTCAATCTATCTTACCAAATTAAACCATTTACAAAAGTTGTGTGTTATACAATAGACCTTCCTCTTTCCACCAAACCTAATATAGACCATCAGTCAGTCTGCCCACAAAAGTAGAGTGAAGTACAGCCGACAGCCTACCACAAATACAAAATTAGATCAAATTCATTTCTACAACGAACACGAGTTATTTTCTTAAGAGGCCTATACGTCCCACCATCTCATAAATAATTTGATCTGTCTGTATGCATGGGCATGAAACCCCACTAGCCTACTCTTTCATTTTCTTTCATCCGTCAAAGTATGATGCAAATAAATACATCTGTAAGTGGATTGATTCATTGATTCATTTTATGTCATGTTTAATGTTTTGTGTGGACCCCAGGAAGTGTAGCTGCTGCTTGAGCAACAGCTAATGGGGATCCTAATAAAATACAACAACAAAAAATAATAGGATTCACACTGAACTCCCTTTATAAAAAACTTCACAACCGAAAATGCTTAAAACTCAATCAGTAAATAAACTTAATTTTATAGGCTAAATCCCTTTTTACAGTTTTCACAAAGTGCTTTAGAGGGGCAATCTACAGTTGCTAACTCCATTTTTTGACTTTTAAATTAATGATATATCCATTGATTGTTGAATAATATACCTTATAAATTCCTCATGAGCTTAGTTCTAATGTCACACCCCCTCAGAACCCCACAAATAACCTTGTTTTACTCTAATGTTTCTAAACACTGTAAATGTAAACACTGTATAGGTGTACAGGTCCCCTGTAGCTCACTTGGTAGAGCATGGCGCTTGCAACGCCAGGGTTGCGGGTTCGATTCCCACGGGGGGCCAGCATGAAAAATGTATGCACTCACTAACTTCAAGTCGCTCTAGATAAGAGCGTCTGCTAAATGACTAAAATATTTAAAAAATGTATAGCCTCAAAACATGAATTAAACGATCATTTTGAAAGCATGAATGCAGTCCTTGCATCCATAGCTCTGTCTATGAATTTGAGAGGGTTGCATTTCTTAAGGCACTCCCTCATCTTTTTTTCCAAAACAGAGGAGGGTATCCGCTTTGATATTGCTTCAACTGCGGATTGGCCCTTTAAAGATACCCAGCCTAAAATTAACAAATTATGCTAAATTGATGTTATTAACTTGGGTAAGTGATCACAAGAGTTACCGCACATCTGCATGTTCTTAATGACGTGCTTTCTACTATTGATATAGCCGGGCTGCTTGGGTGCTTGGTTAGGTAGGACTTCTATGTCTATAGCCTGGTTGTTCCGTGTTGTTATTACACCTGCACCACATAACTGATCAACATTTTTTATTTATTGCCATGCTTCGATATAATCCCTTGTTAGCTTTCTTACGTGATTTACCCTTTCTACAAAGTTTAGCCTATAACCAGGCCTGTTCACTTTGAAAATGTTTGAAGTTTGACGCATTATATTCTCACCCCAATTTATATTGATGTTGATTGAGTAGGCTATAGTCTATTGGAAAAATATTAACCAAAATAAAAGTAAGCTAACTTGAGAACGGATCACTAGGCCTAAACTGACATCTTTGAAATTAATCTGTCCAGTTTTTTATTTATTTATTTAAATAAAATAAATAAACAAAATAGTATAAAATAGTAATCTACCACAGCGATGAAGTAGCAATCCCAAAAGATGGTGCAATGTCGGGTAGGCTTTCTGTCGATTAGCCCAAAGGCTATTGAATAATAGGCTGCTTTAGCCTACTATCTCTATTTAAAAAATGTGTGAGAGTGTGTTTGATAATGGATGTCCACAAAATGAACCTATAGGCTACAATAAAAGAAGGTGAAGTCAGGAAAAAATAAGAAGGAAAGTTTATGGTTATAGGCCTAGTTAGGTGACTGAGCGGTTAACAAGCGCTTTTCAGAAAATGTCACGGATCATGTGGGCATCAGCCTCCTTGAGCATGACTGAAGCTCTGCAGTTAACAGTTTATTCTTGGCGGGTCACACAGGTCACGAGGAACGGGGCTAAAACCAAAACACTCACAGCTCACAAAGCAACCCGAAGTCGCCGATTGTGCAAGGTGTGTTATCGCAAACACTAGACTAGAGAATGAGCAAAGTTAGTTTTCGCTAACCCTAAATTAATTTCAGGAACAAAGGCATTTATTCAAAGTGGTTATTTTAGTCACACTTCAGTTAAAATAAATGTTGCTGTGAAACATGTATGCATAGCCTAAACCTCACATTTAGCCAGTCCATTGAAAACAAAAGTTATGCATTATGGACTTATGCGGTGCAGCTGGAAATACAACAAAGAGGTTTACAAAGACAAATGATTGATGAACAACCATTAGATAAAAATCAAACTATCTAAAATAAAATCCACCTTAGTGACTCAGTGTGGGAAAAAGTGTTGTGCTGCATGGGCTCAGTGGGGTGCATGGGGGATGAATTCACACAGTCTCTTACTATTGCATGAGATGTCAAGCTATATATTTCCAATTAAAAGAGTGGTAGCCTACACATACCACAATGGGTTGTAGAGCTAAAGTGCAATCGGAAAGTATTCAGAACCCTTCATATTTTCCACATTTTGTTACATTACAGCCTTATTCTAAAATGGATTAAAAAAAAATACCCCTCATCAATCTACACATACTGACAAAGTGAAAACAGGTTTTTAGAAAATGTAGAAACAGAAATACCGTGTTTACATAAATATTCAGACCCTTTGCTATGAAACTCGAAATTGAGCACAGGTGCATCCTGTTTCCATTGATCATCCTTGAGATGTTTCTACAACTTGATTGGAGTCCACCTGTGGTAAATTCAATTGATTGGACATGATTTGGAAAGGCACACACCTGTCTATATAAGGTCACACAGTTGACAGTGCATGTCAGAGCAAAAACCAAGCCATGAGGTCGAAAGAATTGTCCGTAGAGCTCTGAGACAGGATTGTGTCGAGGCACAGATCTGGGGAAGGGCACCAAAACATTTCTGCAGCATTGAAGGTCCCCAAGAACACAGTGGCCTCCATCATTCTTAAATGGAAGAAGTTTGGAACCACCAAGACTTTTCCTAGAGCTGGCCGCCCGGCCAAACTGAGCAATTGGGGGAGAAGGGCCTTGGTCACGGAGGTGACCAAGAACCTGATGGCCACTCTGACAGAGCTCCAGAGTTCCTCTGTAGAGATGGGAGAACCTTCCAGAAAGACAACCATCTCTGCAGCAGTCCACCAATCAGGCCTTTATGGTATAGTGGCCAGACGGAAACCACTCCTCAGTAAAAGGCACATGACAGCCCGCTTGGAGTTTGCCAAAAGGCACCTAAAGGACTCTCAGACCATGAGAAACAAGAATCTCTGCACTAATGAAACCAAGATTGAACTCTTTGGCTTGAATGCCAAGCATCACGTCTGGAGGAAACCAGGCACCGCTCATCACCTGGCCAACACCATCCCTACACTGAAGCATGGTGGTGGCAGCATCATGCTGTGGGGATGTTTTTCAGCGGCAGGGACTGGGAGACTAGTCAGGATTGAGGGAAAGATGAATGGAGCAAAGTACAGAGAGATCCTTGATGAAAACCTGCTCTAGAGCGCTCAGGACCTCAAACTGGGGCGAAGGTTCACCTTCCAACAGGACAACGACCCTAAGCACACAGCCAAGACAACGCAGGAGTGGCTTTGGGACAAGTCTCTGAATATCCTTAAGTGGCCCAGCCAGAGCCCAGACTTGAACCCAATCGAGCATCTCTGGAGAGACCTGAAAATAGCTGTGCAGCAACGCTCCCCATCCAACCTGACAGAGCTTGAGAGGATCTGCAGAGAAGAATGGGAGAAACTCTCCAAATACAGGTGTGCCAAGCTTGTAGCGTCATACCCAAGAAGACTCGAGGCTGTAATCGCTGCCAAATGTGCTTCAACAATTACTGAGTAAAGGGTCTGAGTATGTAAATGTGCTATTTCATTATTATAATTTTTTATAACCTGTTTTTGCTTTGTCATCATGGGGTATTGTGTGTAGATTGATGAGGGAAAAAAACAATTTAATACATTTTAGAATAAGGCTGTAACGTAACAAAATGTGGAAAAAGTGAAGGGGTCTGAATACTTTCCGAATGCACTATACATGGAACATTTAGGGCCTAGGGGCACACCCTCAGTTACTTGGTCTCCTGGTGTCTCAGACCCTGGCCTCATCTTTGCACCACCACTACCATCACTTAAACCCCAAAGACAATACTGTCTCAATAACTTTGACTCCAACATTGTATGATAATATAGCACTATACTGGATGTGATAAAAGCAATGTTATGGTTTTTTATTGTCAATGGATGTGCTTATCTCAGTTTAATGTTTAGAATTATATTTCCAAATTCATCCTTCTGTGTATGGAGAGACAATATAGTTTAAACCTGTTTTGAAAAGTTTGTATTTTAAATGACTTGCTCAACATTCTTGACTTGTATACTAACTTAGTTTATTGAGACATAAACCTTGAATGTCATTTTCACAACTATATTTGCTATAATGTACACTGAAACTAGAGTAACGATTTACATAATCTATAAAGAATTCATAACAGATCCATAAACAACAAATAGACATGACGTTAAAGTGTATTTTCCATCCATAGTTCCATCTGACATAAACTATTAGATGCATTGTAAAATACGTTGTAAACTTTTAGTAGTGCTCTGAAGTGTATAACTATTACATCATGTTTATTTAGTGCTCACGGCTGTGTTATGTATGCTTTACGTAGATTAATACATGTAAATCTCTACCAAATAAACCATAGGAAAAAGGAATGATTGGAGTCAGTGTGTAATCCTTTTTCCTTCCATTCAACCTCATCATAGAGTTAATCAATCATTTGTGAATTATAGCTTTTAAGAGAAAGTTCTTGGTTGGTCTGACACTTGAGCTGGAAAAATGATCTTATTTTATGTACATGGTTTGAATCAATGGTTTCTATTACTTTCCATACTTCTAATTTCCATGATACTCTCTCTAACTCTCTCTCTCTAATACTATTAAGCACAAAACCTCTTCAGTCCCTACTGCAATAGTCAAGAAACATTCCTCCACAAATATGAAACTATAAAACGTATGTTTTTCGCAGATATACACTTCTGTCACATTCATACAGGTGCCCAAAGATTATTATTATTACGCTAAATCTCAAATTCAAAACCATCATCTAGGGTCACTCCAACGACCAGAATCCAAACCTCCCTGAGTAAGTCAAAAAATATCTAAATAAGTTGTTGCTCAATTTAGATTGGAATGGAACATCATCTGAAAGTATGTTGGCTCTTCTCTGTGCATCGCAATTCCTGTTATAATGAGTCTAATTAGAGAAACATGTAGAGATGTGTACTCTGTTTAACATGATTTGTTGCGTTTTTTGTTGGAGTGAAGAAAAAGCATTCTGTGTGTGTGTGTGTGTGTGTGCGCGCATACATGCCTCCGTGCGTGTGTGTGTACAAAATCTAAAATACACAGGGGAAAGAGAGAGGAGAGGAGGGGGAGGCAAAGATAGAAATGAGAAAAAGCTGAAAAAGAGAGAGAAAGAGAGAAAGAGAGGAGTAAAAAGAAGGGAATACCTCCCAGGGAGGCGTAGAATCCCCCCATCTGCTATTCAGCGTATAGAACACTCCCTACCCTTATCCCCTCTCTCTAAAAGGAGCTCCGCTTTCCGCCCCATTAAAACGTTTAGAAAAAAATGCCACCCCTGAATACTGGTCTAATTAGAGTAGCCAGAGCTGCAAGGGCCCAGCTACACAAGAGGAGGCTGAGGCTCTGGGATGGATTCTTCCATTTCCCTTTTGTGGAACCCATCCTTTTTTGTGTTCTTTTTTGCTCTTTGTTCTTTCACGTTCCGACTCTCTTTCTTGATCTCTTTCTCTGCATTCTCTCTCTTCATCATGTGTATAGAGAGCAGGAATGAGGAATCCTACTACAACTGAACAGACCTTTCATCCCAAAGATACTTTTGATCTGGGAGACAGGTCCAGATGTACTATGAAAATATGAATGGTGTCGGTCTCCATGAGGCTACCCAGGATACCGTCACTGGCCTTTTGGGGGGTCAGTGAAGAGTAAGGTGTTTATTTTGAGAAGTATGAATAGAATGGAGTGACTACAAAAACAAGGAATTGTGATATTGTTGCTTTTCTTCTCTCAGGACCCTCTCTGGTGTGATCTAAGTCATGGGTTGAGTTTCTGCCCGACTAAATTGCAGACGCGTGGATAGGTGTAACCACTGCTAACCACATCATATAATATAGCAATCTGATGCACAGGCTATGTCCCAAATAGCACCCTATTCCCTATGGGCCTGGGTCAAAAGTAGTGCACTACATAGGGAATAAGGTGCTAATTGGGTCTCAGTCTGAATGCTTTGTTATGTAGAGGCAGACTGCTGATGTCAGGCCAGTTTGAGTAACGCATTAAAAACTCTATTCACTGTCTGGCTTAATCAACTTAATCACACACCCTAATATACTATACACAGTGGAGGCCTTTATTGATAATAACCCAAACAGTGTTGATTAAAGAACATTTTAATCCTAAAAGCTAATCTCCCTAGATTTCACATAATGGAGAGATTTCATGGAGAGAGAGAGAGAGAAGAAAATATGTACAGTTAGATCAACAACTCATTGAGAGAGAGGGAGAGAGAGAGATGTAGCGTTTGATGATAGGATGAAAGGTTGTGGCAGTCTGGCACGAGGCCTGGTTCTGTTTCTGGTTCCTCCAGCCAGGCCTTGGTCAAAAGTACTGCACAGGGAATAGGGTGGCATTTCAGACACAGTCACACTACTGGGCACACATTGGTTGAAGCAACGTTGTTTCCACATCATTTCACGGAAATTAGGTTGAATGAACGTGGAATAGAAGTTGAATTGATGTCTGTGCCCAGTAGGACGACCTTCACTGACTCCCCACGTAATCCACCTCCATCGTATCCATAATTTATTCTGATGAAGAGTTTGAGTTTGGGAGGGGGGGTTATTATTCCTACATCTTGGCTGTCTCACCTCGAGATGAACTTGTTCAATCTGAGATTCCGCTGCAGAATTATGTCTCTGCCTCTGACCGACCGACCGCACTTTCTTTCTTTCTTTCTTTCTTTCTTTCTTTTACTCTCTTTTTCTTTTTCCCCCTCTCCGTGCTTGTTTGCCTTGGCATGCTCAGTGCCCGTACAAACAACCCAGAGCCCGTAGCCCTATCCATCAGGCTTGCGCAGAATGTGATGATAAAATAACAGGCGGGCTGAAACAAACCATTTGTTACAACTCACAGATGTATTATTCTGTCCACTTGAAATGAAGCACAGAGGTTAGCGAGGCATCTCCTACTTAAGCTACAACAATAAATAGAACAAAAATGTGTTGCCGCCATTTACGCCGTTCGGGCCCTCGCCACATGGAAAGTACCGGAAAGTCTAGGGTCTTGGGTCCTAACTCTTGGTCACCCTAAAGAGTCCTGAACTGATGCCAACCGCCAGCAGCTGTCTGTTGTCACAGCTAGCAGCGAACAGCTTTTCCTGGCGGTTTGCATCCAACACATCATTTAGCATCCCGCGCTCTCCCCAGTGCACTCCCATTCAGGGGGGTTCTGGCAGAACGTGTAGCCGCTGTAGCTGGTGGACTGGAGCGGCTGGCGGCCAGTGCGAGACCTGCTTAGTTACATGCAACAACGCCACTGGGCTGTAAACACTTCATCAACCTCAAGCAGCCCGTTCATCATAGTGACACCCGGAGGTAATGCACACCGCCCAGTTACAGCCCAGCTCCAGGCCAGCTAACAGCGGACAGAAATCAGGACCCAGGACATTTCCTTTCAACCCCAGACCCTAGTTCTACTATCTAGTACCCAAACACTGTCCATTATTAACGGAGGACTGTCAGAGATCTGACCAAACCCATTTAAACATAAAGCTAACATATAATATGCATCCATATAAACATACAGTAAATACACTTTTGTGTCAAAGGTCAAATATAATTTATTTTCATGATATGGTGTCAGATTCATGTACTATACCATACATTAAATATATATTTACTGGATCAACACATCTTCATGGGAAAAGATATAGGCTCACATAATGATGTTGTTTGGGAATATTGTGTGTGTGTGTGTGTGTGTATGTGTGTGTGTGTGTGATTGTTTGTTTGTGTGTGCGTACACCCAGTGGGGAAAGTTCATGTTTGAAGTTTCTGCCTGCAGTCTCTGTACTATGTCATCCATTCCTTCTCTCTCCATGGCAACGCCCCTGTCACTCAAAAAGCAAAATAAAACATAAACACTGGAAGCCACCCATGAAGACACACTCCCACTCTCCCCGCTCTCTAATGTTTTTCCCTTAACTAGCTTTAATAATAATAATAATAATAATATGCCATTTAGCAGACGCTTTTATCCAAAGCGACTTACAGTCATGCGTGCATACATTTTTGTGTATGGGTGGTCCCGGGGATCGAACCCACTACCCTGGCGTTACAAGCGCCGTGCTCTACCAGCTGAGCTACAGAGGACTTTGGTAGCACTTTATTTATAATTGATTACTAAATAGTTTATAATTAGTTCATAATTTATTAATCAGTACTCCATTCATTAGATTTTTAATATAGGTCCTTATAAACCATTTACTAATAATTAGTTTAGTCTTTTTGTGTGGCCTCATCTAAAGTGTGGGCTATTTATATTTTATGAATACTTTATAAATGTTGTGAGTGACCAGTGTAATTTCTCACCAAAAAATATGAGAAATGCCATTGGTAGACATTCCATCAGAACATGATGCTCCTTGTGGTCTCAAAGCACTGGAGCGTCTGCTAAATGACGTAAATGTAAATATAAATATATAAATATATAAAGCAGCCGAGAACATAACAATGGTAAAATAATAAGGCCACAACAGAGGATGCTAAAGGAAATATATTGAACATTTCACAAACTGGAACTCCCAATTTCTAACACGTATGAACCCAGAACTGAATCACACAGCTGACCAAATGATGCGAGATTAGACTGCTCTAAGGAGTGACTGCAATCCACACTTTAAAGCCTTATGTTAGCATTTTCGGACTAAAACGTTATTTTTACTCAGCATAGAGTGTCTGAAGTTATATATCACACTATTAGAACAGTGTGACTGTTTTGGAATAAAATGTTCAATATTTCTTAAACATCCTCTGTATTGTGTGCTTATTGTTTAACCATTGATATGTTCTAAGGGCCATTTTGAGACCTCAAAGAGCACCAGGTACTGCTGGAATGTCTACCAATGGCACGTCCATCATTTTGTGGGAAATTGCAAAAGTCACTCAAAACATAAAGTATTTATAAAGTATAAATAGCCCACACTTTAGATGTGGCCGCACAAAAATACTTAACAAATGATTAGTAAATGGTTTATAAGGACCTATATTAAACAACTTATTATATTATTTTATGAATTGTTATTAAATACTTTAAAAGTTATTTATAAATGTGGGAGAAATGATTAATAAATTATGGATAAACTATTTACTAATCCCTTATAAATGCTTTATTACGTGGAGTTATTATAAAGCGCTAGCTTTCACTCGCCCTGTCTCACGTTCTCCCTGACTCCCACTCTCACTCTTTTCCCTCCCTCATTTCTCACTATCTCTTTTTCTCCCTCGTTCCCTGCCTCCCTGTCTCTCTCCATCTCTCTCTCCATCTCTCTCTCTCCGTCTCTCTCTCCATCTCTCTCTCTCTCTCTCTCTCTCTCTCTCTCTCTCTCTCTCTCTCTCTCTCTCTCTCTCTCTCTCTCTCTCTCTCTCTCTCTCTCTCTCTCTCTCTCTCTCTCTCTCTCTCTCTCTCTCTCTCTCTCTCTCTCTCTCTCTCTCTCTCTCTCTCTGTCTCTCCATCTCTCTCTCTCTCTCTCTCTCTCTCTCTCTCTCTCTCTCTCTCTCTCTCTCTCTCTCTCTCTCTCTCTCTCTCTCTCTCTCTCTCTCTCGCTCTCTTTCTCTCACTCTCTCTCCGTCTTTCTCTCTCTCTCCATCTTTCTCTCTCTCTCTCTCTCTCTCTCTCTCTCTGTGTCTCTCTGTCTCTCTTTCCTTCCCTCATCTATCACCATCTACTGTATCTCCCTCCCTCTTTCCCTCCCTTTCTCTCTTTCACAGCCTCTTTGAACGACAGTGTCTGCTGCAGATGCCCAGAGCTTCTAAAAGGACTAGCGAGACACCAGAGCTAAGCATTTAAGTGGGTAGATTCTGCTGCACACACCCCTGCCTCTATGCCTGTGTGTGTGTGTGTGTGTGTGTGTGTGTGTGTGTGTGTGTGTGTGTGTGTGTGTGTGTGTGTGTGTGTGTCTTCCCAGCTTGTTCCCAGTCTCTTGGAGGCATGCCCAAAACTCTCCCGACCCGGGGATCAGTATTTGAGAGACATGGTGTTCTCATAGCGGTAGATCGACACCACACCACAATTAGATCCAGAGGCTTTGTGATACACACAAGACCCCTGTCCTATGGCCCGCCCCCCTGCCAAAAAGTGAGCCACATCAGAGGCAGCACCACGACCTTCTGTAACACATTAGAAGGGCTCAGGGCTTTGATATTCTGCAAGATACTGATCTTAGACCATAGGTTATGTATGGGGTTTTTGAGGTGAAGGAAATCCCTCAGAACTATGTGTGCTTCAATGTTACGCCGGTTTATGCTGTATGACGGGCTAAGAGCTGCTATGTGAACTGGGTGACGTGCTTTAAAGCCCTGTAAAATAACCTCTTGATCTACAATAAAGATTACCCAAAAATGTGACAGTTCTTTTCACTGTGAAAGTCTTAGCATTCTAAGTGATAATCTCCTTTCAGAGAGGCTATTTCTTCTACTGATCCATTTTCTTAAATGATTGTAACACCAGTTATTTGAGCTGTGTGCCGTGTGTGTGTGTGTGTGTGTGTATGTGCGCATGCTTTTGATGTCTCTTAGATTGCAGATCCAATGAGCCCTGAAATAGAGCAAGCAAACATTGACGACAAGTTAGTATAGTTTTGCTGTATTTCATTCCACAAATCATGTAATTAAAAAAATTATGGCACTTTCATTGTTTAGTCCTTTCAATTTTTCATTCATTCATTCATTAACTAATTAAATCATGTGTTTACCATATGTTGAGTAAGATTCTTCTTCTTCTGTAAAAGCTCAAATTCAGTCAGTGAGAATGTTACTGAAAAATGTGTGTGCGTGTGTGTGTGTGCAGGACAGAAGTTCCACTTCACATCGTGTGTGGCTGCATCCAGCCAGGCAGTCCCATCGCCAGCACTTCTGCGGCAATATGAAGATTGTCTCAAATCAAGGAAGTCCTCTTTCCTTCTCCCCATCTCCCTCTCCCTCCCTCTGTCTACCCATTCTTCCATCCCTCTCTCTTCCCCTCCTGAGGTTGGATAAAATAATACAAAAAAATCATATACCTAGTGTGCAACATCAACATTGACTCTCTCAAAGGTCGGAAAAAATACTTACTTAAGTGTTTCCTATAGAAGGAGGCAGGCTGAAAGCCCCCTTTTCTTTGGGAGCAGAACACAGACAGACACACACACACAAATACACACAGCTCATCTCCCATTCCGACAGAGAATTTCACAAAGCCCAGGCAGAAAGCGTTTAACCAGAGAAGTCTCACCAAAGTGGAAAAAGATGCCGTTTGATTTGATACTTCCTCCCTCGGTGGTAGGAACTTCCTGTTCCCCGTCACAACTGTTTCTGGAAACCCCGTCAGAGTTTGGCTTCGGCTGGGGGGGTTCCAGTGTGTGTGTGTCACAGGAGGTTGGTGGCACCTTAATTGGGGAGGACGGACTCATGGTAATGGCTGGAGCGGAATCAGTGGAATGGTATCAAATATATCAAACACATGGTTTCCATGATGCCATTCCATTCACTCCGTTCCAGCCATTATTATGAGCCGTCCTCCCCTCAGCAGCCTCCTGTGTGTGTGTGTGTGTGGGTGTGTGTGTGTGTGTGTGAGTGAGTGTGTGTGTGTACGTGTTTGTGTGCGTGTGTGTGTGTGTGCGTGTGTGTGAGTGAGTGAGTGTGTGTGTACGTGTCCGTGTGTGTGTGAGTGTGTGTGTGTACACGTGTGTGTGTGAGTGAGTGTGTGTGTACGTGTCCGTGTGTGTGTGAGTGTGTGTGTGTACACGTGTGTGTGTGAGTGAGTGTGTGTGTGTGTGCGTGCGTGTAGCGTGTTCCACACTTACAGCCTCCACTGTTAGCACAAAATTACATTTACCTCCATTCTGCTTTGCGTTACGGAGCACAGAAGCTGCACTGAGCGCTCACACTCGACTGATGCAGATAGCGAGTGGTGAAGAGGTAACCTACCCATCTCAAGTTTGTACCAATGCTGCCACCATGATCTGAACCCTATTCCACTCATTCCCAATGAATCATTGATCAGTCTGGTTGATTTTCATAGTTGTGTTTCTGCACCTAGCTTTTAGCGATTCACTTACAGGTTTCATTCAGCCCCTCTCCTGCACAGCCAGCCTAGAGAAGAGGCTTTTACACACCCACACACAATCACTCTAATGCATGCACGCAGAGTCAAATTAGAGCACACTACCCTAATTGATCATTCAGCCACTATCCATACTATTACAAATGGCTTACCGATCTTCATAACACAGGGCTTGTCTTATGAGTATTGGTTTTACTGTATGTTGCTGATGTATGTTGCTGATGCTTCTGAATTGTAAACTTCTTTTTTCGCCCTATTTTTTTACATTAGTAGAACGTGCTTTAACTCAAATCTCCTCCTATTAGGAATAAAATGGCATAACAACACTGCATGGTTGGATGTGCAAATGATTTTGAATGTATGTAATTGAACCTTTTCTGATCCAGATTAGTCTCTTTGAGATCTGTTGTTTGAAGAGAGCGAAGCCTGGTTCAGACCTGGTGTGTATTAGAGAGATGAAAGAGAAACTTCTTTAAAGAGACTGAAGGGTCAGAGGTCATCTCCCATCATCCACTCTGTCCAGTGTTTGGTCAGGTGTTTACACATAGTCCTTAGGGGAACGTACTGTACTCTGTCTGTTGTGTCTCTTTCTGTTTGTGATTTAATAGTAAACCTCTGGGACTTTAGCACACACACAAATGTTTTCTTCTAAATCTTACCAGAAAGGGGTTATTTGGCTTGTAACCATAGCGGAACCCTTTTTGGTGCAATATATAACCCTATTTTGAACATTCAATAAAGAACCATGCTCATAAGGTTCTAAATGGAACCTGTATGGTACTTTAAAGAACCATTTCCTAATGTTCTATACATAACCATAAAAAAAGGTTCCGCTATGGTTACAACCCTTTTTGGGGGTACAATGCATTCGGAAAGTTACAGCCTTATTCTACAGTTAAACAGTTTTTTTCCCCTCATCAATCTACACACAATACCCCATAATGACAAAGCAAAAACAGTTTTTTTGAAATCGTTGCAAAGTTATTACAAATAAAAACAGAAATATTACATTTACATAAGTATTCAGACCCTTTACTCAGTACTTTGTTGAAGCACCTTTGGCAGCGATTACAGCCTCGAGTCTTCTTGGGTATGACGCTACAAGCATAGCACACCTGTATTTGGGGAGTTTCTCTCATTCTTCTCTGCAGATCCTCTCAAGCTCTGTCAGGTTGGATGGGGAGTGTGCTGCACAGCTATTTTCAGGTCTCTTCAGAGATGTTAGATTGGGTTCAAATCTGGCTGGGCCACTCAAGGAAATTCAGAGACTTGTCTCGAAGCCACTCCTGCGTTGTCTTGGCTGTGTGCTTCGGGTCATTGTCCTGTTGGAAGGTGAACCTTCGCCCCAGTCTGAGGTCCTGAGCGATCTGGAGCAGGTTTTCAAGGATGTTCGAATTGGGTTGAGGTCAGGGCTCTGTGCAGGCCAGTCAATTCTTCCACACCGATCTTGACAAGCCATTTCTGTACGGACCTCGCTTTGTACATGGGGGCATTGTCATGCTGAAACAGGAAAGTGCCTTCCCCAAACTGTTGCCACAAAGTTGGAAGCAGAGATTCGTCTAGAATGTAATTGTATGCTGTAGCGTTAAGAATTCCCTTCACTGGAACTAACGGGCATAACTCGAACCATGAAAAACAGCCCCAGACCATTATTCCTCCTCCACCAAACTTTACAGTTGGCACTATGCATTCGGGCAGGTAGCGTTCTCCTGGCATCTGCTAAACACAGATTTGTCCGTCAGACTGCCAGATGGTGAAGCGTGATTCATCACTCCAGAGAACGAGTTTCCACTGCTCCAGAGTCCAATGGTGGCGAGCTTTACACCACTCCAGCCGATGCCTGGCATTGATCTTAGGCTTGTGTGCGGCTGCTCGGCCATGGAATTCCATTTCATGAAACTCCTGATGAACAGTTCTTGTGCTGACGTTGCTTCCAGAGGCAGTTTGGAACTCAGTAGTGAGTGTTGCAACCGAGAACAGACTATTTTTACAAGCTACGCTTCAGCACTCGGCGGTCCCGTTCTGTGAGCTTGTGTGGCCCATTAATTTGAAGGGGTGTCCACATATTTTTGTATACATAGTGTATTTTAACGAGCCACCCTCCCCTACATTTGAATTATCACTAAAATAGGAAATAACCCTTTTGTGAACTGTAAAGAACCATTGAAGAGCTCAAAAGGGTTCTTTGAGTCACTATGGTTCCACATAGAACCATCACCCTTCCCTAAGAACCCTTGAGGAACCCTCATTTTCAAATTCATCTAGAAACTAGGGTAATATTTGGTTTCTTTATTTGACAGGTTTTGCTAAACATACGCTGTGCTTCTCCTAATTGTGGTCCGCAGTATCCGAAGCCTAAGACAACATTCCCTACATTTGTTTTAACTTTGTGTCAGTTAGCCTCTGCACACTCAACAAAGTCTCGGGTTGGACGATTGTAACTGGCTTTTCCTACAGATTCATGTACTCCAATTCATGCTGCCAAGTTAAACAAGGGAGAATAATACATTTGGAAACTTTCAACAAAGCTCTACAGGAAATAAAATGTGAGTTTAGTTTTCAATAAAAATGGATTTGATTAACTGAGCTGAGGTATCTATTTTTAACATATATACTTTAGATGACTACAGTGCATTCGGAAAGTATTCAGACCCCTTCCCTTTTTCCACATTTTGTTACGTTACAGCCTTATTTTTAAATGGATGGTTGTTTCTTTTCATCAATCTACACACAATACCCCATAATGACAAAACAAAATTGAGCTCAGGTGATTCCTGTTTCCATTGATCATCCTTGAGATGTTTCTACAACTTGATCGGAGTCCACCTGTGGTAAATTCAATTGATTGGACATGATTTGGAAAGGCACACACCTGTCTATATAAGGTCCCACAGTTGATAGTGCATGTCAGAGCAAAAACCAAGCCATGAGGTCGAAGGAATTGTCCGTAGAGCTCCTAGACAGGATTGTGTCGAGGCACAGATCTAGGGAAGAGCACCAAAAATGTCTGCGGCATTGAAGGTCCCCAAGAAAACAGTGGCCTCCATCATTCTTAAATGGAAGAAGTTTGGAACCACCAAGACTTTTCCTAGAGCTGTCCGCCCGGCCAAACTGAGCACCCAGGGGAGAAGGGCCTTGGTCAGGGAGGTTACCAAGAACCCGATTGTCATACTGACAGAGCTCCAGAGTTCCTCTGTGGAGATGGGAGAACCTTCCAGAAGGACAACCATCTCTGCAGCACTCCACCAATCAGGCCTTTATGGTAGATTGGCCAGACGGAAGCCACTCCTCAGTAAAAGGCACATGACAGCCCGCTTGGAGTTTGCCAAAAGACACCTAAAGGAATCTCAGACCATGAGAAACAAGATTCTCTGGTTTGATGAAACCAAGATTGAACTCTTTGGACTGAATGCCAAGCGTCACGTCCGGAGGAAACCAGGCACCATCACTACAGTGAAGCATGGTGGTGGCAGCATCATGCTTTGGGGAAGTTTTCATCACTAGGGACTGGGAGACCAATCAGGATCGAGGGAAAGATGAACGGAGCAAAGTAGAGAGAGATCCTTGATGAAAACCTGCTCCAGAGCGCTCAGGACCTCAGACTGGGGCGAAGGTTCACCTTCCAACAGGACAATGACACTAAGCACACAGCCAAGACAACGGAGGAGTGGCTTCGGAACAAGTATCTGTCCTTGAGTGGCCCAGCCAGAGCCCAGACTTGAACCAGATCGAAGAACTCTGGAGAGACCTGAAAATAGCTGTGCAGCAACGCTCCCCATCCAACCTGACAGAGCTTGAGGGGATCTGCAGAGAGGAATGGGAGAAACTCCCCAAATACAGGTGTGTCAAGCTTGTAGCGTCATACCCAATAAGACACAAGGCTGTTATCGCTGCCAAAGGTGCTTCAACAAAGTACAGAGTAAAGGGTCTGAATACTTATGTAAATGTAATATTTCCGTTTTTAATTTTTTATAAATTTGCAAAAATGTCTAAAAACCTGTTTTTGCTTTGTCATTATGGGATATTGTATTTAGATTGATGAGGGGAAAAAAACAATTTGATCAATTGTAGAATAAGGCTGTAACAAAATGTGGGAAAAGTCAAGGGGTCTGAATACTTTCCGAATGCACTGTACATCAAAACATACACATGCACGTAGACAAACATACAAACAGACTGGATTTGACACAAACAAAGGCAAAACCTCCAGTGCTCATGCAGGGTACACACTCATATTCATACGGACACACACACACACACACACACAGATGCACACGCGCACACGCACACACAATAAAATATATATGGCAATAAATACAATACACGTTCAATTAGAACAGGCAGGCCAGATGTAGGAAGCACAACCTGACCACAGAGGAAAAGGCTAATAGAAAGATTTCTCTGGAAAGAAGTGAAACGTGTGCCAGTACTTAGCAAGTGCACTCAGAAGAGACAGGAAGAAAGGCAGTAAGAGTCCAGGTACTTGTGGTTAGCCATACCTTATGTGAGTCAAAACTGCCTTGCCAGGGTTGGATGCCATATGTACTACTATGTATGGTATAGTGACAAGCCAGTTAGCTAAAAACTCCCTGTCTTATCCTTTCGTATTCCAGTGGAAGTCACAGATACTTACAATATATTTTTTTGTATTAGGTATTTTTGGGTGGCTTATATAGTAATAATACCGGTATGGTAGTATTTAGCATTTGTGCTACAGTAGCGGCAGTGGCACTTGTGTTTGTGTTGTGGTGAAATGTAACAAAGTATGGACTTTGAAATAGATAAACTCCCATCTCAATTACTTCTGCCTCCCTCTGTATTATTGAAAACATCCACCCGCCAAATTTGATTTCAGTCATAAACATTTGAGGAAAGTTGTGTGGAGATGTATCACTTTGACAAGTGTTACTATAGTTATAATTTCCTGTTAGTGTAGCAGTAAACAAAATGCATTGTTTGAATGTGAGACATCTGTGATTTAGTGAAAGAAGGTAAAATTGATATAATTTTGACATAGGCCAGTGTAAAATGTACAATTTTGTTTTTCTTCATATAAATAAGAATGAGAGTGCAAAAAAACTTTTACTTAGTACTGAAACAGTGCAACAAACCCCCAACTCTGGTGGCAGAGTTGAGTTGGTGTAAGTGGCGTAGCATTGGACATTCTAGTGACACTGATCCTGATATAACTTCTCGTCCTGTCTGTCTGTGTGGGCCCCATTGTTTTTACACTGTAATTGATTCCTACGGCCTTCTTCCTTTCCTCTTGATCCCTCCATCCTCTCCTGTCACGTCTCACTCAGGTGGAACTGACTAGCAGGGGTCCAGCACCACTCTGTGTCCTGCCGTCCTCTCTTCTCCACATATGTTACACAGATCAGCGTGTTTCCTTCCTAACCCCCCTCCCCTCCCTCCCGGGTGCGTACGGATAGAGTTTCTGTGAGTCGACGAGGGAAGAGAAGTGAAATGTAGTGCTGGTCGGATGGCGCTAGGATGTCACAGAGCAAACAAATAAACCTGAACACCAACCCTTTGTTAGCTTTAGAGTTTTTTCCTCCCCTGGCTACATGAGCCCAGTGAGACATGGAGCGCCCCTCTCTCTTTCCCCATATTTGGAGACCATTGGTTGGTGTGCTGAGTTTCATCTTTGGAGTTGGTTTCACGGGTTGAGGAGGAGACTGCTCATTGAAAAAACACAACTTAATGATGATTATAGAGAAATAAACTTGGTAATTTACAGACATAAAGAAACAACACCACTGGCAAAACTTTTTAACACTTCAGTTGATCTTTAGTGTTTCCTCAGGGTCAATAGAAAAACCTTTTATGCACTTAACTAATTTTGCCTTATTATCATGAGTAGCATGCGCCAAATCGCCAACACATTTTCAAAGGCTTCTATAGATCAGGGTTTCCCAAACTCGGTCCTTTTTGCCCTAGCAATACACAGCTGATTCAAATAATCAAAGCTTGATGATGAGTTGGTTAAATACTACAGTAATGTCTGCAAAAACACTACAGTAAATACTACATTATTCTACAGTCTGCAAAAACACTACATTCATTACTACAGTTTTATTTAACTAGAGTTTTTATACTATAGTTAACTGTAAATACTACAGTATACTACAGTAAAGACTTTAGTCCACAAAAACATTACAGTGAATACTACAGTAAAGTCCGCAAAAAAACTACAGTGAATACTATAGTATTTATACCATACTATACTATAATATTTGTTCATGTGGGCCTATGGCAATAGGGAACAGGGTACCATTTGGGACACATCCCAGAGGTTGGTTGGGCCGGGCTGGGCCTGACAGTGTAACAGCCTGTCAGATTGATGCTCTATCGTTAATGCTTAATGACTTTACCAGTCTAAACAAATAATCAGTCTCACAGAAGCTGAAGACAGGGATTCATAGGGCTATAAATTCACAGTCTATAGGGGTGGAGGATACGGAGGGAGGGATTAGGGAGAGACGGAGGGACTGCAGAGGTGGAGGAGGGAGGGAGGAGAGTGGAGGGAGGGAGGGAGGGAGGGAGGGAGGGAGGGAGGGAGGATAGAGAAGAGAGAGTGTGTGAGTGAGTGAGTGAGTGAGTGAGTGAGTGAATGAGTGAGTGAGTGAGTGATTGTGAGTGAGTGAATGAGGAGTGGTGGAGACGAGAGAAAGAGGGTTACCAGGGAATTTATCCTTCTTGTCTTGGACTTTCTCCAGGGTGCTCCTGGGAGGCCACCAGGCTGGTCAGTGGGGTGACCTTTCCCCATGTAGGAGGGGTCTGGTGCTGACCCCTATATTCCCCCCTGTACACCCCTCCTCAGCCCCCGCACCCCTTCAACCCCGGGCTCAATGCAGGCCATTCATAGCTGTGTGTTTTTCCTTGGGATGTTCCGCAGGGACGCACGGCTATCCACTGGCATTTTATGGAGAGAGAGAGAGCGCGAGAGAGAGAGCACAAGAGAGAGAGAGAGAGAGAGAGAGAGAGAGAGAGAGAGAGAGAGAGAGAGAGAGAGAGAGAGAGAGAGAGAGAGAGAGAGAGAGAGAGAGAGAGAGAGAGAGAGAGAGAGAGAGAGAGAGAGAGAAAGAGAAAGAGAAAGAAATAAAGAAAGAAAGAAAGAAAAGCTGTTGGCAGAGACCGGCCTCCCAGCAGCCTCGGGACCTGGAGGAGGAAGTCAGAGAGGTTTAACTACCCTGGACACAAGTGTGCACGCACACACGCACACACGCACGCACACACACAAACAAATACCATTCTAACACTTCTGTCCTCCCCTTAACAGACTACTTCATGTTATTTGCTTTTCTAGTTCTTGCTCTACCAAATAGTGTTATACGCTACATATGAATCCTGACATTGTGTTGCCAATAGGCTTTTTTCTAACTAGTGGGGTGGATGATGAAAAATGAAAGGAAGGATTGATATGCATTAAAGAATAACACACACTTTCTCTCCATCACACTCTTAAATAAACACACACACATACACAGAGAACTGTTGAAGTGTGTCCTAACACATAAAACCATCTAAACCCTGGAGGTATTTGGCTTGGTTCAACCCAAACTCCCACATCCCCATCCACAAATATCTAGGAGAGGTGCTCCTCGCTCCCCCACCACCCCACCCCAGGGACCCACGCCTGGATGGAGTGTGGATGAGGAGAGGGGTGGGTGCACCAGCAGTTTTCACAGCTGAGGTCATACTTAGAGAGTACATGCAGCATTAGCACACAGAGATACTGAGTTCAATCTCCAAACAAGGTTTGGGGAAAGTGTAATCTCTTGTGGACAACGCACGTAACATAAATGGTAATGTAGCGTCTGTCAACAGACTGTGGGATGTGATGACTGAAGAGGAACTTTGTTCAGGTAAACAGATTTTTCATCACTGATCCTTTAGACAAATCATGATTTCGCAGGTGCTCACATCTTTCTAATTCCGGAAGGGGAGGGGACGTTTACCTGAAACTTGCAGAGAGTTTCCATTTAGTGGGGCGGAGACTTCACAAGTCATGTTAGTATCTTTCTCTTACCATCTCCCCCAAGAACCTAATGCAGCATCTGTCGTAATTACACAAGATTTTAGTTCTGGGTTTCCGAGATTAGGAAAGGGGTGGGGTGGGGTGGGGTGGTGTGGTGTGGGGTGGGAGTTGATGTAGATGTAGAACTCCCATCCATGCATTTCTATTTCAAGCTAGCACATTTGGTTCCTTGGAAGTTGTGGGAACATATATTTTTGATTTCACATTGGTTGTGGGAAAGTTTTTGAAACGTTCTGAGAACAGAAGTTAACATTTTGCCTGTTCTGGGTATGTACCTTTTTAGGTTGCAGGGAGGTTCTGAGAACGTTTTACTCTGGTTCCCTGAAAGTTTTCCTGGGAGGTTTTTACTAACGCTCTGAGAACGGAAATTATAGGTTATTTGAAGGTAATTAAATAACATTCTGAGAACATTCTCTAAATGTGAAAGTTATGTTATGGTTATTATTGAACGTTTTCTTAACACTAAGAACAACATTTTAAGGTTATTTGGAAGTTTTTGAATAACTTCCTTAAAACTTTCACTGAATGTTTCAATAAGACTTCTAAATAACAATGCTAGGTTATTTTAGGTTAACTGTTTTGAACTCCAAGCACAGATACAACAGGACCCATAGAAATACATTTCCGTAGGCATTCATTTTGACAGCATGGGTGAGATTCAAAACGATGATCTTCTGTTCTCTATCCCTGGAATTAGTCCACTGCGCTAACAGGATGAAGCTAGCATGCCATGTTGTTTTTACCCATTCAAAGCTGTTCATTTTAGTCTATTCAACCAGACCTCATTTAAAAGGAAACAAGCGCTCATTCAGATCAGGTGTGCCAATTAGTGGGGGCGCGGCCAACACACCTGAACACACTTAACAAGATAGCGGATAGAGAGAGTTTTGTTGACGCTGAAACAGAATGTGTTTTTAAATAACATTCTTAGAACGTTTACTGAATGTTACTAAAGTTGTCTTGTGGTTTTTATGGAAAGTTTTCTTCATGTTCTGAGAACAGAATTTAGAGCTAATTGATGTTAATATGTCTTTTTTATTTTTTTTGCCAAGAACTGACATAAAAGAGAACCATACATTCTCTGAATGTTCTGAGAACATCACTTAAGCCACACCATTTTTAAGAACATTCCCAGAATGTAGTAAAAATATGACATTAAATAGAACCACATGGGAACTTGTGTGGAATGTTCTGTGGAAGTACTGAAATGTCCACAGAAGAATGTTGCTTCTTAAGGTTCTCTGAATAGTTTGAGAACATTACTTTAAATAGAAGCATTATGAAACCTGTAGGAAACGTTATGCTGAAGTACTGAAATTCCCAAATAAGAACGTTGTTTCTAAACGTTCCCGTAACAATTTGAGAACACAACTTCAATAGAACCATCAGGAAACCTGTAGGAAACGTTATGCTGAAGTACTGAAATTCCTACAGAATAACGTTGTTTCTTAACATTCTCGTAACAATTTGAGAACATTCCCAATGTCAAACCAGTTGGAGAACGTTCCTAGACCATTACCAAAAATGAAGTAAATATGTTTGAACCTTTAGGAAGCGTTCTATTAAAGTAATAAAATACCAAGAAAATAATGTTTTTTTTTGTCAAGTTCCTTAAATGTGCTGAGAATGTTCCAAAGCCAAGCAACTATAGAGTTACAGAGTATGAGTCACGTGGTCCTCTGTAGCTCAGCTGGTAGAGCACGGCGCTTGTAACGCCAAGGTAGTGGGTTCGATCCCCGGGACCACCCATACACAAAAAAATGTATGCACGCATGACTGTAAGTCGCTTTGGATAAAAGCGTCTGCTAAATGGCATATTATTATTATTATTATTATAATACCCATAAAACCTAGCGGTCAAACAAGGAAATGGTTCCAATAGTTTTTCCACCATTCATTTTCCCCTTAGGGACGTTTTTTTATAACTGACCTCTAGAACAAGGTCACTTTTATCAATATATTCACCTGTACTCACCCCCCAGAAATTAAATGCTAATTAGCTGCTAATGTGGCTATCATAAAGAACTACAAATGCCATGATGATCTGGACAAGACTGCAGAATCGAGGTAAGGTACGAATCTTTGCATTGACTATCTAATGTTAGCTAAATTTAGTAATGAATAAATTGGCTGCATTTCATTAAATTGAAAATTCTGTGAAATGTCTTGTGCAAGTTTTACATTTACACAATACCTGTTAGCAAAGGTGTCAGCTAGAGATGACGTGCAGGAGCTTGCAGGGATTTCTAGTCTTGCATAATGTCTACTTTTATGCTAATTAGCATTTTCAAATAGAGCCGAATATATTGATAAAAGTCACCTTGTCCGAGAGAGATTTACATGGTTATCAAAACGTCACGCCAGGGTAAGCCTACACGAAACACAGCCCTTATTTTAAGTGTTTTAAAAGTCCCTATAGGAAAAATGAATGATGGAAAAACGATTGGAACCATTTCCCTGTTTGACCACTAGGTTTTATGGGTATTATGACACCCCCACTGTGGGGCTCTATCCTGCACCATTCCTAGAAAGTTGTGGGAAGGTTGTATGCTAAATAACCATAGAACAACTGCACTTTCACCAAGCTCTAAGAAACATACACCAAAAATGCTGGGTTAAAAACAATCACATTTGGGATATTTTGAACCAGCCAGTTGGGTTGTGTGAATAATCCAACATATTGGGTTGTTGGAATTAGCCAATCATGTGTTAATTTAACCATCAGTTGGGTATTTTTTGCTCTCATGCTAGCTGGGTGTTTTTTTAAACGTAATCCTTCGCTTATTTTCAGGAGGCGTGGCTTATTAGGGGTGTGTCTTTCAGCTAGATCTTATTGGCCACCCGTGAGAGTAAATGTCATTCCGGTTCATTATGTTAAGTTTACATACTGCAAATTGTCCTATCTTTTTTTGTTGCATTTTACACATCCTTCTGTAATATTAAGATTATTTATTACATCTTATATTAAGGTATATATTTACTGTATCCCAACAATGGTGTAACATAAGCTTTTAGGAAACTCATGCATACCTGTAATCCTAACTGAAGCTACGAAAATACCAATGTTTGACCTTAACATGTGATAACTATACAACAGAACAGATGAAAAGGAATGACATTTACTCTCATGGGTGGCTAAAAATAACTATCTGAAAGTCACGCCCCACTAATCTATGCCTCCAGTCATATCCCAATAACCCGGCACTAATAACTCGGCACCAATAACCCGGCACCAATAACCCAGCACCCAGCCTCAATAACTCAGCATTTTTTAAGAAAGAAAACAACCCAACTAAGTGTCCCAGCGCCTGCAACCAAGCAGTTGGGTCAAGCAAACAACCCAGCATTGTTTTGAGTGTATGGTTCTCAGAACGTTATGTGCTAGCTAGGTTGGGAATTATTACACTCTGCAAAGTAATAATCATTAACTTGAATAAAGTCTGTAATGCAATTAATGGAGTTTATAATCTCACGTGCTAAAGTCAGTGTGCTGATAAAATCACAGAAAACCTCTTTCCAACATTTGACTGTATGATTAGTGATTTTGACCATTCAAATTTACACATTTACAGAGCAGACCAAGAGAGACTGGATTGTAACATTTTGACACCTCTACGCTGTATAAAGTTATTTCAATTCTGTGTGCATTCCTCTCTGACATGTTGGAAGTATAAATCCAGTCAGCTGAAGGCTCCCATTTTTCTTGGTGTAGCGCACACGCACACACACACACACACACACACACGCGCGCGCGCGCACACACACACACACACACACACACACACACACACACACACACACACACACACACACACACACACACACACACACACACACACACACACACACACACACACACACACACACACACACACACACACACACACACACACACACACACACACACACACACACACACACACACACACACACACACACACACACACACACACACACACACACACACACACACACACTATTCCCTTTATAGTGCACTACCCCATAGGGCTATGGTTGAAAGTAGTGCACTGTATAGGGAATAAATATGGTGCCATTTCTCACACACTATGGAGGGAAGTCTCTCAAGCCCCATTTATACCTGATTCTAACATGCATCTTTTGTCCTAATCTTGTCCACATTCTGATTATGCCCACATTTAGACAGGTGTAGACGATTAAAAGACACATTGTCACCTTATTGTGATCAGATCTCCCTGACCACCTCCGGAGGTAGTCAGACACGCAATTGTGTCTGGATATCAAACAAGTGTAGACGGATCTGGACAGTGAAACAATTTAAATAATCATGATCCCGCCCTCTAAAATCATTGGCAGGTGACGCCATTGACTTATGGCATCAATATGTTACTTAAAATAAATAAATAAATAAATACTATTTTGAAGGAATATCTGTCAAATAATTGGTATACAGGGAGGGACCATATCTGGTGGTCGGGTAAAATACGCATTTTACAGGTTTGTTCTGGCTGGCCTGGCCCATACTCATCTCTTCCTCTTCTCGTATGGTCTTCTGAATGTTCCACCAACTCTCTCCTGCCCTCAGAGAGAGAGAGAGAGAGAGAGAGAAAGATAGACAGACAGACAGAGACAGATAGATAGATAGAGAAATAGAGCGAGAGTGTGTGGCATGCATGCATTCCCTTGCGTGCATGTGTGGGTGTAGCATACATACAGTATGTTTATGTTTGTGTGTGCCTGTGGGTGTGTATGTAATGTATTAAAAACAAAAAACTATGTTTTAAGTGAGAATAGGCATTGGTCTGAAGCCGAAAAATTTAAGGACATTCACATGAGCATCACAATGTCTATTCCACCCATGCACTACCAAGGTTTTCCAGCACTCAGCTTTGACCTACTACAGTAGCTATGTTGGTCTATTGTACTTCAAACTGTGTGTATGCAGGTTGCTTAGGATTCAAACCTTCTCAAACAGCCTAATTCATACTCTTAGAGGAGGTGCTTCCACATTAATGTGATTTGTATTGCATACAAGGTAAAGTATTGGATTCTTCACACACCACAGTAAGACATTATTCCATTATCCTACCTTTTCATGCTTTTTTTATTAAATGAATGCAAGCTTTGCTTTTATACTTACAAGACCATCAGGCTTGAGTGAGCTGTTGTCTTGTAGTAATGTGGTGCATGCCTGTATTTCCTTAAACCTTTATTTTAGCAAAACATGTAATTGAAATAAATATATCATAATAACATCCTTTTTTGGTAAGTAGGTGCCCAACATAAGAACAGGTGGTGGTGTGTTGGACACAGTAGCTCAGATAGATAGAGCCTGTCTGCATTCCTTGTTTCTGTAACTGTTACCTTACCTGTGTAATATTGAATTAAGTTCAGAACCCCTTTGATTTAAACATGCTCCTGTTTAATCAGTTGCTGTGCTGATCAATGGACAGTTCATTACCTCTGTCAAAATAATATGTAACTTAAAGTTATGTTTGTACTTGTATTTATTTTTGCAATAAAGATGGTGACGCAACAATAATACACATGTACAATAGGTCTATATCTAAAAATATATGTTTTTTTTTATAGCAGGACACTGTAAAGTCCATTATCCCTATGAAGAGTATGAATTAGGCTGTTTGAGAAGGTTTGAATCCTAAGCAATCTGCCTACACACACAGGTAACTACTGTAGTAGGTCAAAGCTGTGTGATGGAAAACCTTGGTAGAGCATGGGTGGAATAGGCATTGTGGTGCTCATGTGAATTTCCTATCTTTTTCGGCTTCAGACCAATGCCTATTCTCACTTAAAACATAGTTTTTCATTTTTCATTTCCATGGTATTTACACCGGACGTGGTTATGCAACATTATTATACACGATTATAATACAGCTTAACACATGCTTTCCTTGTAAACCCTCACAATGTTGTGTGTTTTATTTATTGATAAGACTTGTGACACACAAAGGGGACAGCCCTGGTGGTCTACTCTGTGGTCTACTCTGACATCAGACAGTGGAGGAGTTGGATGTTCCAGTGGGAGGAGGATATCAACAAGCGTGTAGAGATGGCCTGGTGCTCTGTCAACCAGCTGGTGTTTGCATTTCTCCGTGACAGGCGCATGCCCACTATTCGCCACTCTGCGATAAGGCACTGTATCCCTGGGCAGTATCGTAGGGATGGCGTGCATCTCACAGATGAGGGCAATGACCTCTTCCATGAGAGTCTGAGAGCTGGGCCCTTATCCACAAAAAGAGTAGAGTAGACAATTGGTCATAAGTGCTGAGCATAGAGACATTTTACTCCTACTCTGATGGGTAAAATTAAAGCTATGCATGAAGCCTCTTTACTCATAAGAGTCACACCTAGTCGAAAGATATTTAGGACACCTCATGAGCTGTCCTAACCAGTTAAGAGTTACCAGCAGGTGTCTTGATTATAGAAAAAGGCAGCGAGTTAGTGGTTCTTGCACCATAGACAGGCAATTGCTTTGGAGTTTAAAGAATGTTTTGATATTTCTATATGATCAAACCATAAATAATCTAAATAACAGTACCTCTTGCGCTTTTGACAATGATTTCACGAGGCCTAATTTACATGATATATGTCTAAATACTTATAACAATTAGGCTAACAAATAATCACATTTTTCTTTCGATTATTTCATTAACATACAGCATGTTATTTCAAGCAGAATATCACGCTGTTAAAAAAGATGCCTAACTTGGTCATGCCTATAAGTGGGCAATTGAAATCATTTAATTGTGTTCGGTAAAAATGATAGACCTTTCAAACGTTTTATGCAACAGTATCGGCAAGTACCTTGATGCCTACTGTGCCAAAGCGATTTAAATTGTTTAACAGGAGTGACGAGTGTGTGGATATAACGGTAATATTATAAAAATCCTGCTTTTAAACCATTATAATGTATGATTCAGTGCAAAATGACTATCACATTATTCAAAATATTGGAATTGGTAAAAAAGGCTATGCATGCTCAACATATTAGGCAAGAATTAAGAGTAAGCAAAGTGATTGTTTCAGGCTAAAATTATATCAAATAATACCATTGCAACATTTGATGTACAGTCACATTCACCGTGGTTGTCTGAGGAGTGCTATACATTTCACAGCTGGCGATGCCTCACCGCGATTGGTTATTATTCCCCATCATTTGCAACAATGTCAATGAGCTTTCCTTTGCGGTACCTCAAACTGTCGTGATTTTGTATTTGTATTTTGTATTTATAAGGATCCCCATTAGCTGCTACCAAGGCAGCAGCTACTCTTCATGGGGTCCAGCAACATTAAGGCAGTTATATACAATTTAAAATATTACATGACATTACAATTCATAACACTTTTCACAACACATTAAGTGTGTTCCCTCAGGCCACTACTCTACTATCACATATCCACAATACAAAATCCATGTGTACGTGTGTGCAGAGTGCGTGTCTTATCATGTGCATGTGTGTCTGTGCCTGTGTGTGTGTCTTTTCACAGTCCCCGCTGTTCCATAAGGTGTATTTTGATCAGTTTTTTAAAAATCTGATTCTACTGCTTGCATAATATAAATAAAATAATATGCCATTTAGCCGACGCTTTTATCCAAAGCAACTTACAGTCATGCGTGCATACATTTTTGTGTATGGGTGGTCCCGGGGATTGAACCCACTACCTTTGCGTTACAAGCGCTGTGCTCTACCAGCTGAGCTACAGAGGATGTGGAACAGAGTTCCATGTAGTCATGGCTCTATGTAGTACTGTGCGCCTCTCATAGTATGTTCTTGACTTGGGGATTGTGAAGAGGCCTTTGGTGGCATGTCTTGTAGGGTAAACATGGGTGTCCGAGTTGTGTGCTAGTAGTTTCAAATCCTCTGGAGAGCCCTGCGGTTGCAGGCGGTGCAGTTGCCGTACCAGGCGGTGATACAGCCCGACAGGATGCTCTCAATTGTGCATCTGTAAAAGTTTGTGAGGGTTTTAGGTGCCAAGCCAAATTTCTTCAGCCTCCTGAGGTTGAAGAGGCTATGTTGCGCCTTCTTCACCACACTGTCTACGTTGGTGGACCATTTCAGTTTGTCAGTAATGTGTACGCCAAGGAACTTGAAGCTTTACACCTTCTCCACTGCGGTCCCGTCGATGTGGATAGGGGGGTGCACCCTCTGCTGTGTCCTGAAGTCCACAGTGTGAGAGGTTATTTTCCTGGCACCACACTCCCAGAGCTCTCACCTCCTACCTGTAGGCTGTCTCATCATTGTTGGTAATCAAGCCTACCACTGTTGTGTCGTCTGAAAACGTAATGATGGTGTTGGAGTCGTGCCTGGCCATGCAGTCATGGGTGAACAGGGAGTACAGGAGGGGACTGAGCACGCACCCCTGAGGGGCCCCCATGTTGAGGATCAGCATGGCAGATGTGTTGTTATCTACCCTTACCACCTGGGGGCAGCCCATCAGGAAGCTCAGAATCCAGTTGCAGAGGGAGGTGTTTGGTCCCAGGGTCCTTCGCTTAGTGATGAGCTTTGAGGGCACTGTGGTGTTGAACGCTGAGCTGTAGTCAATGAATTGCATTCTCACGTAGGTGTTCCTCTTGTCCAGGTGGGAAAGGGCAGTGTGGAGTGCAATAGAGATTGCATCATCTGTGGATTTGTTGGGGCGGTATACAAATTGGAGTGGGTCTAGGGTTTCTGAGATAATGGTGTTGATGTGAGCCATGACCAGCCTTTCAAAGCACTTCATGGCTACAGACATGAGTGCTACGGGTCTGTAGTCATTTAGGCAAATTATCTTAGTGTTCTTGGGAACAGGGACTATGGTGGTCTGCTTGAAACATGTTGGTATTACAGACTCAGTCAGGGACATGTTGAAAATGTCAGTGAAGACACTTGCCAGTTGATCAGCGCATGCTCGGAGTACATGTCCTGGTAATCCGTCTGGCCCTGCGGCCTTGTGAATGTTGACCTGCTTAAAAGTCTTATTCACATCGGCTATGGAGAGCGCGATCACATAGTCATCCGGAACAGCTGATGCTCTCATGCATGCTTCGGTGTTGCTTGCCTCAACGCAAGCATAGAAGTGATTTAGCTCATCTGGTAGGCTCGTGTCACTGGGAAGCTCGCGGCTGTGCTTCCCTTTGTAGTCTGTAATAGTTTGCAAGCCCTGCCACATCCGACGAGCGTCGGAGCCTGTGTAGTACGATTCAATGTTAGTCCTGTATTGACTCTTTGCTTGTTTGATGGTTCGTCAGAGGGCATAGTGCGATTTCTCATAAGTGTCCGGGTTAGAGTCCCGCTCCTTGAAAATGGCAGCTCTACCCTTTAGCTCAGTGAGGATTTTGCCTGTAATCCATGGCTTCTGGTTGGGGTATGTACGTACGGTCACTGTGGGGACGACGTCATCGATGCACTTATTGATGAAGCCAGTGACTGATGTCATGTACTCCTCAATGCCATCGGAAGAATCCCGGAACATATTCCAGTCTGTGCTACAAAAACAGTCCTGTAGCTTAGCATCTGCGTCATATGACCACTTCCTTATTAACCGAGTCACTGGTGCTTCCTGCTTTCGTTTTTGCTTATAAGCAGGAATCAGGAGGATAGAATTAAGGTCAGATTTGCCAAATGGAGTGCGATGGAGAGCTTTGTACGTGTCTCTGTGTGTGGAGTAAAGGTGGTCTAGAGTTTTTTTCCCTCTGGTTGCACATTTAACATACTGGTAGAAATGAGGTAAAACGGATTTAAGTTTCCCTGCATTAAAGTACCCGGCCACTAGGAGCGCTGCGTCTGAATGAGCGTTTTCCTGTTTGCTTATGGCCTTATACAGCTAATTGAGTGCAATCTTAGTGCCAGCATCAGTTTGTGGTGGTAAATAGACAGCTACGAAAAATATAGATCAAAACTCTCTTGGTAAATAGTGTGGTCTACAGCTTATCATGAGATACTCTACCTCAGGTGAGCAAAACCTTGAGACTTCCTTAGTATTAGATTTTATGCACCAGCTGTTGTTTACAAATATACACAGACCGCCACCCCTTGTCTTACCAGAGTCAGCCATTCTATCCTGCCGATGTAGCGTATATCCCGTCAGCTGTATGTTATCCATGTCGTCGTTCAGCCACAACTCGGTGAAACATAACATATTACAGTTTTTAATGTCCTGTTGGTAGGATAACCTTGATCTTAGGTCGTCCATTTTGTTTTCAAATGATTGTACGTTGGCTAATAGGATTGATGAAAGAGGCAGTTTACTCACTCGCCGCCGGATCCTTATAAGGCACCCCGACCTACGTCCACAATATCTCTGTCTCTTTCTCATGCGAATGACGGGGATTTGGGCCTTGTCGGGTGTCTGTAGAATATAGTTTGCGTCCGACTCGTTGAATAAAAAATGTTCGTCCAATACGAGGTGAGTAATCTCTGTCCTGATATCCAGAAGCTCTTCTTGGTCATAAGAGACTGTGGCAGAAACATTATGTACAGAATAAATTACAAATAACACGAAAAAACACACATAATAGCACAATTGGTTAGAGGGCCGTAAAACGGCAGCCATCTCCTCCGGCGACATCTTTGTATGGTATGGATTAATTTGTGGATGTCCATTATCCATTTCACATGATAAGTTAGGAATTACAATTTATATTATATGTTACCAATTGCAAGTCGTATGATTTGTTACAAATGTCAATTTGTACAATATGTTACGAATTTACAATACGTATGATATGTTACGAATTCCAATTTGTTGCTGCTAACGTTAGCTAGGAGGCTAACGTTAATGTTAGCTAGGTGGCTAACATTAGCTAGGCTAGGGGTTAGAGTTAAGGTTAGGGTTAGGCAAAGGGGTTAGCTAACATGCTAAGTAGTTGCAAAGTAACTAAAAAGTAGTAAGTCGTTCTCTGCTGCTGTTTTGTAATGTTTATTAATTATGAAATTATGAAAAATATTAATTCAATTTCACCCATGTGGCCACTAGAGGGCGATTTGTTAATTTGACTGCAGGAAAGGGTTTTAAGCATTCTTCTCTCTTATGTAACTATACCAAACGAAACAAATCCTACTATTTTCAATGTCCTGGCTTTACATTTACTATGTTACGTCTAGTCTATGAGACCAAGCTGGCACACAAAATGCCTCACAAAATGTCTCCCGAGTGGCGCAGTGGTCTAAGGCACTGCATTGCAGTGCTAGCTGTGCCACTAGAGATCCTGGTTCGAATCCAGGCTCTGTCGTAGCACTCACTAACTGTAAGTTGCTCTGGATAAGAGCGTCTGCTAAATGACTAAAATGTAAATGTAGGCAGTGATTCTGAGTGATGTTGTTGCAACCCTGACTACTTTTTACTTTTGCATGGCGACTTCAGATTTTCTGTGAACACACTGAAAAGTAACTTGATACTGTGTTGATCAGTCAGCACAAATTCAGATTATAAGGATGACAAGACAGTAGGAGAAAGAGTTTGTTGGAATTGATTCTACACATGTTTGAAACAGCGATGCTGTCAGTTGAGTCTGGTGGTAAGTTGGTGCTAGCTAGCATGCACAACTGAGGTTCTGTTTATATGTGTGTTTGGGGTTAAACTATTTACTATATGCGGTTCAGAACTAGCTTACTGTTTCTTAACAAAACAATTTGTTTTCTCGGCTATGGTTTGTGCGGTCTTGGTTGTTCTTCGAAAAAATGTAGCATAGCTAACTGCAGTGTTTGTTCTGTCTAAAATCTGTCTACCTCATTTTACCGTAGCTTGGACTGTACCTCATTCTACCGTAGCTTGGATGTGTGCAATGCAAATTAATGTGAATAGCATGGCAGTTTCCCAAAGTTTGGTGATTTTAAACTTAACGTAACTAACTAGTTATGTTTTGTGTAAGAAAGTATGATCAATTGTGGTGCATTAACTGGCCATAACTTACATGTTAGCTAACGTTAAAATCTTACGTTGGCTAAGGTTACTTAGCTAGCTAAAGTTAATTTGCTATCATAGCAGCCAAGGACGTTTGCTAGTTGTGCATATTTGTTTGTGCTGCGATTACACGCAAGTGTCTAGATCAGCAGTTTACACATGATGACTTCAGCCTTATGTGAAAAACCTTAATTGGCAAAATATAGCTAGATAGCTAGCTTTCCTCACTTGTTGGTTAGCTACCTAGCCAACGTTAGCTCTCATCTGACTGGTATACTGTTAGTAAGCTACCTAGCTAATCAAAACAAAACCACATTAATTGGCTAGCTACCTTTATTTGCCTGTTCGTTAGCTAACTAGCTTTCAGCTGACTGGTGTTAGCTAGCTACAGAGGCTAGCTGCTGGACTTTGTACAATCAAGCTAACGTTAGCTACCTAGCTAATCAAAATATATGTTTGCATTTATTGATGAACTTCAGCTTGCATACCACCATATAGCTATATACAGTACCTTAGGGTTGTTCCATACACTTCTTATGACTGACAGCATGGTGCAAGCAGCTGTGTTGTTGCCAAGCAACCGACCCGGTGTTATAGAAGATGTTAGCATTGTCAGAAATGCTACAAAAAGGTAGCACATTGTTGTTTCTTAATGGACGGAAATGTGCACATGAGAGTGATAAATTATATATATTATTTGAAATGCATAAATAGGGGTTACTGTCTCATCTCTCTCTCTTCTGTTCGGGACTCTTAACTTGACATGTTATATTTGTGTACGTTCGGGATTTAGCGGCGTGGGCTGGGGCCTGAACAATAGCCCATTTAGGAATAAACCTGTGTTCTGCCTGTACACCTGGTGCCCGTCTTTCTTTTCCTTTATGACCCAGCTGGGTCATTACATTGGTGTCAGAAGTGCTTTCGAACTATGGGATAGATCGAGATTAGGCGAGTTAGCTGTTTCAGTATAGGACGTGGTTGGCTTTAGCGTGACTCGCATCTACGGTCATGATGCTCGGGGCGAGGCGGAAGATTAAGGAAGAGTCGGACAAAGTGTCCGTTGTGGGCTCGGGGGTACCCGGTCGGGAGGGTCAGGCGACGACAGCTGTAGAAGAGCTGGAGAGCCACATGGCGGAAGTTAAATTGTCAGTCAGCAAGATGGCAGAACTGGCGGGTTTTCCTTCACACCACTCGACCAGAACAGACGTCACGGCGACGGGGATGTCGACATCACCGCGTGCGGAAATGGCTGGGCCTGCTTATGTAAACAGAGATGGCAGCGCCCTATTGCCATTAGCCACGGTAGGGGCTAAACTTCCAAAGTTCAATGGACAAGGTAAATGGGACGTTTTTTTCACTCAATTCGAGTTGTTGGCTAGAGCCGGGAGGTGGTCTGACGAGACGAAAGCGTTACAGCTTGCCCTGAGCATGGCAGAGGAGGCGTCGGAATGCCTGCTAACACTAGCCCCGGATGAGAGGGGCGACTACGGTGCGCTAGTGGAGGCATTGGGGGGCCGTTTCGGCAGCGATGTACAGCCCAACATGCTGCGGATTGAACTGAGTAACAAAAAGAGACTTCAGGGGGAATCATTAAAGGCGTTGGGAAGTGAAATTCTGAGCCTGACCAGGCGGGCTTATGCAACTATGCCGATTGGGGTGCAAGACGAGCTGGCACGGGACAGTTTTATTAGAGCGCTCTCCCCCACCGAACTGGGTAAGCATGTTCAGATGGCGGACCCACCATCTCTGCGGGCTGCAGTGGAGATAGCCAGGAAGAGGGAGCTGATCTGGGGTGAGGGAGTGGGAGTGGAGGTTGCCAGTCAACCAGAGGTGAGAGCAGCGGCGGCCAGGGTGCCGGGGGTCACCAAACCAGAGTGGGTCGACGAGTTGGGCGGGTTAGTCAAGACTGCTTCGCTTGTCTTTGAGAGGGGCTCCAGGCAACATCGCAGTGTCAGCTCAACTCGCATTGTCTGCTGGGGTTGTGGCCAGCCTGGCCACATTCAGCGGGAGTGTGGCAGATTCTCCCGTCACCAGGGAAACGACAGCAGGTTCTCGCGCAGGGGGCAGCGCGGGCCCACCCCCCCGCCCCCGAACCCACAGTAAGCAGAAGAGGTATCCAGCAGCGCAAGCAAGAGGGTGGGGACCTGCTTCCCCAGGGTGTAGCTGCCTCCGTGTTTCCTAGTCCGGTAGTTGTGGTGGGACGTACCACCATTGGGGACTTCTGCAATGTCATCGTCAAGGTAGAGGGGGTGGAATGTTTGGCCCTGGTCGACACGGGCTCTACAGTAACCCTGGTGAGACCAGACATACTACCTGTTGGGGTGCGGGTGGAGCCGACCCTTGTCCAGCTATGGACTATCACGGGGGAGCTAGCCCCCATGTTAGGGAAGTGTCAGCTGTCTGTGACTGTGGGGGGGAGAACTGTGGGGTGTCCGGTGTGGGTAGCAGTGGTACAGGACCCCTGTATACTGGGAATGGACTTTTTGAAAAACTGTGGGGCTCAGTTGGACTTAGCTTCGGGCACTTTGAGGCTGTCGGGGGGGCCCACAGTGGGAATGTCGCCTTCGGGAGGGCCAGCAAGGGGCAGGACTGTCCCTCCGTCTTCCTCCAAGCTTGCCGAAACTCCACTGGTCATCCCGGCTGCTCCCTTGGTCGTTGTGCCATCCCAGCAGCTGTCTCCGGCGGCAACGACCTTCACTCCCCATAATGGTGCAAGCACAGGCAGCCCAGTAGCCCAAAACACACTGGCTCCTTCACCCCATCAGCCCGACGGGGGGAAGGAGGAAGTTATCGACGCCGTTGAGGCTGTGTGGCTGAAAAACTGTCAAGGTCTGGATGAGAGACAACAGAGACAGTTAAAGCAGCTGCTGTTTGACTTTAAAGATAGCTTCGCTTGGGGGGAAGATGAGGTAGGGCAAACGCACCTGGTTCAGCACGACATCGACCCTGGGGACGCCCGACCCATTAAAATTAGTCCCCGTCGTATTCCCCTTGCCAAGAGGGAAGCAGCAGACACAGCTATTGCTGACATGTTGCGGGCTGATTTCATTGAGCCATCAGATCCGCGCTGGTCGTCATGGTGCCTAAGAAAGGGGGTAAACTTAGGTTTTGTGCTGACTACAGGGGCCTAAATTCTGTCACCACTAAAGACTCTTACCCCCTACCGAGGATCGATGAGTCGCTAGACCACGTCAGAGGGTCCTCGTGGTTCTCTTCCCTTGATCTGCGCAGTGGCTACTGGCAGGTGCCCCTCTCGCCAGGGGCACGTGAAAAAACTGCCTTCTCCACGGATAGGGGCCATTGGCAGTTCAAGGTGCTGTGCTTCGGGCTCTGTAATGCTCCTGCCACCTTTGAGAGGCTCATGGACAGAGTGCTGGCGGGGGATGCGAGAGACGAGTGTGTCGTGTAGACGACATATTGGTGCACGGCACATCGTTTGAGGGGGCACTGGGGGCACTTAGGCGAGTGTTGGAGAGGATTTCGGGGGTGGGGCTAAAATTACACCCGGAAAAGTGCCATTTCATGCAAAGGGAGGTGGCGTTCCTGGGTCATCAGCTGGGTGGTGAGGGCATCAGCACGATGCCAGACAAAGTGGAGGCTGTGAGGGGGTGGCCAGTTCCAGAGGTTAAGAGCTTCCTGGGTCTGGCATCCTACTATTGTAGGTTTGTGAAGGGGTTTGCGGGGGTAGCAGCCCCTTTGAACCACCTTCTCAAGGAGGACACTGTTTTTCAGTGGACCGAAGAGCACCAGTGGGCGTTTGAGGCCCTCAAACGTGCCCTGGTGGAGGCCCCTGTCCTGGCCTCACCAGACCCGAACCGTCCGTTTATCCTGGACACCGACGCAAGCAATGAGGGCTTGGGGGCTGTGCTGTCTCAGCGTGGTTCTGACGGGGAGCACGTAGTAGCTTATTACAGCAGAACTTTTGATAAGGCTGAAAAACACTACTGTGTGACAAGGAGAGAGCTTTTGGCTGTCGTGGCAGCAGTACGCCATTTCAAGAACTACCTGGGGGGCCTGCCGTTTATGGTCCGGACGGATCACTCCGCCTTGCAGTGGCTTCTCTCCTTCAAGGAGACAGAGGGTCAGATCGCCCGCTGGCTGGAGGAGCTGCAACCCTACGACTTCCAGGTGGAGCACAGGGCCTGCCTTCGCCACAGCAATGCAGACGCCTTGTCCCGCCGCCTGTGTGCTGAGGACGGCTGTGGGTACTGCGCCAAACGGGTGGAGCGAGAGAGGGAACTGTGCATGGAGGAGGGAGTCACCGCCACGGTGAGTCAGCTGAGTGTGACAGAGTGCCGGGAGCTTGAGGCTGTGGACGTCGGGGAGTGGAGGCGTCGCCAGGAGGAGGACGCAGAGCTGCGTCCTGTGCTGGGGTGGGTGGAAGAGAGAAGATAACCGCCGTGGGGGGAAGCAGCCCCTCTATCACCAGTCACCAAAGGACTGTGGGCTAAATTCACAGTCCTTAGAGTGGCTGAGGGAGTGCTCCAGAGGGGGTGGAAAAAGCCAGCTACTGGAGAAATTACGTGGCAGGTAGTGGTGCCCAAAAGGCTGCAAGGGAGCGTGTTACAGCAGCTTCACGGGGGAGTAGGAGCAGGGCATTTTGGGGTCTCCAAAACGTTAAAGCGCGTACGTAAAGGCTTCTATTGGGCCAGGCACAGGAGGGATGTGGAGGACTTTTGTAGGCAGTGCGACGAGTGTGCTGCTAAGAAAGGACCTCCAGGTCAGTCACACGCCCTCCAACAACAATTCCCAGTAGGGAAGCCCATGGAGAGACTGGGGATAGACATAGTGGGGCCGTTTCCAACCACAGACAGCGGTAACAGGTGGATTCTAACTGCTATGGCTTACGCTCTCCCAGACCAGGAGGCAGAAACAGTAGCTGATGCGTTGGTAGGGGGAATAATCAGTCGGTTTGGGGTGCCACAGTCTATACACAGCAACCAGGGGAGAAACTTTGAGTCATGGGTGTTCTCAGAGTTGTGTAGACGGTTAGGCGCGGAGAAGACACGCACTACTCCGCTTCACCCCCAGAGTGATGGGCTGGTGGAAAGTTTAACAGAACATTAGCACAACAGCTGGCCATCCTTACCTCAAAACACCAGAGAGATTGGGACACCCACTTACCGTTTATTCTTATGGCATGTAGGTCGGCTGTTCAAGAATCGACTGCGTACTCCCCAGCGCTACTAATGTTAGGTCGTGAGTTGCGCACCCCAGCCGAACTGACGTTTGGCCACCCTCCTGATAACGACGACAGGGTTTTGCCTGGCCCGAACTATGTTCGTCATCTGCAGAACCGGTTAGAAGCGGCTCACACCTTCGCAAGAGAGCAACTCGAGAATGCAGGGATGCGCCAAAAGCGGCACTATGACTCACGCGCTAGGGGGAGGCACTTTGGAGCGGGAGAACGCGTGTGGCTTCACAACACCACGCGCAAGAAGGGGCGGTGCCCAAAGCTGGACAGTGCCTGGGTGGGGCCGTGTCTGGTGATAGAGAGAGTGGGGGAGGTGACGTACCGGGTGGAGGTTCCCCCACGGAGCAGGAAGGTGGTGGTCCACCGGGACCGATTGGCGCCCTACAGAGGGAGGAAAACGGTAGGGAATGGAAGTGAGGACTCTGATGTGAGCCCACGGGAACAGTCTAGTGAGGAGACCCTAGCGCAACCTGAGCCTGGGGCGGGGGCTGCCTCTTCGGAGGGCGCTGGAAATGACATTGGGGCAGATGAGTGTTCTGGGGGTCTGCCGGTGAGAGTCACGGGGAGGCACAAGAGACTGATGCGACCTCCGGGGCTAGGGTTTAGAAAGGGGGGGGGCTATGTAACGACCCGGTATTGTGTTCTGTGTTCGTGGGTGTGTTATTGTTCTCATGGGTGCTAGCAGGGGTTAAATATGCCAGGACAGATGGAAAGGTTGGGGGGGTATGATGGGTAATCCTGCGGGGTTTTGAAATGCATAAATAGGGGTTACTGTCTCATCTCTCTCTCTTCTGTTCGGGACCCTTAACTTGACATGTTATATTTGTGTACGTTCGGGATTTAGCGGCGTGGGCTGTGGCCTGAACAATAGCCCATTTAGGAATAACCCTGTGTTCTGCCTGTACACCTGGTGCCCGTCTTTCTTTTCCTTTATGACCCAGCTGGGTCATTACAATAGGTTTGGGTGTCTGCGACATCTCCCCTGCCACATGGTTGGTTGAGCAGACATGAGATAGCAACACACACACGAGATAGCAGCAGCTATGGAGGGGAGGGATGTCATGACACCACGGGCACAGATACATTACAAACAGATATATCCTCAGGATCTCATTTAAACCAAATGGAACCATTATTTACCCCCTGATAAATACCAAATCATTACATTGACAACCTCATTAGCAGAAATGCATTATGTTGTGACATTGTGATGTTACTATAGAGCTAAAGTACAAAGATTTTTTTTTGATTTGGTATCTTTTGAACTTTAAGTTGGCTGTAGAAAGACACCTCTTGTGTCTGCTTCAACCCAGTATAGACACTTCATAAATCACAATAGATGATGATGACTTTTGAAACTGCCTGGGCAGATCACTCCTGCCTGTGAAAGACAACTCTTCTCTGCTTTCAGAGAGCATCCTCTCTAAGAGCTGTCTTGTGAGTTAGATATATAATGGTGTTCCCTCCAAGCCATGGACGCGCACACACACACACACACACACACTTTAATAGGCCTATCACAGTTGGAAAAACACAACATGTGTTAGAGAAGCAGAGGTGAGTTTTACTATGCTATAACACATTTTACTGATGAGTAAACAAACATGTTTTCCCAAGAGCACAAGTGTCTATACCCAGCTTAACATACAAGTGGCTATACCCAGCTTAACATACAAGTGTCTATACCCAGCTTAACATACAAGTGGCTATACCCAGCTTAACATACAAGTGGCTATACCCAGCTTAACATACAAGTGGCTATACCCAGCTTAACATACAAGTGGCTATACCCAGCTTAACATACAAGTGTGAAGTGTTTTACTCATCCCAAAACACATTCATCGTTGCTGTTTTTCCCACTTGCTACCTCCTATAAAGAATTACTGAATTAATTCTAAGAATGTTTTATACACAAAAATGAATTTAAGACACCCAAGTATTTACATATCAACTTATATTTATATCAACAATATATCACAAATCGTATAATGTTCTTACTTTAGATGTTTTTCTTATGGACTCTACAAGGTATCAAAAGCGTTCCACAGGGATGCTGGTCCATGTTGACTCCAATGCTTCCCACAGTTGTGCCAAGTTGGCTGGATGTTCTTTGGGTGGTGGACCATTCTTGATACACACGGGAAACTGTTGAGCGTGAAAAACCCAGCAGCATTGCAGTTCTTGACATAAACGGTGTGCCTGGCACCTACTACCATACCCTGCTCAAAGGGACTTAAATGTTTTGTCTTGCCCATTCACCCTCTGAATGACACACATACACAATCCATGTCTAAAGGCTTAAAAATGTTTATTTAACCTGTCTCCTTACCTTCGTCTACACTGATTGAAGTGGATTTAACAAGTTACATCAATAAGGGATCATAGCTTTCACCTGGTCAGTCTATATCATGGAAAGAGCAGGTGTTTTTAATGTTTTGTATACTCAGTGTACATTTATGCTGTGTACAGAAATGCCTTTCTGTGTACTTTTAAAGCTCTGCTATCTGTAGTTATCTGGGAATATCACGAGAATGCTTAAAACTAGCCACTTCCATAAAACTTCTGCTAGCTAGTCCAACCACTCTGAGGTTTCTGGCCTAAACGTCCAATGACATATTTCTACTAAATGTAATTTCCTTTCTTTTTTATGCTTACTTACTTATACCAAAATGTTTTTTCTTATTCAAACATTTGAAAAACAAGACTGTTATTTTTTTGTCTTTAAATTCTCTGCCAGGGACAGCGTGACCTCATGTTATAATTTTAGTCTAATTCAGTTTGGGGGGAAAGCCACACCACTAGTCGGCTCTTGAATCAGGAGCAGAAAGGTTATGACACCACCACTGCCTAATGGCAGAGGTTGAGATGCTTAAGAAAATAAAGATCACTTTTTGAACTCTCTTGCTTTTTCAATTGTGGCCCTCAATCATATTTTCCTATAATAGGCCCTCTATGGCTATAGACCCTCTATGGCTCTGCATGTGTTTTCATTTAGAACATTAATGTTGAGTGTTTTTCTGTTCCACCCTGGTTATTGTAACGCCATGTTTCTGGAAGTTTACTATTTTTATCGTATCACAGGTAAAAGGTGATAGGCATCAGTAAGCGAACACAACAGCAAACTTAGCTTAGAGAAATACTGCATGTCAAAGATTCCGTTTGGAATTCATTTTCGGGGCAGAAACCATGTCCATACCTAAATTCAAATAATTAAAAACACTTTGCCTTGGAAATTCACCTGATCCATCACCTATGTAATGTGATGTGCCATCTGTGCTATCAGTCTGCTCATAGGGTCGGGGTCACTGGGTTAGTTTTATGTACATCATAAAGGGGAGATGCCCTCGCGTCTCGAGATAACAGGACAGTCATACAAACACATTTATTTTTTATTGTGGCACAGTATCAGTAAGATTCAAACCTACACTACATGACCAAAAGTATGTGGACACCTGCTCGTCTAACACCTCATTCCAAAATCATAGGCATTAATATGGAGTTGGTCCCCCATTTGCTGCTATAACAGCCTCCACTCTTCTTGGAAGGCTTTCCACTAGATGTTGGAACATTGCTGTGGGAGCTTCCGTTCAGCCACAAGAGCATTAGTCAGGTCGGGCACTGATGTTGGGCGATTAGGCCTGGCTCGCAGTCGGCATTCCAATTCATCCCAAAGGTGTTCGATAGGGTTCAGGTCAGGGGTCTGTGCAGGCCAGTCAAGTTCTTACACACCGATCTCGACAAACCATTTCTGTATGGACCTCGTTTTGTGCACGGGGGCATTGTCATGCTGAAACAGGAAAGGGCCTTCCCCAAACTGTTGCCACAAAGTTGGAGGCACAGAATCGTGTAGAATGACATTGTATGCTGTAGCGTTAAGATTTCCCTTCACTGGAACTAAAGGGCCTAGCCCAAACCATGAAAAACAGCCCCAGACCATTATTCCTCCTCCACCAAACTTTACAGTTGGCACTATCCATTCAGGCAGGTAGCGTTCTCCTGGCATCCGCCAAACCCAGATTAGTCCGTAGGACTGCCAGATGGTGAAGCGTGATCCATCACTCCAGAGAACGCGTCTCCACTGCTCCGGAGTCCAAAGGCAGCGAGCTTTACACCGCTCCAGCCGACGCTTGTCGCTGCGCATGGTAATCTTAGGCTTGTGTGCGGCTGATCAGCCATGGAAACCTATTTCATGAAGCTCCCGACGAAGAGTTCTTGTGCTGACATTGCTTCCAGAGGCAGTTTGGAACTCGGTTGTGAGTGGGTGGCAGGTAGCTTAGTGGTTAAGAGCGTTTTGCCAGTAACTGAAAGGTCGCTGGTTCTAATCCCCGAGCCGACTAGGTGAAAAATCTGTCGATGTGCCCTTGAGCAAGGCATTTAACCCTAATTGCTCCTGTAAGTCGCTCTGGATAAGAGCGTCTGCTAAATGACTAAAATGTTTTTTTTAATGTTGCAACCGAGGACAGACGATTTTTATGCGCTACGCGCTTCAGCACTCGGCGGTCCCGTTCTGTGAGCTTGTGTTGCCCACCACTTTGCGGCTGAGCCGTTGTTGCTCCTAGATGTTTCCACTTCACAATAACAGCACTGACAGTTGACTGGGGCAGCTCTAGCAGGGCAGAAATTTGACGTACTGACTTGTTGGAAAGGTGACGATGAAAGTCAATGAGCTCTTCAGTAAGGCCATTCTACTGCCAATGTTTGTCTATTGAGATTGCATGGCTGTGTGCTCGATTTTATACACCTGTCAGGAACAGGTGTGGCTGAAATAGCCAAATCCACTAATTTGAAGGGGTGTCCACATACTTTTGTATATACAGTCGCGGTCAAAAGTTGTGAGAATGACACAAATATTAATTTTCTCAAAGTCTGCTGCCTCAGTTTTGATGATGGCAATTTGCAAATACTCCAGAATGTTATGAAGAGTGATCAGATGAATTGAAAATGAACTTAATCCCCAAAAAACATTTCCACTGCATTTCAGCCCTGCCATAAAAGGACCAGCTGACATCATGTCAGTGATTCTCTTGTTAACACAGGTGAGAGGGTTGATGAGGACAAGGCTGGAGATCACTCTGTCATGCTGATTGAGTTAGAATAACAGACTGGAAGCTTTAAAAGGAGGGTGGTGCTTGAAATCATTGTTCTTCCTCTGTTAACCATGGTTACCTGCAAGGAAACACGTGCCGTCATCATTGCTTTGCACAAAAAGGGCTTCACAGGCAAGGATATTGCTGCTATTAAGATCGCACCTAAATCAACCATTTATCGGATCACCAAGAACTTCAAGGAGAGAGGTTCAATTGTTGTGAAGAAGGCTTCAGGGCGCCCAAGAAAGTCCAGCAAGTGCCAGGACCGTCTCCTAAAGTTGATTCAGCTGCGGGATCGGGGCACCACCAGTGCAGAGCTTGCTCAGGAATGGCAGCAGGCAGGTGTGAGTGCATCTGCATGCACAGTGAGGCGAATACTTTTGGAGGATGGCCTGGTGTCAAGAAGGGCAGCGAGGAAGCCACTTCTCTCCAGGAAAAACATCAGGGACAGACTGATATTATGCAAAAGGTACAGGGATTGGACTGCTGAGGACTGGGGTAAAGTCATTTTCTCTGATGAATCCCCTTTCCGATTGTTTGGGGCATCTGGAAAAAAGCTTGTCCGGAGAAGACAAGGTGAGCACTACCATCAGTCCTGTGTCATGCCAACAGTAAAGCATCCTGAGTCATGTGTGGGGTTGCTTCTCAGCCAAGGGAGTGGGCTCACTCACAAATGTGCCTAAGAACACAGCCATGAATAAAGAATGGTACCAACACATCCTCAGAGAGTAACTTCTCCCAACCATCCAAGAACAGTTTGGTGACGAACAATGCCTTTTCCAGCATGATGGAGCACCTTGCCATAAGGCAAAAGTGATAACTAAGTGGCTCGGGGAACAAAACATTGACATTTTGGGTCCATGGCCAGGAAACTCCCCAGACCTTAATCCTATTGAGAACTTGTGGTCAATTCTCAAGAGGCGGGTGGACAAACAAAAATCCACATATTCTGACAAACTCCAAGCATTGATTATGCAAGAATGGGCTGCCATCAGTCAGGATGTGGCCCAGAAGTTAATTGACAGCATGCCAGGGCGGATTGCAGAGGTCTTGAAAAAGAAGGGTCAACACTGCAAATATTGACTCTTTGCATAAACTTAATGTAATTGTCAATAAAAGCCTTTGACACTTATGGAATGCTTTTAATTATACTTCAGTATACCATAGTAACACCTGACAAAAATATCTAAAAACACTGAAGCAGCAAACTTTGAAGACCAATACTTGTGTCATTCTCAACTTTTGACCATGACTGTATAGTGTATGTATTCTGTAGTCTATCCATGGAATTAGTCTACTGCGCCAACATGATGGAGCTAACATTCCATTTTTTTTGCTCATACAAAGCTGTTAATTTTAGTCTATTCAAACAGAGCCAATTTCAAAGGAAACAAGCACTCATTAAGATCAGGTGTTTCCAATTAGTGGGTGTGGCCAATACACCTGAACACACTTAACAAGATAGAGGATAGAGCGAGTTTTGTTGATGCTGATAACTGAATGTATACAGTGCCTTGCAAAAGTATTCATCCCCCATGGCGTTTTTCCTATTTTGTTGCATTACAACCTGTAATTTAAATTAATTTTATTTGGATTTGCAACCAATTACCTTCAGAAGTCACATAATTAGTTAAATAAAGTCCACCTGTGTGCAATCTAAGTGTCACATGATCTCAGTATATATACACCTGTTCTGAAAGGCCCGAGAGTCTGCAACACCACTAAGCAATGGGCACCATGAAGACCAAGGAGCTCTCTAAACAGGTCAGGGACAAAGTTGTGGAGAAGTACAGATCAGGATTGGGTTATAAAAAAAGATCAGAAACTTTGAACATCCCACGGAGCACCATTAAAACCATTATAAAAAAATGGAAAGAATATGGCACCACAACAAACCTGCCAAGAGATGGCCGCCCACCAAAACTCACGGACCAGGCAAGGAGGGCATTAATCAGAGGCAAAAAAGACCCAAAGATAACCCTGAAGGACTGCAAAGCTCCACAGCGGAGATTGGAGTATCTGTCCATAGGACCACTTTAAGCCGTACACTCCACAGAGCTGGGCTGTACGGAAGAGTGGCCAGAAAAAAGCTATTGCTTAAAGAAAAAATTAAGCAAACACGTTTGGTGTTCGCCAAAAGCCATGTGGGAGACTCCCCAAACATATGGAAAAAGGTACTCTGGTCAGATGAGACTAAAATTGAGCTTTTTGGCCATCAAGGAAAACGCTATGTCTGGCGCAAACCCAACACCTCTCATCACCCCGAGAACACCATCCCCACAGTGAAGCATGGTGGTGGCAGCATCATGCTGTGGGGATGTTTTTCATCGGCAGGGACTGGGAAACTGGTCAGAATTTAAGGAATGATGGATGGCACTAAATACAGGGACATTCTTGAGGGAAAACTGTTTCAGTCTTCTAGAGATTTGAGACTGGGACGGAGGTTCACCTTCCAGCAGGATAATGACCCTAAGCATACTGCTAAAGCAACACTCGAGTGGTTTAAGGGGAAACATTTAAATGTCTTGGAATGGCCTAGGCAAAGCCCAGACCTCAATCCAATTGAGAATCTGTGGTATGACTTAAAGATTGCTGTACACCAGCGGAACCCATCCAACTTGAAGGAGCTGGAGCAGTTTGTTTTTAAATAACATTCTTAAAACGTTCTCTGAACGTTACTAAAGTTTTCTGGTGGTTTTTGAGAACATTACTTTGAAGAGAAGTCTGTAGGAAACGTTATGCTGAAGTACTGAAATTCCCACAGAAGAACGTTGTTTCTTACTTTCTCTGAACTATTTGAGAACATTCCCAATGTCAAACCAGTTCGAGAATGTTCCTAGAACATAACCAAAAATTATGTACTCATGTTTGAACGTTTCGGAAACATTCTGTTAAAGTAATGTACTTTTTTTTGTCAAGTTCCTTAAATGTGCTGAGAATGTTCCAAAGCCAAGCAACTACCGTGCACCATTCCCAGAAAGTTGTGGGAAGGTTGTACAGTGAGGGATTTTGTACATTTGCCCACTGACAAAGACATGATCAGTCTATAATTTTAATGGTAGGTTTATTTGAACAGTGAGAGACAGAAAAGTATTTGACCCCCTCTCAATCAGAAAGATTTCTGGCTCCCAGGTGTCTTTTATACAGGTAACGAGCTGAGATTAGGAGCACACTCTTAAAGGGAGTGCTCCTAATCTCAGCTTGTTACCTGTATAAAAGACACCTGTCCACAGAAGCAATCAATCAATCAGCTTCCAAACTCTCCACCATGGCCAAGACCAAAGAGCTCTCCAAGGATGTCAGGGACAAGATTGTAGACCTACACAAGGCTGGAATGGGCTACAAGACCATCGCCAAGCAGCTTGGTGAGAAGGTGACAACAGTTGGTGCGATTATTCGCAAATGGAAGAAACACAAAAGAACTGTCAATCTCCCTCGGCCTGGGGCTCCATGCAAGATCTCACCTCGTGGAGTTGCAATGATCATGAGAACGGTGAGGAATCAGCCCAGAACTACACGGGAGGATCTGGTCAATGATCTCAAGGCAGCTGGGACCATAGTCACCAAGGAAACAATTGGTAACACACATTGCCGTGAAGGACTGAAATCCTGCAGCGCCCGCACGGTCCCCCTGCTCAAGAAAGCACATATACAGGCCCATCTGAAGTTTGCCAATGAACATCTGAATGATTCAGAGGAGAACTGGGTGAAAGTGTTGTGGTCAGATGAGACCAAAACCGAGCTCTTTGGCATCAACTCAACTCGCCGTGTTTGAAGGAGGAGGAATGCTACCTATGACCCCAAGAACACCATCCCCACCGTCAAACATGGAGGTGGAAACATTATGCTTTGGGGGTGTTTTTCTGCTAAGGGGACAGGACAACTTCACCGCATCAAAAGGACGATGGACGGGGCCATGTACCGTCAAATCTTGGGTGAGAACCTCCTTCCCTCAGCCAGGGCATTGAAAATGGGTCGTGGATGGGTATTCCAGCATGACAATGACCCAAAACACACGGCCAAGGCAACAAAGGAGTGGCTCAAGAAGGAGCACATTAAGGTCCTGGAGTGGTCTAGCCAGTCTCCAGACCATAATCCCATAGAAAATGTGTGGAGGGAGCTGAAGGTTCGAGTTGCCAAACGTCAGCCTCGAAACCTTAATGACTTGGAGAAGATCTGCAAAGAGGAGTGGGACAAAATCCCTCCTGAGATGTGTGCAAACCTGGTGGCCAACTACAAGAAACGTCTGACCTCTGTGATTGCCAACAAGGGTTTTGCCACCAAGTACTAAGTCATGTTTTGCAGAGGGGTCAAATACTTATTTCCCTCATTAAAATGCAAATCAATTTATAACATTTTTGACATGCATTTTTCTGGATTTCTTTGTTGTTATTCTGTCTCTCACTGTTCAAATAAACCTACCATTAAAATTATAGATGGATCATGTCTTTGTCAGTGGGCAAACGTACAAAATCAGCAGGGGATCAAATACTTTTTCCCCTCACTGTATGCAAAATAACCGTAGGACAAACATGCTCTCAGAAAGCTCTAAGAAACAAATGTTTCTCTGAACGTTATGTGCTAGCTGAGTCTTATCAGAAGCTGTGATGATGGTTTAGGAAGTGTGTGAGGAGTGAGTGTATGAGGGTTCGGTGTGTTTGTGTCTAGCGAGACTGATCCCATGTTAATGAACTCTGGGTAGGCAAGGTGCCAGAGACAAGTTTAAGCATTCTTATCAAAGACAGGAGGCACTGTTCAATCAAAGACCTGGATAAAAAATAAATTATTCTTCTGAGTGCACACTTGCATTCATATTTAGTCAATTAATTTACTTCATTTAGTGTTTGGTTTAGATAGACAATCACATTTTATAGCAATTCCAACATGACTCTAATCATTTTGATGGAGTTTCCCCCTCAAACCTGGACAGGCGGACACCTGTTTTGATTGGATAAGGCCTACAGACTCATCCATTACCAATAGATCGCTCTGTCTTTGTGCTAGTCCTGTCAGTGATGTCTGCCTCCCCCGGCGTGTTAGTGTTGTGGCTGTGAACCTGCTCTGGGAGGAGTTCAAGGACTCTCATCGCTCAGTGGCTGAGTGACCACCTCTCCCACGCACGCACGCCCGCATGAATACAAACACACACAAATGCATAATTCATTGGCTGACCATCTCTCCCACTCCCGTCATCCACAGACAGCATCACATTCATAATCCAAAGCCTGTCTGGGCCCACCTCATTCACTCACTCACACACACATACACAATCACACATACACATGCAAGTGATTCACACACACACCTAATATGCACACACATACACAATCACACATACACGCGCACGCATTCACACACACGCGCACACACACACTCTCTCGCTCTCACAGCAAACACACACACACCTCCCCCTCTATTAAGCCCATGTTTCCATTCCTCCTATCCCACTCACCTTCCTCCTAGGTCAGAGCGCATTTCTCTCCTCCTCCTCCTCTTCTTCCTCTGACCTGTCAGGTGACATTTAAGGTCTTCTCTGTGACATGGCCGCTACACCGCCTCCTCACTCTGTCCTCACGTCCACCCCCCCCCCCCCCCCCCCCCCCACCACCCTCTCTCTCTCTCGCTCCCTGCCTCTTATCTGTATAAATGAAAAACACATTCTGATTCATACCATATCAGTGAGGACATACTATAAGTGTACCGTTCAAGATAAGCCTCCATGCAGGGCAGGTTCAGTTATTCCCTCACCCCCTCAGACAGACCCATCCTCCACCCTTTACTCCAACACGTCTGAAGGCAACAATGCATGGTGATGTAAAAACACACACACATCTAGACTAGAGACACAGAGGAACATTGGGAGCGTAGCGTGGAGCTGGCCGTTCTGAACATTCAATCCTATATGAAGCGTCTCCACGGCACCCCACCCCAGCCAGGCACCCCACCCCATGTCAGGAGCAGTCGGGGACAGAGGAACCACGCACAGCGGCGCAGCGTTTGTGAGGGTTTATAGAGCCCCACAGTGGTGGTGTCATAGTACCCATAAAACCTAGCAGTCAAACAGGGAAATGGTTCCAATTGTTTTTCCACCATTCATTTTTCCCATAGGGAATTTTAGAAACCCTTAAAATAAGGGCTGTGTTTCATGTAGGCTTACCCTGGTGTGACGTTTTTATAACAATTTAAATCTCTCTCGGACAAGATTTAATTTTATCAATATATTTTGCTCTATTTACTCTCTGATTCGAAAATGCTAATTAGCACCAAAGTAGACATCATGCAAAACTGCAAATCCCTGCTAGCTCCTGCACGTCATCTCTAGCTGACACCTTTACTAACAGGCATTGTCAATTTAAAACTTGCACAAGACAGATAAAATAATTGTCAATTTAAAGAACTTCAGCCAATTTATTCATTACTAAATTTAGCTAACATTAGCTAGTTAATCCAGAGATTCTTACCTTTGCCTCAATTCGGCAGTCTCGTCCAGATCATCATGGCATCTGTAGGTCTTTATGATAGCCACATTAGCAGCTAACTAGCATTTCATTTTGGGGGGTGGTAAATACAGGCGAATATGTTGATAAAAGTCACCTTGTCCTAGAGAGATTTACACGGTTATCAAAATGTCACGTCAGAGTAAGCCTACACGAAACACAGCCCTTATTTTAAGTGTTTCTAAAATCTCCTATGGTAAAAATGAATGGTGGAAAGATTATTGGAACCATTTCCTTGTTTAAACGCTAGGTTTTATGGGTATTATGACTCATAATGTGGTACTCTATTAGAACGAGAGATATCCAGTCTGTCCCTCTGGGAAGAGGTTCCTAGAAAGACTCACTGCACCCGTAGTGGAGCTCTCTCTAGTGTAAGAAGTGTCTGCGTGTGCGTGCACAGAAGTATTATTGCCTCAGTATGAATATTGACAATTGGATTGATAATGATTTCCTGTTAATATTGCATGGTAATCCTCGCAATGACTTGCATTTCTGACACAATAAGCACAGTACATGCAGTGCATATTTACCTGGTGATGTGCAGCAGAAATGTTGTTGTAGGATTTACAAACATTCAGTAATTACTGGGAGCTCAGGGATGTTATTTCAAGTGTGGGGTGAAGTTGTCCTGCATCAGGATTTTAAAGAGCTTGACATTGAACACTGCTCTACTGTCCAATCTTGAAATTACAGTAGGCCTATGTTATTGTTTTAAACTACATATCTCTGTAAACCAACTACTAACAACAACTAGCCTCAGTCTCCCCTAAGCGTGTATTTTGTCTGGAAAAGCCATTCTGTTGGTAACATGTCACAATATATTAGATTTATGTGCCTGGAGTGTAACCTTAAAGTGTCCCCCTGCGTTTTGAAACCGCCTCTTAAGTGATTAAATTTTCTATTTTCCCCGGTTGTTTATTTTTGGATTTGAGAAATCAGACTCAAACACAAACATGCATGCACACACACCCACTCACATACACACATACACACACACACACTAGTTGGTTCATATGGTAAATCAGTATACAGTATATACACTGAACAAAAATATAAACACAACAGGCAACAATTTCAAAGATTTTACTGAGATACAGTTCATATAAGGAAATCAGTCAATTTAAGTAAATTCATTAGGCCCTAATCTATGGATTTCACATGACTGGGAATAAAGATATGCATCTGTTGGAAACAGATACCTTAAAAAAACAGGTAGGGGCGTGGATCAGAAAACCGGTCAGTATCTGATGTGACCATCCTTTGCCTCATGCAGCGACACCTTCGCATATTGTTGACCAGGCTGTTGATTGTGGCCTGTGGAATGAAGTCCCACTCCTCTTCAATGGCTGTGCGAGGTTGCTGGATATTGTCGGGAAACTGGAACACGCTGTCGTACACGTCGATCCAGAGTATCCCAAACATGAGTATGCAGGTCATGGAGAAACGGGGACATTTTCAGCTTCCAGGAATTGTGTACAGATCCTTGCGACATGGAGCTGTGCATTATCATGCTGAAACATGAGGTGATGGCAGCAGATGAATGGCACGACAATGGGCCTCAGGATCTCGTCACAGTATCTCTGTGCATTCAAATTGCCATCGATAAAATGCAATTGTGTTCGTTGTCCCTAGCTTATACCTGCCCATACCATAACTCCACCGCCACCATGGGGCACTCTGTTCACAACTTTAATATCAGCAAACCGCTCGCTCACACGACGCCATACACGCTGTCTGCCATCTGCCCGGGATTCATCCGTGCGAGCACACTTCTCCAGTGTGACAGTGGCCATCGAAGGTGAGCATTTGCCCACTGAAGTTGGTTACGATGCCAAACTGCAGTCAGGTCAAGACCCTGGTGAGGACGGCGAGCACAGATTCTTCGGTTGTGCAAACCCACATTTTCATCAACTGTCTGCGTGGCTGGTCTTAGATGATCCCGCAGGTGAAGAAGCTGGATGTGGAGGTCCTGGGCTGGCGTGGCTACATGTGGTTGGCGGTTGGACGTACTGCCAAATTCTCAAAAATGACATTGGAGGCGGCTTATGGTAGAGAAAATAACATTTCATTATCTGGCAACAGCTCTGGTGGACATTCCTGCAGTCAGCATGTCAATTGCATGCTCCTTCAAAACTTGAGACATCTGTGGCATTGTGTTGTGTGACAAAACTGCACATTTTAGAGTGCCATTGTATTGTCCCCAGCACAAGGTGCACCCATGTAATGATCATGCTGTTTAATCAGCTTCTTGATATGATCCACCTGTCAGGTGGATGGATTATCTTGACAAATAAGAAATGCTCCCAAACAGGGATGTAAACAAATTTGTGCACAAAATTTGAGAGAGATAAGCTTTTTGTGCATATGGAACATTTCTGGCATCTTTTATTTCAGCTCATGAAACATGGGACTAACACTTTTCATGTTGCGTTTATACTTTTGTTCAGTGTACATACATACTGATAGATTGAACAAATACTCTACATTGAAAGTGTTGACATAACCTCAACCAACAATACACGAGGAAACATTTTTGACTGAGGATTGCCATCCTCCCTCCTCCCTGCCCCTAGGCCATTGGTCAAGCTGAGCTGTCAATCATGTCTGTTAGCAGGGAGTGAGTAACAGTCGCTTGTTTCTCCAGCTGGGAGAATGAAAAAGCAACACTGACAGAGTCCAGGGAACAGCACATCAATAACACAGCTAAACACACAAAAACAGACCAACTCAACACACACACACACACACAGAGAGGCGCACACACACACGCATGCACGCACACACACGCCATTTCTATTTGTTTGTGTCTTGGTTGTAAGGTCCCCTCATACCATTGTTTAATTGTCGGGGTCATGTCAAAGGTCAACCAAAATATTGATTAACGTTTTTAGGGGGAGCACTGAGGCTTGACACTACAGGACGCTACAAGGGCAGATGTGAGAGGGACACAAACACAGCTGTACATAAAGAACACACAGGCCTGATTATATGTCAGACTATCAAGCAAAGGACTTGTATCTCACTTTTCTGGACACTTATTGAAGTGGGATAGTGGCACTGTGACTCTGACGGTTGAGCTGTGAAGAACCACTGTTCCTAACTGTGATTTCAGACCCACACACAGGGTAGACTCACAGACATGGCGACACAAATGTGCACACTGCATACAAAGGCCAAGTGTCTTTAATAAGTGTCCAAATTAAAGGCCCACAAGAGTGGAAATTCACTTTTTTTTCAACTGAAAGACGATGCCCAGAGCTTACCCATAATGTTGCACAATGATTGAAGTCAATAAGCAATTGTTTTAGTCAAAGTATGATATATTTGGGCTTGAAGTGGGAAATTTGAATTTGGGACTTGTGTGTTTCCCTATGATAGGACGCAGAGCCGCCGGAAAACATGTGGTGTGAGACAGCATTTGCCCCACTACATTTCTCTTTCAAAGCAGCAGCACCGACTGGGCCAGTAACTTCTCAGCGCATTTTTGCTATCCAGTTCAACATTTATCTGCTCTGTCACTGTCTACCATGAAAACCATTGAAGACTGCATACAGAAAAGTCATGCTATTTGTATTTGAGCAATTGATGGGTTAGCTGACAATGTCACGAAAATTATGTGCACACTTCAATGGGGCAGAAGTCAGTGAGTTGTTGTGATTCTGGATGGCCAGATAGCTACCAACAATGACAAGAAACTGCCATGTGGGGAATCGTGAGTGACTTGTTTCAGGTAGTGTTGTTTTGAGGTGTTTTGACTGATTTCATGTGAATGCCAATATGGCAACCAAAAAAATGCTAGCTAACCAACAACTGTAACTATGTATTTGAGAGACACAAGTGCTCACTGTGCAAATTTATTTATGCTTTCAATAAACATTGGAGATGAATTCAGTTTACATGTTGTCAACAATGTAAGCCAACCCCTTCTGTGTTGCCCCATAGTGGTCCACATTTCCGTTTTGTTGCTAAACAACCAACCCCTCTATATGATTGGCCATTCATTCAAGCAACACTATGCTCCAGCGAGTCACAACATCTCGAGCACTTGAGCAGTAGGCCTACAGAAGTTGATAGCTAAGTTCACACAGCACATGCGAGCTGACCTGAGAAAAAAGAAGCGCCCATCAATCTAATCCCGGAGTTTATTTATTTTAGGGAAAGTGATTTACAAATGCAAACCTTGAATAGTAAACATACTAGCAATATGCTGACTACTGTTGATAATCTACAAAAAGAAAGCTACAAATATACACTTTGTCTTAGCTAGCCTACTGTAGACAAGTTGATTTCTCTTTTGGAAAGCAATTATCTTAAAGGGGCAGCATCCTATTTTGAGATGTACCAAAACCCTTCTCAAAATGACATACTTTAGAAACAAAAAGTAATGCAATTAATACAATGCAATCCTTAAGAATAGAGTAATGACTTACATTGCTAAATTATATTAAACAGCTTTTTAATACATATCATAATAACCAAATGTAGGCTTTTAATAGCTGCAGATAGAGAGAAAGCATGCCAACCTATAGGCTCAATGCATTTAAAAACTACACCATGTCGGGGCCAATAGAAATTCGGTTCGGGCCAGTACATTTTTGGCCAACTGGCCCAAACGGGCCAGTGAGAAGAAAAGTTAATGTTGGACCCTGTCATAGCCTATGAATAGGACCCAGAGTTTTGCCTGACCAGGTCATGAGATCAGGAAAAACACCAGGCCCCAAAAAAGACACCTAAGAATTTTGCAACACCACTTTGGAACCTGTGGTGCCACTTTTCAGTCTACGTTTATTTTCAGGACCTATTTGAATGTTACCACCCACCAGCATGGCATTGTTATTCATCAGAAACACCTTCAAAGTTCTTCCGCTTCATGAATCGTGTGACTGAGCCAAATAGCTGTTCACCATTGCCTACACTTGGCCACCTGAGCCATGGAACAAATTAAAATAGGGGGTGCAAACATGTTTTTGCACCTCCACTTTTTTTTAAACCAGGAAATGTAGATAATCCATTGGATAAGGGGATTGTTACATATCATTTGCGACGTGCATCATGAGTAAAGTCATTGTGGCGATCATTTCACTTCCCCTGTTTGACCCATGAGCCCGGGCTGACTTGGCTTTGCTGTAACGCAGCCGAAGCCTGCCAGCAGCCTACCTACCAAAGGTTGCACCATGTCCAGTTACAACGTAGAAAAACGCATGTCTCTTATAGAAGATGCCAAAACTTTGGAAATAACAATAGATGGCGAAGTCAAAGATACTGGTTTCCATCTGTGGCGAAGTTTTCCCTATTATGCTAATGCTAAATTCAGCTCCAGAACCAGCCTAGCCAGCTAGCTAATCTTTTGAATATGGTGTAGTAAAAAATTAAAAAAACATAAATGCAACTCAATATTAGGAAGGTGTTTCCTAATGTTTTGTACACTCAGTGTATTTATAAATGCCTCATGGGCTTAGTTCAACCGTTGTACCCCATCACAACCCAAAATATAAGCTGGTTTTACTCAAATGTAAACAAACACTGTGTAACCTCAAAAACATGGTTAAAATTATGATTTTGATCTCATGGATGGTCAGTCCTTACATCCATATCTGGGTGTATGAATTTGAGAGTGGTTACATTTCTCCAGCCCCATCCCTCAGCTGTTTACCAAAATAGGTGGCGGGGTATCCACTTTGTTATTGTTTGAACTGCAGATTGCCCCTTGAAGAAAACAATCAGTTCTGCCTTCTTATTGTTCTTTACTGAACTATAAACACACCCTATCACACCCCGACTTTCTATCCAATCCAAAAGAAGCTTGGCGACCCAAAACAGACTGTGGAAAAACTTGGCAACGGAAAAGATGAGCTGCCGAGACCACCCCTCCACTTTACAGCATTCTTCAGAGACAGCGAAATCTGAAAATAATACCCTCAATATTTATGCACGTGCTCCTGTCGCGACCCCTGTCCAGTAGGATAGATTCACTGAATTTCTCTGTTTTCTTTTCTTGTGAAAAGCAGAAACATCTCCGTTAGTGCCACAGCTTAAATCGTTCTAATGAAGGTTATTGAGATACTTCTCAAAACCCTGGTGAAAGCTTTTGGAGGATATTAGCCTACTCTGAGCACTCCTCAACTTGTTGCGTTATTGTGTCCGTGACAGTTAGCATAATCCCTGTGCTTCTCACGACTTTCTTTGAAGTCTTCTTAAATTGAAGGAATTCATATTAAATTAAATAAAATAAAAAACGAAATGATGATGAAAACATGAAATTAAAAGTTTCACTGGGAATTATGTAGGTTGGATCTGCAATTTGGGATTAGAAATAGGCTAATGAATAGTTTTGGCTGTTAATAGTGAATATTACAATTTTATATTTTACAATTTTATATTTCCCATAGGTTATTAAAAAAAGTTAGTAACGAATGCCATTTCGATTTCACAATGCATTTCCATGGTCCAGGAATAATAATTAGTCAGTTGTTTCAGTTATCACTTTAGGTAAGAGCAGGGGAAATGTAATCAAACATCTGTATTTAGTCTCGAATTAATTATCTGAACGCGTGTGCTCTTCTGGGAAACAGCGACTGAGGTTAGCGAGATGGATTTAAGTACACAAATAAAAAACAAAGTTGTCACTTTATGCCCCGGGTGCATTTCTGGTGACATTAGACAGCAAGGAAAGCTATTTCCTCCACCATTCAAAGCAAAACGACCTTAAATGTTTGTGATATTCTCTGTGCTTTTTCACCTAATCTCCCCGAACCGTCCACTTGAGTCTGTATTTATTCCCTCGATGGAGGGAAAAGTGGTTTACTTGAGCTGGAAATTTTGATATGACACCAAAATATTCCATTGAACTAACGCGCGCCTAATGAAAATTCACTACGGGTGTCAAGATACGTTTATGTTGTCATTAAATTAGACTAAACACAGAAATAAACATGTCACTGGCTTAATTTAGCTGGACCACAGGAAGTAGCTACAGCAGCTAATGGGAATCCATAATAAATACTAATACAAATACCTTATCTTCTCAGCTGAACACAATAAGCTATTACGCAGCACATAGTCAGTCATCTGTTAACTCAAGACTGGAGTGAGTGGATCATTTCACCATATAAATCTTGGGAATTGTTCCTCTTGGAAACTTTAGCAAATCACTCGTGTGTGTACCACCCGCTGGGGTCCCATGGGGAAACATGGCATTTTCTCCTTATTTTGCCATAGGCCTATATCCAAAAACACTGTAAACCCCAATGTGCTGTCATTACTCAAAACATCTGAGGAAACCCATTGCACTTAATATATATAAGTACATTTACTTAAATTATATGTGTAGTCATTACTCAAACTGATAGTCACTAGGGGGTCCATATTTGAGTTGTATCAGCTAGACAATTCTGAGTAACACCCCCACTAAGCCACGGCTCTGATATCATTTCCCAGTGTGCTTTGCCTTTTCGAGTGAATTGTAGAGTTACCACCCATGACTGTATTTGTTAGTGACAGAGAAATGATTGTTCAATTGTTCATTTTCAGTCTTTACCAAATGAGTTCCTAGGTGAATATTATCATAATTCAACTCTTAATGACAATACATATCTCAAAAAGCTCTCTAATTTTTAGGCCTAACTTTACCCTAATACAGTGGCCTGAAACAGGCCACATCAGAACTGTAGGTAGGGTTGCAAAATTCCAGTAACTTTCTGGTGAAAAAAAATCATTGTTGGAGGATTTCCAGGGATCTCCCAACCAGGATTGCTGGAAAACCTGGGAAATTTACCAGAATTGTGCAACCCTACCTGCAAGTCTCATTATGCTGGCTTGCAATGTGACGCCTAATTCATATTGGAATCCTGCCAGAGTTAGGATATCCAACAGTTTGAATTTTTATTCACCCACATTCATAATGACTACCAGGGTTAGGAAAAGTGTGTGAAGACTACCTAAGCCATTTAAACTGGAACAGCCATTTCAGTAATGGGTGCAAAAAATCGAAATGATTGGATTAGTTTAGAAAATGTATGTTATTTATCTTTGTGTAGCATAAGATGAAACAATTAATCACTCAATGTACATGCAAAAACACAGATATAAAAAAAACGATTTAAAAAATCAACCTGCAGTAGAGCATGCTCTGTAAAAAGTGGTTGTGACTTCTCATTTTGTTTTGAGTCAGTAACACATACACATTTTAAGTAATAATGACTTTTCATTGACTTTGAGTTCAACTTACTAGAAGTAGGCTATTTGAATAAAACATGCTTTGAGGTTTACAGTGTTAGATGTCAAAAGGCGATCTCGCAATATAGTCTGTAAAACAACTGGGATTATGTTTGAAGACAATTACATATGTAGTGTTGCCAATGAATTTATGTGGTTGGTCAAGAAGCTGTACATTTGTAGGATGCCCAAGTGAGGTCAAGCCAGGGGCCATGTGGCGCTCTGCATCATGCAGGGCAAGCAGAGGACAGGCAATGGAACTATGGCGCACAGGCATGGTGCTGGTGAGAGGGGAGCGCGCGCGCTGTGGCACTCAGATGTGGCAGACAGGTAGAGGAGGCCGCGAGGCTGATGCTGCTGCCCTCAGAGGAGCATATGAATAGTAAAAAAAAAAGGAGCTATTTAATATATTCAAAATGGACTCTTCACAGGACAGCTCCCATCCCAGGTAAATACACAATTAACTCACTCCGCATTAGGGGCACTATGATGACGGCAAATTAATTATTGAACTCTCACATCTGTTCACCATTACGCATTATGCACAGGCGCTTCCCTTCCTTCAGCATAGGCCTGGCCAGGTCTCCCCCTTTATGTCGTTAAGCAGGCTTTGGTGTGTTTGGCTTGAAAGTATTGAATAGCCTAACAATGCCTGAGTGGAAATAAACAATGCATGTCGTGGATTCAGGGTTTGTCCAGAAAACGTAATTTAATACATGGACACAAAATCCCCCATGTAGAGACGCACTACGCCTAATATGCTGCTGTACAAATTGTCATAGACTACGACATGTCATGATTCTACTCTGGTTTCAAAACCATAACTGGGACATATTTAATTTCAGTACCGCTGCGTAATAAAATATTAATGTCTAACAGTCATGTTGATGAAAAGTCTCTTTAAAAATGAATGGTTTGTTTTCCGACAAAGTGATTGGAGAGGGGTGGTCTCGTTGTGGGAGGTGCCGCTGTCTGATGAAAGATGTTTTGCCTAAATTATTTCTATTTTTTGTCTCTCTCCCTAGCTGCTGAAGATTGAACGAGTTCGCCTCTGGTTCACTTTGCACCATTCAGGATGTGAGTCTCAAATCTTCGCATCGGATCAAAGGTGGGACGGGATTGTTTTTCCGACAACAAAACCTAACAGTATCTCATGTGAACGGGACGCACCCGGGCTGTACGCGATTTGTTTGCATTATTTGTGTCATATTTAAATCAATTTCTGCTCGCACACTTTGCTAGAATATAGGTTAAACGTGGCCTTCAATACTGAGATAAAACCCACATGCCTAAAATCTAATGGATTAAAAATAATCAGAAGGGAATTAATCACAGTTCTTAATATATATATATATATATATTTAAAGATTAGTATGCCTACTGTTTAATATTTCGTTAATTGCCTCAATTAATACAAGTTTTATAACCAAGAAGATAACAGAATATTATTATTAATAATTCAGCATAAACTCACTTATTTATTAACCTGCTAATCTGTAAATAAATATTTCAAATATCAGGGGTGTCTCTATCTGATTTAAGCATGTGCTTTTGGCTATAAATGATCTAGCATTTAATATCACTTAGCCAGCATACAGAACTTTAACTTTAAAGTTTGCGTGTTACTCCAGGCTGACGAGAAAAGGCAACCTGCCTTATGATGGGGCTTAACTTCTAAACCATGACAAACATTCCTAACCCATACATCTTTGGTGCTGGCTTCAGTGGAGAATCTGACGTGATATCAACCTTTCTGACACCTATACTCCAGAGTATAGCATAGCCTACCTCTGGCTGGTTACTAATAGGCCAGTAAGACGTCACAAGTGCCTAAACAACCTGCAGCTAACGCTGTCACTGCTTGAATAACTCAAAGCAAGGGTGCACAGGGACATTGATCAAATAATGCAAAATTCAGATTTTAGAATATGAAAATGTATAACAACTGCAATCAATTTGAAAGAAAACACATCCTCGCCTCTGTTCGATTAGGGATTTCTATTTTATTCGAGTTTATCAAGTTGGAAATGTGAGTAAATATTTGTTTTACTTTGTCAAATATGAAACAAAAACGTCCTCGGGAAAGTGAACAGAAGTTGCATTCCTCATGTGTTCCCATCCCATGCTTTTGGAATGTGCTTTTTGGAATGAACTCAGTTGATGAATTTCAGCTTTATAGTTTGTGACCCACAGTTTAGAAAATATGGATCCTCTTGTGTTGTTACTATGATGCAAAAAAAAAAAGAAGAAGAAAAAAGATACAATATCAATTGTCAATATGGACATTATATCAAACAGAATTGTATTTCTCATGACAATTCTACACTTGGTGATGTTAGGCTATAATCCATTCTTCATGCAATCCTTATACTGTAAATTATAAAGTTAAGTGTGTGTTTTGGTTTCATTATATCCTTTTGGCGACCAGAAGTCCTCACAAGGTTAGTAAAACAAGGACAATTCTGAGAAGTGAGGGAAAGAAATCTGTTTCAGGCTTAGGGGTTAGGTTTAGGGTTAGAATTAGAATTAGGGTCAGAATTGGGGTTAGGGGTTAGGTTTATGGTTAGGGTTAAGGTTAGGGTTAGGTTAAGTGTTACTGTTAGGGGTTAGGGAAAATAGGATTTTGAATGGGAATCAATTATTTGGTCCCCACAAGGATAGTAAAACAAATGTGTGTGTGTGTGTGTGTGTGTGTGTGTGTGTGTGTGCGTGGGCGTGGGTGCAAGCAGAAAAAACATAGAGAAACGCCAGTGCCACCCTCCTCTCTTTCATGTTGACAAAATGGTCTATGACTCCGTCATACAGTACACTTTTAGTTTTTGTTGTTATAGACTACCTGGCTAAAATGCTTGCTCACTAGCCTAACTTCCTTTCATGGGCAATGATGAGCCAGATAGTTAACATTAGCCTACTACATATAGCTACATATTGAACTTCCATCCTCTCAGGCCAGGGGCACACAATGTATGAATTTATGGTTGGATCAGTATTGCCCTTATAATTATTGGCCAGTACAGAGAATTAAGTAAAACCACAAGTCCAAATCCCTATCTCCATCCATGGCTAATTTAGGAAAGGGACAATTTTAGCTAGCTAGCCACCAGAGGACAAAACACAACGAGATGCAACAATTCAAGTTTTCTGTCAATTATATTTTGCACTCAATATGTGATTGGTGTGAAGCCAAATCCAAACTGGCTTGCCTTGACACACTTTGGTGTGCAACAACCATTCACGGTTGAGCTCACTCAGTTTAGCTCAACGCAATAACAGGTTGTTTTCAGTTTTTCCCTCACCGCTCCCAGACAGTCCTAGCAAAATTAATTATTGAGAAATTACACTTTGCTAAGAAGCTATTTCTGTTTATTTTTGACATTTTTTATAAACAATCACAGGAAGGTACTTAATTGTTACCCAGAAATAATTTCATATTGAGATAAAAAAAACGGCTGCCTTTAAATTATCTAGTTTCCAACTTGAAGTTCAGACTATAGAATCTTAACGTCTACGAGGGTTGACCCATATAATTAGGAATTAGAATACATAATTTAATAGGATTTCTATGAGTCCACCTCTCTCTAAAGTTGACCTAAAACAGTTGACCGAAATACAGCTAAAGGAGGGGAAAGAAACGCCTGCATGCAGCCTGAATTTGCCATTCATTACCCAGTCAAAGGTCAAATAGGGGGTGCTTATACGATAACGTGTACAAGTGGTAGGTGTGAAATTGAAATGTATTTTATGCATATCCCAACTCCCCCTGAGACACCCTCGGAGAGTGGGGTCATGGCCAGGAATTGGCTATTATTGATGGTAACCCTGCAACCATTAGGGTTAAGTGCCTTACTCAAGGGCAGATTGACAGATTTTTCACCTTGTCAGTTTGGGGATTCAAACTAGCAACCTTTCAGTTACTGGCCCAATGCTCTACCTGCTACCGTCTAAATATACTGCAGCAAACAGTTGGCAAACATCTTTACAACATGAAAAATCTTGAGTGATTTACGCACAGCATGCCAAGTTCGCAAAGCCGGAATAGGGCCTACCATAAAACTGCACACAGAGGGACCCTAGGCCCGTTCCAAACCTTACATTACATCCACTTAGCCTAATTGAAAATAGGCAAAGGTTGGGGTTGTTATAAGTCACTTTTTGCTTTGCCAAAAACTATTTTCTTTCATAATTACTTCTCTGTCACCCAACTGACTGGCTTTCTTGATGTCAATAGTATTCTCTCTGGTATGCAATCTGGTTTCCGCTCAGGTTATGGATGTGTCACTGCAACCTTAAAGGTCCTAAAGGATGTCACCATTGCCCTTGATTCTAAGCAATGTTGTGCTGCTATCTTTATTGACTTGGCCAAAGCTTTTACTACGGTAGACCATTCCATTCTTGTGGGCCGGCTAAGGAGTATTGGTGTCTCTGAGGGGTCTTTCGCCTGGTTTGCTAACTACCTCTCTCAAAGAGTGCAGTGTATAACGTCTCAGCCACTACCTGTCACCAAGGGAGCACCCCAAGGCTCGATCCTAGGCCCCATGCTCTTCTCAATTTACATCAACAACATAGCTTAGGCAGTAGGAAGCTCTCATCCATTTTATATGCAGATGATACAGTCTTATACTCAGCTGGCCCCTCCCTGGATTTTGTGTTAAACCCTCTACAACAAAGCTTTCTTACTGTCCAACAAGATTTCTCTGCCCTTAACCTTGTTCTGAACACCTCCAAAACAAAGGTCATGTGGTTTGGTAAGAAGAATGCCCCTCTCCCCACTGGTATGATTACTACCTCTGAGGGTTTAGAGCTTGAGGTAGTCACCTCATACAAGTACTTGGGAGTATGGCTAGACGGTACACTGTCCTTCTATCGTAATCGCTCCTCTTTCACCCCAGCTGCCAAACTAACCCTGATTCAGATGACCATCCTACCCATGCTATATTACGGAGGCGTAATTTATAGATCGACAGGTAAGGGTGCTCTCGAGCGGCTAGATGTTCTTTACCATTCGGCCATCAGATTTGCCACCAATGCTCCTTATAGGACACATCACTGCACTCTATACTCCTCTGTAAACTGGTCATCTCTGTATACCCGTTACAAGACCCACTGGTTGATGCTTATTTATAAAACCCTCTTAGGCCTCACTCCCCCCTATCTGAGATACCTACTGCAGCCCTCATCCTCCACATACAACACCCGTTCTGCCAGTCACATTCTGTTAGCACACACATCCCTGGGTCGCTCCTCTTTTCAGTTCGCTGCAGCTAGCGACTGGAACGAGCTGCAAAAAACACTCAAACTGGACAGTTTTATCTCCATCTCTTCATTCAAAGAGTTAATCATGGACACTCTTACTGACAGTTGTGGCTGCTTCGCGTTATTTATTGCTGTCTCTACCTTCTTGCCTTTGTGCTGTTGTCTGTGCCCAATAATGTTTGTACCATGTTTTGTGCAGCTACCATGTTGTGCTGCTGCCATGTTGTGTTGCTGCCATATTGTTGTCATGTGGAGTTGCTACCATGCTGTGTTGTCATGTGTTGCTGCCATGCTATGTTGTTGTCTTAGGTCTCTCTTTATGTAGTGTTGTGGTGTCTCTCTTGTCGTGATGTGTGTTTTGTCCTATATCTTTATTTTAAATCCAAGCCCCCGTCCCCACAGGAGGCCTTTTGCCTTTTGGTAGGCCGTCATTGTAAATAAGAATTTGTTCTTAACTGACTTGCCTAGTTAAATAAAGGTCAAATAAATAAATAGACCATGTATCTGATGCTGTCTGGACCACAGGAGGCTGCTGAGGGGAGAACAGCTCATAATAATGTCCGGAACGGCGCAAATGGAATGGCATTAAACACCTGGAAATCATGTGTTTGATGTATTTGATACCATTCCACCGCTCCAGTCCCGTTCTCCCCAATTAATGTGCCACCATCCTCCTGTGGTCTGGACAAAAGGAGTATGGCATGTCATATTTTTTCAGTCCAGACAGCATCAAATACATGGGCTACATATAGTAAGATAGAGGGGCGCTGTTTTGCTCACTAGTTTCAACGGAAGTGAGAGGGTTCACTCTCGCCAAAATCGGTCATGGATAAGCCCAATGCATTTCTATGGGCATAATACGCAGACCTAAGCTTGTCTCCTGCATTCCCACCTTTGGGACAACGACTCGCATTGTTAGGGCGGAGATATGAGCATCTCGTCATTATATACAGATCTCTGGTTTCAGCCACTTGCGAATTAGAAAGGAATGCATAGAGCCCCGGGTTGATTATCCCTTTTATACTATGGTTATAATTTAACCCATTTGCTGCTAGAAATATGTTACTTTTTCAGTAGAAATGTGTTCAACATCCACTGAAGTAACCAGCAAGTTTACTAGATAGCTAAAGTAGTTGCTGTGGTAACCAAACAAACAGACTTGCAAGTTTAGTTAACCAAATCCTCAGTCCTAGCTTACTATTATGAAAATTGAATTCAACAATACCTATACTGTTTTCAATTCGACTTTTGCTTTCAAAAGCAACTCAAACAAAACATCTAAAAATATACTATAGCCATTGAATTCTACCATATAAATATACTGTGCATTATAGGAATATAATACATGCTCTAGAATGCCCTTCAAGCCAATCAGAAAGGAGTATTCAACAATGCCATGGTATAAAGTAATTTACCGTTCTCATTCTCGGAGTGGAAATGTTGTTTGCAGAGTTCACAACCTGCTACACTTGTGAGAAACAAGTTTTGGTTTATTTCATAACCATCATTTAGGAGTTTTGTAAATAAAAAATATAAAAATGGTTGGGAGTGCTCCATGTGAGCAATGAGCACTTGTGTGGTTTCCTGATAAATTTGAAGGAGAGCGCGTGCCTGAGTTGATATAATGTTGCACTTCACTAGCGGTAGTTCAAGCCAAGACAGATAGAAAGGGATGCAGACAGGGGGAGTAGAGAGATTAATGCAATTGAAAGAACCTGAATTTTCATCAGGATATTTTCAACTGTTTTTATTTTGTCGGCTGTAGGCCAGAAGAGGGTCCTCAGAGAAGGAAGGGGAGGACCATCCTCCTCAGTGAATTTCATAAAAATAAAAATAGTGAAACATTTAAAAAGTTATCCTTTTTAAATAAGACGACACTAAATATATTCATGTCACCAAATAATTGTTTAAAACACACTGTTTTGGAATGAAGGTCTACAGTAGCCTCAACAGCACTCTGTAGGGTAGCACCATTGTGTAGCCGGAGGAAAGCTAGCTTCCGTCCTCCTCTGGGTACATTGACTTCAATGCAAAACCTAGGAGGCTCATGGTTCTCACCCCATTCCATAGACTTACACAGTAATTATGACAACTTCCGGGGGACATCCTCCAACCTATCAGAGCTCTTGCAGCATGAACTGATATGTTGTCCACCCAATCAAAGGATCAGGGAATGAATCTAGTACTGAAAGCATAAGCTACAGCTAGCTAGCACTGCAGTGCATAAAATGTGGTGAGCAGTTGACTCAAAGAGAGAGAAATACAATAGTTGAGCAGTTTTGAACAAATTAAGGAGAAGCAAGAGAGAGAGCGAGCTAGCCATATTTGGTTGTATGTTTTTAAAACTTTCACTTTCACTTAGCTAGCTGAATGCAGCTAGCTACTTTAGCCTACTCAAACACCCGGCTCAAACAGAGAGGTATGCTATGTTAGCTAGCTGACTATGGCTATCCAACACTGGAACTCTTCCAAGTCAAGGTAAGTTTATGGTTTTATTAATTTATTGCCGCCGGGGCCCGCCGGTGTAACTGATAAACTGCTTTCTGACTGTACACTGTACTGCATGATTGCAGCGGGTTTACCAACGCATTAGTTCTAGTAGCTATGTTGACTCTGAGGTGACAACAATGTAGGCTGTGTGTAGCGGTTAGCAGTCATGATATGAAGGTTTGGCTTGGAAAGGTTTTTTCGCCTGGTAACAGACAGCTGATTTATTGTGCACTGAAGTCCACAAGTGAAGGGAAAAGGTGAGAGTAGGAGAGCACGTAGATAGTTGAGAGAAGGAATTATATATACAATGAGAAAAGTGATCATGCTGTTTTTATATGGCTGCTATGAAAGTGAACTGTGTTTGCGTGTAATCAGGGATGTATTCATTACGCCGATTCTGTTGAAAACGTTTCTTAAACAGAAGCAAAGGGAACGAAACGGGGATAAACATACCTGAATTTGTCCAATAGAAACTCTCATTTGCAACAGTTAGACTAATGATTACACCCTAGATCAGCTAGATGCAGGCAAGAGTGTGCAAGGTGGTATTGAATGTGTCACTGTCTGTCACCTTAATTACAAAAAATTCTCTCAATGAAAGTGTATAACATATTATTATAACACCCATTAACAAACTTTGTGCACACGCACACGAGGCCCTGAATACACATATAAACCACAGACTAAATGTAGGCTAATTTTGCTGGGGGGCAATGGGGAGATTCGGGAGATGCAGGTGCAGCCTTTTTATTTCTATTTGTGCCCCTCCCCCACTAATTTCAGTCAGGGGCGGTACGAGGGGGGGGGGCCCGGGGTGACACCAGCCCCTCTGAAATATGATTGGCCACCCTTGGTGCACCCCCATTCTCATTGGCTCAGAACGCTGTCAATCTGTCTCAGATTGAAGAGGAGAAGACGGTGCGTTCATTTTGTTTTTCCAGTTGTCTGGGGAAAGAATTGATGTCCGCACCCCCGCTGAAATCTAATTAGCATAATACACAAATCCCCATAAAAGTTTACGTTTAAGTTAGAGATATCTGTTTTTTTGCATTCGCCAATGTCGCACTTCCGCATCTGCAGTGAAAGGTGACAGAGCTAGAGCGGTGTTTGTCAGACGATGAGACAAACGGTCTAGCCAAACAATCATCTGTAGCTTCCGAATGGTTTGGCCTACAAAACCATTATGACCCCTCTATGCAGGGGCGCAACTTTGGTTTTAGAAGTGGGGGGGACATCACTTTTTTATTTTATTTATTTATCCATTCGGATAAACACTCCAAACAGCCTACCCGACTGCTCGGAGGCGTCCGCATGGTCCTAAAACACACCGTTGCCTCGTTTTGTATCACATTCCAATGATAAAACTGGGCGGGACAAAAATGCAATTTCAGAATGTAGACTTTCGTGACCATGCTAGCTAACAAGCACTGCATAGTGTGCTAGCCAGGTTCGCTAACTCGCCGAAGCTGTCTGATTCCATCTCGGCGCATTCCGTTTTTGGGTCTCGAGCTAGACTCACTCGCGCTTTTGTATCCCCACGGAGGGTGTCCGGCTTGATAGGGGACAGAATGAGGTCGGACCATCATATAATTGGCATATACATTACTCTTACTGAATTTCCACGTGGGAGAGGATATTGGAAATGTAATCAAAGCCTATTGGATGATAACTTGTTTTTAACTAGGACAGAGGAATTTATAACAGATTTTTTCCGACATAACATAGGTACAGCAAATCCCCTTATTATATGGGACACTTTTAAATGTGCCTTTAGAGGCCATGCAATTCAGTACTCATTTTTTTTAAATAATATTTTTTAACCTTTATTTAACTAGGCAAGTCAGTTAAGAACAAATTCTTATTTACAATGACGGCCTACACCGGCCAAACCCAGACGACGCTGGGCCAATTGTGCTCCGCCCTATGGTACTCCCAATCAAGGCCGGTTGTGATACAGCCTGGAATCAAACCAGGTGGTCTGTAGTGACGTCTCAAGCACTAAGATGCAGTGCCTTAGACCGCTGCGCCACTCATCTCGAAAAACAAAAGCAATTTAGGTCAAAAGAGTCCATACTAACAAAGGAAATAGAAGGTCTAACAGAACAGATAGATAGCAATAAAAACTGTAACATAGAGGCTCAGAATAAATTAGAGGAAAACAAAAACAAATGGAGAAACCTATTCAAGAAAGATCAAGTGTAATATATTATAAAAATAAAGCAAACTGGATGGAATATGGGGAAAAATGCACCAAATTATTTTTTAATCTTCAACATAGAAATGCTACCAAAAAGAATTTACTGAAACTGGTTACAAATGACGGAGTCACCCATGATTCACCAAATTATATTTTGAAGGAGGAAGCAAAGTACTTTAAGCATATGTTTTCGTTTCAGTCGCCTCCATCTCCTCTAACTGAAGCTAATTGTAGGGATTTTTTTTCTATTGATAATGTAAAATTAACAGCCATACAGAAAGACTCATGTGAAGGTGAAATTACAGAGGGGGAACTTCTGTATGCAATTAAAGACTGTAAGTCCGGGAATACTCCAGGGTTGGATGGCATACCAGTCGAAGTATACCAAACCTTTTTTGATATACTCAGAGGACCGTTATTAGCATGTATTAACCACTCCTATGTAAATGGTAGATTATCAGACACTCAAGAAGAAGGTCTGATTTCATTATTAGTGAAACAGGATACAAGTGGGAAATATAAAAAAATTGGAGGCCCTTTACACTTCAGTATTGTGATGCAAAAATTCTAGCAAAATGTATAGTGCATAGAATTAAAAAAGGTATTGTCAGACATTATTCATTCTAATCAGACAGGTTTTTTACATGGACGATACATTGGAGATAATATAAGGCAAGTACTGGAAACAATAGAACAGTATGAAAAATCTGGGAAACCAGGCCTGCTATTCATAGCAGACTTTGAAAAGGCATTTGATAAAGTATGACTGGAATGCCTGGAGCATTTCAATTTTGGAGAATCTCTTAAAAGATGGGTTAAAATGATGTACAGTAACCCTATGTGTAAAATAGTAAATAATGGCTATTTCTCCGAAAGTTTTAAACTGTCAAGAGGAGTAAAACAAGGTTGTCCACTATCGGCATATCTATTTATTATGGCCATCAAAATGTTAGCTATTAAAATCAGATCCAACAATAATATCAAGGGATTAGAAATGCAGGGCTTAAAAACAAAGGTGTCATTGTACGCTGATGATTTATGTTTTCTTTTAAATCCACAACTTGAATCCCTCCACAGCCTCATAGAGGATCTAGATACATTTTCGAACCTCTCTGGATTACAACCAAATTATGATAAATTGACTATATTACGTATTGGATCACAAAAAAATGTTTACATTACCATGTAGTTTACCAATAAAATGGTCTGATGGTGATGTGGATATACTCGGAACACATATCCCAAATGAAATAAATGATCTCACTCCAATAAATGTTAATAGAAAGTTAGCAAAAATAGATAAGATCTTGCTACCATGGAAAGGTAAATACCTGTCTATTTGTGGAAAAATCACCCTGATTAACTCTTTAGTATTATCCCAGTTTACCTATTTGCTTATGGTCTTGCCTACGCCTAGCAAACAGTTTTTTAATTTATATGAGAAAAAAATATTCCATTTTATTTGGAACGGCAAGCCAGACCAAATTAAACGGGCCTAGTTATATAATGAATAAGAATTCGGAGGACATAAATTATTAAATATTAAAGCATTAGACCTCTCACTAAAAGCTTCAGTCATACAAAAGTTATACTTCAATCCGAAATGGTTCTCTAGCAAATTAGTAAGATTGTCTCACCCAATGTTCAAGAATGGCCTTTTTCCCTTTATTCAGATTACAACTTCTCACTTTCAGTTATTTGAAAAGGAAATCATCTCTACTAACTCACTCTTACTAAAACAAGCAATAGAAAGTTGGTTGCAATTTCAATTTAATCCTCCAGAAACGACAGAACAAATAATGCAACAAATATTGTGGTTAAACTCAAATATACTAATTGATAAAAAACATTATTTTTGGAAAATTTTTTTAAAAAAGGTATAATCTTTGTAAATGATATCATAGGTAGGACTGGTGGAGTTATGTCGCACATGCAGCTAACAAAAACATATGGAAATGTCTGCTCTACCCATTACCACAAAAATGGAAGAGGAAAGTGGAAGGGGGAAAAAGTAAGGAACTTGTCTGTCGGCCCTGCATTAAAGAATATAATTGGTTTTTAAAAATGGTGATAAATAAAAAAGTATACCAGTTTCATTTAAGGACAAAGGGATTGACAGCCGTCCCATATAGATTGCAAAATAGTTGGGAAGAGATTTTTGACGTACCGATCCCATGGCATAGTGTTTATGAACTGATACGCAAAACGACGCCGGATTCAACACTTATAATTTTTCAATTTATATTATTGTACAAAATTCTGGCTACCAATAGAATGTTATTTATATGGGGGATACAATCTTCCCAGCTCTGCATATTTTGCTGCGAAGAGACAGAATGATCATTTGTTTTGGTACTGTCCATTTGTAGCTTGTTTTTGGTCACAGGTCCAGGAATGGCTGAAGGATTGCAATATTTACCTGGAGCTAACCCTGCCGATAGCACTACTGGGTGATCTGAAAAGTCATAGTCAATCGATCAATAATATAATAATACTTTTAGCAAAATGTTTATTTTCAATATACAATCTGTAGAAACAATGAGAATAGAAGGGTTCAGAACTTTTGTGAAACATCACAGTACAGTTGAAAAATATATGGCAAATAGAAATCCAATATGGATGGTGTTAAGATATAGATGGGAGGTGTTGAATGGAGCTGAAGGATGGGACTAATAACAACTAACAACAACTAATAACAACACGATAACTAATGTAAAGCATACAGTGTCCATAATAAGTATATAGGTTGAGAGCTTTTGTGAAAGAGCACAGTTAGAAAGATATGGCATATAGAAGCAAAGAGGTTGAGGGTAGAGGAGGTTCAGGAGTAAAAACAAACAAAATAGAATTATTGTAAAATTTACTGTGTCCATAAAATGTATATAGTATGTGTAAGCTGGAAGTAGAGGCCTAAGCTTTGTTGTTCACTAGTTTACTCCAATTAGGGAAGGGGTGGTGGGGTTGGAATGTAATAAAGGGAAATATATTTTAAAAAATGATATGTATAAGCAGCTTGGTTTGAAGAAATCAACTGTGGGAGCAATTATTAGGAAATGGAAGACATACAATACCACTGATAATCTCCCTCGATCTGGGGCTCCACGCAAGATCTCACCCCGTGGGGTCAAAATGATCACAAGAGCGGTGAGCAAAAATCCTAGAACCACACAGGGGGACCTAGTGAATGACCTGCAGAGAGCTGGGACCAAAGTAACAAAGCCTACCATCAGTAACACACTACGCCGCCAGGGACTCAAATCCTGCATTGCCAGACGTGTCCCCCTGCTTAAGCCAGTACATGTCCAGGCCCATCTGAAGTTTGCTAGAGTGCATTTGGATGATCCAGAAGAGGATTGGGAGAATGTCATATGGTCAGATGAAACCAAAACTCAACTTGTCGTGTTTGGAGGACAAAGAATGCTGAGTTGCATCCAAAGAACACCATACTTACTGTGAAGCATGGGGGTGGAAACATCATGCTTTGGGGCTGTTTTTCTGCAAAGGGACCAGGTCGACTGATCCGTGTAAAGGAAAGAATGAATGGGGCCATGTATCGTGAGATTTTGAGTGAAAATTTCCTTCCATCAGCAAGGGCATTGAAGATGAAACGTGGCTGGGTCTTTCAGCATGACAATGATCCCAAACACACCGCCCGGGCAACGAAGGAGTGGCTTCGTAAGAAGCATTTCAAGGTCCTGGAGTGGCCTAGCCAGTCTCCAGATCTCAACCCCATAGAAAATCTTTGGAGGGAGTTGAAAGTCCGTGTTGCCCAGCGACAGCCCCAAAACATCACTGCTCTAGAGGAGATCTGCATGGAGGAATGGGCCAAAATACCAGCAACAGTGTGTGAAAACCTTGTGACGACTTACAGAAAACGTTTGACCTGTGTCATTGCCAACAAAGGGTATATAACAAAGTATTGAGAAACTTTTGTTATTGACCAAATACTTATTTTCCACCATAATTTGGAAATAAATTCATTAAAAATCCTACAATGTGATTTTCTGGATTTTTTTTCTCATTTTGTCTGTCATAGTTGACGTGTACCTATGATGAAAATTACAGGCCTCTCTCATCTTTTTATGTGGGAGAACTTGCACAATTGGTGGCTGACTAAATACTTTTTTTCCCCACTGTATATGTATATGTATTTATAAGTACAGTTGAAGTCGGAAGTTTACATACACTTAGGTTGGAGTCATTAAAACTAGTTTTTCAACCACTCCACAAATTTCTTGTTAACAAACTATAGTTTTGGCAAGTCGGTTAGGACATCTACTTTGTGCATGACACAAGTAATTTTTCCGACAGTTGTTTACAGACAGATTATTTCACTTATAATTCACTGTATTACAATTCCAGTGGGTCAGAAGTTTACATACACTAAGTTGACCTGGCCTTTAAACAGCTTGGAAAATTCCAGAAAATGAAGCTTCTGATAGGCTAATTGACATAATTTGAGTCAATTGGAGGTGTACCTGTGGATGTATTTCAAGGACTACCTTCAAAGTCATGGGAAAATCAAAAGAAATCAGCCAAGACCTCAGAAAAAATGTGTGGACCTCCACAAGTCTGGTTTATCCTTGGGAGCAATTTCCAAACGCCTGAAGGTACCACGTTCATCTGTACAAACAATAGTACGCAAGTATAAACACCATGGGACCACGCAGCCATCATACCGCTCAGGAAGGAGACGCGTTCTGTCCCCAAGAGATTAACGTACTTTGGTGCGAAAAGTGCAAATCAATCCCAGAACAACAGCAAAGGGCCTAGTGATGATAATGGAGGAAACAGGTACAAAAGTATCTATATCCACAGTAAAACAAGTCCTATATCGACATAACCTGAAAGGCCGCTCAGCAAGGAAGAAGCCACTGCTCCAAAACCGCCATAAAAAAGCCAGACTACGGTTTGCAACTGCACATGGGGACAAAGATTGTACTTTTTGGAGAAATGTCCTCTGGTCTGATGAAACAAAAATTGAACTGTTTGGCCATAATGACCATCGTTATGTTTGGAGGAAAAAGGGGTGAACTTGCAAGCCCAAGAACACCATCCCAACCATGAAGCACGGGGGTGGCAGCATCCACATATTTAAAAATATATATACATTTTTTTGGAGCTCTGGTGCAAAGATAAAGTAATTGTTCATTTTCAGTGCTCTGTGAGGGACATCCTTATGTTCCTACAGGAGCTTTTTGAGCAGGAGCGGGCATTCTCCACATTAAAAGTGTACATGTCCTCTTCCTCAGCGTGTCATGTGGGAATTGACGGAGCCTTACCGGTGGCCCACCCCCTGGTTGTGCGCTTCCTGAAAGGTGTATGTCGTCTCAGACCGGTCTCTAAACCTATTGCGCCCACTTTGGAGTTGGTGCTGGTTTTGGAGGCACTGTGTGCGGCCCCTTTTGAGCCTGGATCTGAAGATCCTTTCCTACAAAATCTCCCTGCTCATGGCCTTGGCTAAACGTGTTGGGGACCTCGTTATCCGGTAATCAGTTCGCCCTGTGCGACTCTAAGGTGACGTTGCGTCCAAATGCGGCCTTCGCCCAGAAAGTCATGGCTAGGTCCTACAGGTTGGATGTCGCTGCTCCCAGTGTCACTGCTCCCATTGTCACCCACAGGGTGCTTAAGGCTGGGACAGGGGAAGTCACAAGACAGTGCGCAATGTGTGCAATGCCCAGACTGCCACATCTGGCAGGGTCGGGGTGGTCTGCCATGGGCCGTCTTCATTCAGTATCCGTTGGGGTCGGCTTGGGGCGTGATTATATGTTCTACTGAAGTTGACTGACTCATAGGGAATGTAATGTTATGACTATAACTACTGTTCCCTGAAGGAGGGAAACTTGGTACAACACCTGTTTGGCCCTGCGCTGCCCGTTCCTGGGCTCAGTGAATAGCGGTATTACATTTAAGGAATAAATCCGAGCCTTATGCTTATCACATGTGGAAGGCGGGGCTTTTATTAGCCTTGACAGGCGTGATTGTAGATCCTTCAGCCGAAGTCGCGAGAGCGCAACTCCCCATAGTATGTTGTACCTTGTTTCCCTCCTTCAGGGAACAGTAGTTATTAACGTTTCATTTCAATTTATACTCTCCCCTGACTCTTTCTTTCTCTCTCTCTCTCTCTCTCCAACAGGCATTCAGACAGTCCTTAGTTCAACTCCGACCACATTTCTTTAATATTAAGTTCATTATCTAAAAGCCACCTTTTAACTAGTGTCTTAAATGACAGATGTTTGTTAGACTGAGTATCAACACTCAAAATATACTGGAAGGTATCTTTTAGCTCAGCCCCCCAAGTGTCTTCCACCTGTAAACTATGAAAACTACAAAACTTGATAGTCAATGTATGATCAACTTAGTAGATGGTATCCTATGTAAATATTCATGTGCATCATTAAAATAGTACTCAGTTTTCATCTTTTGTGTCTTAATATTTGCATTGAAATACTTTCATGGATGATGGTGACTTATCCTTCCACTTATACTGTTTTCAAAATACCCCTCAAAAGAGGCCATGTCGAACTGTAGAATTGCAGGAAACTTTTTATATGTACAGTAAATATTAATGTGCATCATTATAATACAATTCAATGTTTTGTGTCTTCTTAATATATGCCTTGATTAATGATGGTGACAACTTATCCTTCCACTTATACTGTGTTTTCACAGTACCCCTCAATATACCCCTCAAAATACACTCAAGAGAGGCATGATAAGTAATTTCAAGCTGTGTAGATTTGCAGGAAATGCGTTTTTAAAATGTCAACAAAAATTTCAGGGGGAGGAACCTGTGTCAAAGAACCTCTGATCTGAGGGAGATTATTATCCTAACACGCCAGTTACGTTAAGTCTTGAAAATGTGAAATGTTTTCTTTAAAAGCCCTTTGTTCAGCGCAAACCCTGCTTTTTATTAATGAACATGGGGTGAAGTTTATTAAGTGGATGGATACGATGCAGGACTGGGCTATATACTGTAGAACCCAAATTCTTAATCCCAGGAGACAGCTACCCCACTCTCCTCTCCACCCCAATGATATTTCACACAATGGAGTTAGGATAATATTTTTCTCCAGATTTCCAGTCGCTCGTGTTCAAACTCAGACGAAGTTTTAGCACCAGGAGTTCTCTGAATGGCACTTTGAAAAGAGGCTTGGTTTATTTTATTACAGCAATAATCTACGCATAAACTCCCCTTTTAGCTGTTTAATAACAAAACAAATACACTTGGATGGGAAAATAATTGAGCATCTATTGTCTATCAAACAAAGACTGTAGAAAAATGTATTGGTTTTAATACATGAGGTTATTGAGATGAGATGACATGATATTATACTTTGGTAATCCCCACGGGAAAATGTGTTTGTCATGCAACAGCCATAGTAAAAACAATAGAATCAACCACATTTTAAAAACAATCAAGACAATTAGAATGGATATGTGAAGAGGCTAAATTCCTGGTATCATCACCAGGAAACTTCATTTCGTGATATTTTCACCACTTCCCAAACAGTGAGAGGATGCATTATACCAGAGAGTATAAAAACAAAATAAAGAAGGAAATACGCTGCTTTGACCTCGCAAATGAGGTTGGGAGCATGATGTCAGACTCCTCTAACATTCAAATGAGCCTCCTCCACATTTGGCATTCATGTACAAATCCTGCTAATATGAACCTCCAGTGACTCTTCATGCCATTCTAGCAGGATTTCACCATTTCCATTCAGCTTTATAAATTGTGGTCATAGAGATTTGGTAGTACTCCTCACCTGCTTCTGCTTTCAGTGGCACTGAACGCCTGCCAATTAACACCCAAGGCATGTTAATGAGCCTTTAGGGTCGACAACAGAGCTGGCCACTTCAACAGATTTACCAGACCCTTCAGGAGAAGTGCCTCACAAGAGACCCTGCACGGCTGCAATCTTTAATCGGCACAATGCATTTTGCAATGGAAACGACAGAGTAATGCTTACAAGGAAAGAGTGACGGGCGGACGGACAGACAGAGACAAAGAGAGAGAAGGGGCTTGCAAAAAAAAGAAGGAAAGTAATGCATTTGTGTTGTTTCCACATACACACGTGTGTGTTACATGGCGCTTGCAACATCTGGTTCACATTACAGTGTCACTGTCACCAAGCCCTATTAGACCACACCTGCTGCCAGACAGAGTATAGGCTCCCAGCTACAGAGTAGTACAGGGGCCGTATGTATGAAGCATCTAAGAGTACACTCTTAGAAAAAAGGTTATTTGTGGAGGGATAGGTTTCTACCAAGAAATAATTTTGATCTGAAGATCCCTTTTGGGAAGACACGGGTTCTTTGTAAGGCAAAGGGTTCTACCTAGAACCTTTAACATCCTAAGAACCATTATTGGAGTCAAGAAGGATTCTTTGGAAGGCATGAAGGGTTCTATGTAGAACCATATATCAAATGTCCCAGCATGCTCTATTGCGGGGTGATTTTCAGAATTGTTTGTCTTTTGCATGTACATTGATTGGTTGATAAACGTTATGCTACACAAAGATATATATATAACATACATTTTTCTAAACTAATCCAATCTGTTAGTAGTTGGATTTATTGCACCCGTTACTGAGATGGCTGTTCCAGTTTAGATGATTGAGATAGCCTCAGTAATCAATCTTCCCTAGTCATTAGAATTCAGGTTGCGGGTGATACAAATTTCCACTTATTGGATATCCTAACTCTGGCTGGATTTCAATGGGAATTACACATCACCTTGCAAGCTAGCATAATGTGGCCTGTAAACCAAGGTTTTCCTACCACTGTGTTAGGGTATAACTAGGCCCTCAAAGAAAGGCCTTATGATATATGTAATGTATTGTCATAAATAATTACATTTTAAAGACTAATAAGGCTGTTAATAGAGGGTTTTAGGAAGAACTTTTAGATTATAAAATGGTTAGTGGTAGAACCCTTCATAGAGCGTTCTAGGTCCATATACAGGGGGTTCTATAAAGAACTGTACATAGAGGGTTCTAGGTAAAACCCTCTGCAAAGGGTCCCCTATGGGGACAAACCGAATACCCCTATATGGTTCTACTTACAGTAGCACTTATGTTTCTAAGAGTGCTGATCTAGCACCGTGTCCATTGTGATCTGAAAGGTGATACTGATTCTATATCAGCACTACTCTGGGAGACTTGATAAATACAACCCTAGGTGAATACTCCAGGAGAGTAATGTCTATGTTCATCGCTTGAACAGTTAGGCCTATAGACACAGTTTGTTTTCAGTACAAAGCGGGTTCCAGTCCGGGTTCCATGCAGGTTCCATGGGTTCCACTCAGAAAAACACATCTGGTTCTCTTGAGGGATACATATATATTTATTTGTTTGTTTTGATGTTGTTGACATTTTAGTCATTTAGCAGACGCTCTTATCCAGAGCGACTTACAGTTAATGCATTCATCTTAAGATAGCTAGGAGGGACAACCACATATCACAGGCATAGTAAGTACACTTTTCCTCAATAAAGTAGTTATCAGCAAAGTCAGAGCTAGAAGGGGTGGTTGGGGGGGGGGGGGGTCAAGTGCAAGTGTTTGTTCAGGAAAGTTTTGAGCGGTCGAGGGGGATTATTTAAGATACTCTTTGAAGAGGTAGGGTTTCAGGTGCTTTCAGAAGTTTCGGAAGATGGGCAAGGGACTGTGCTGTCCTAGCCATAGGGGTGGGAGGGCCAAGAGACCGGAGGTGGCAGAACGGAGTGCTCGGGTTGGGGTGTAGGGTTTGAGCATAGTCTGAAGGTAGGGAGGGGCAGTTCCTCTTGCTGTTCCGTAGGTAAGCACCATGGTCTTGTAGTGGATGTGAGCTTCGACTGGAAGTCAGTGGAGTGTGTGGAGGAGCGGGGTGACATGGGAGAAAGTATATTTAAAGCAGGTGCTTCCACACATGTGGTTCCTGAGTTAATTAAGCAATTCAAATCCCATCATGCTTAGGGTCATATATAAAAACTCCTGTGCAGGCCATTATTTTGGCCATTATATTGGCTACCCTGGCTATGCCCCTATAGCAGGGGTGTCAAACCCATTCCATGGATGGCCTAGTGTCTGCTGGTTTTTGTTTCTTCCTTTCAATTAAGACCTAGACATCCAGGTGAGGGGTGTTCCTTACTCATTAGTGACCTTAATTCATCAATCAAGTAGAAGGGAGGAGCGAAAACCCTCAGACACTCGGCCCTCCGTGGAATGAGTTTGACACGTGTCCTACAGGATGACAATGCCCCCATCCACATGGCACGAGTGGTCACTGAATGGTTTGATGAGCATGAAAACGATGTAAACCACATGCCATGGCCGTCTCAGTCACCAGATCTCAACCCAATTGAACACTTATGTCTGGAGCGGCGCCTGAGACAGCGTTTTTTTCTACCACCATCAACAAAATGATTGAATTTCTCGTGGAAGAATGGTGTCGCATCCCTCCAATAGAGTTCCAGACACTTGTAGAATGTAGCTATGCCAAGGCGCATTGAAGCTGTTCTGGCGGCTCGTGGTGGCCCAGCGCCCTATTAAAAAACGTTATGTTGGTGTTTTTCTTTATTTTGGCATTACCTGTATCTTATGAGTCATGCTAACAGTTGGCAAGAGGAAGAGGAAGAGATAGACGAGGAGGTAGAGGGGGGGGGATGAAGGAGAGAGTCAGTGTTGGGACTAATATAGTCTTTGTATAAAACCTGGGATGCTTTCAACGGCAAAATCTGTTTTTGTATCAGCACAGACAGACACAAACACAAATACACAGAGGAGGATACACACACACACACACACACACACACACACACACACACACACACACACACACACACCAAGGAACCGTATCAACAAAACCGAAAAACCAAATCAACAAAGGGTTGGCTCTTTTCACGCTAAACCTAGCGTGATTCATCCCCAAAAATCTGTGATCAATCTTCCCCCCTGTAATGGTATTAAGATATTGTTGATGCGCTGCAGCGCTGGTGTTTTTTCTCAAGACCGGAGGCGTGCAAATATTTAAGACAGAGAGGTATCATTTAAATCACTGACACAAACACACAAATAACACAGCGTCATTGGAGCAAAGCGGAGAAAGAGAGAGAGAGAGGGGGAGGGAGGGAGTAAACCATTTCTGGAGAGGTTACTCAGAGAAAGAAAACCACCTAAAAGACTTGAGCACAAGAGCACATCAAAAGGAAAAACCTGGAAACCTTGGCACAATAAGACTCATGAATAAGTTTAGATCCCACTGGAATTTCTGTGTGTGTGTGTGTAGTGGTGTAAAGTACTTTAGTAAAAATAAAGTAGTACTTAAATCGTTTTTTGGGGGGTATATGTACTTTACTTTACTATTTATGTTTTTGACAACTTTTACATTCCTAAAGAAAATAATGTACTTTTTACTCCATATGTTTTCCCTGACACCCAAAAGTACTTTTTACATTTCAAATACTTAACAGGACAGGAAAATGGTCCAATTCACGCACTTATCAAGAGAACATCGCTGGTCATCCCTACTGCCACTGGCGGACTCACTAAACACAAATGCTTTGTTTGTAAATAATGTCTGAGTGTTGGAGTGTGCCCCTGGCTTTCCGTAAATTAATATAACATTAATATTAAAACCATCTGGTTTGCTTAATATAAGGAATGTGAAATGATTTATACTTTTACTTTTGATACTTAAATATATTTTAGCAATTACATTTACTTTTGAGACTTAAGTATATTTAAAACCCAATACTTTTAGACTTTTACTCAAGGAGTATTTTACTAGGTGACTTTCACTTTTACTTGAGTCATTTTCTATTAAGGTATCTTTACTTTTACTCAGGTATGACAATTGGGTACTTTTCCCACCACTGTGTGTGTGTGGTGTGTGTGTGCGAGAGCCTTGGTGTGTGAGAGAGAGAGAGTAAAAAAAATGTGTGTGCATTACTTATGAATGGTTTCAACTTCCTGCTGTTTGCGTGTGTTGGGAATGTGAGAGAGAGAGTGTGTGTGTGTGTGTGTGTGTGTGTGTGTGTGTGTGTGTGTGTGTGTGTGTGTAAATGTGTCTGTGGGCCAGAGAAGAAAATCCATGGTTTGGCAGTATTGTATTAAACCGACTGACACAGCAGGGCTATAGGCAGCATCCTAGTGGAGGGCTGGGCACTTTAGAAACATAAGCGGGACTGTCTCTGACACACACACACGCACGTACGCACCTGTAAAGGATGTTACGCTGTTTGCTTACTGAGTACCACTTCCTCCTGATTTGGCTCACACCGAGGCTCGAACCCAGGACCTCTGCCTTGCTAACCCACGTGACCGCCCTCCTGAATCATCTTACCAGTGGGCGCTATGCAAAAAGCTAGCTTGGTTGGATCAGAATCGCCATTATAATCATTGGCCGGTACGGAGAATTAAGTAAAACCACAACGAGATGTAACAATTAAAGTTGTTTCTTTCTATTACGTATTTCTCTTGAAATCCAAACGGGCTTCCTTTGACACTTTTTTTGGTGCGCCAGGACCATTCACAGCTGAGCTCATTCAGTTTAGCAAAATGCTGATTGGCTATTATTTTATACTGTTTTAAATCAAGGGAGGCCAGATGCTCACTGGCTTCCCTTGCATTCAATGCTACGGGCGGCAACAATGTCATACTCTTTTTCACCAGACAGCATCAGATAGATGGCCTACACATACAGAGACGCGCTGTTTCCCTCCTTTGAATGCTTTCTCCGGTGAGATACATTCAGCCTCTTGCGAATTGAAGGAAAATTATGAAAACACAGAGACCAAAATTACATTTTTTTGATTTTTTCTTGGTAAATTTGTTGGGAAAGCCTGGCTTCCCTTGGCATACATGAAGACACGCCACTTCCTCCTGATTCGGCTCAAACTCAGGACCTCTGCCTTGCTAGTACACATGACTTCCCTTCTGAAGCATCTTACCAGTCGGTGCCACACGAAAAGCTATCTATTCACTGGCTCTAGTGGGGACACTTCAGGCTGAGGAGTAAGTTTCACACATCCCCATGTGCTTTCCCCGAACATGCACACATGCGCACATGCAAACACAGAGAGAGAGAGAGAGAGAGAGAGAGAGAGAGAGAGAGAGAGAGAGAGAGAGAGAGAGAGAGAGAGAGAGAGAGAGAGAGAGAGAGAGAGAGAGAGAGGTGGGGAGAGAAAAGCAGAGACACATTTACACTAAGTTGGATATAAAAAGGCATTAAACAAAATTCCAATAAATAGGGGACTAAAGAACTACAAGAATGTTTTAAACATTTTCAAAGTAGAGTTTACTGTACAGTAATTAGCCTAGTATTGAATAACTAACGGGTTGATCAGGGTTGACAGTATGTATGGATAGAACCATTTGCTTATACCACGCTAGTGCATCAAGCCTCTCCTGTGTATTTGGCCTCATAGTTTTTCCTCACAGTAAATACCTACATTAGCCACGTACCTTTTCAAAAACCCTGTTGCGTGCTGGAAGCAAACATGCTCTACTGTATTGCAATGGCATGCATCATCTGTTAAGGGGTTGCATGCAAGTGTCCTCTCCCCAAGTCCCCATGCAGCCTACAACAGACAATCAGAATAATAGACCTTACATGAATCCTCCTTAGACCTGATATGGGCATGGGGGGGGGGGGGGGGGGGGGGCGTACATGAAGGGGAGGTAAGCACGGATCATTTTCTTTTGATTTACTGATGAGTCTACCTCTTTAACTCGCCCCATGTTGACTCGCCACCCTCCTCCTCCCTCCCTGGCTCATGTGAAATGGAAATGATATATTGTGGTAATTAGATGGAAAAATATGAGTAATCCTCCCAGAATGCAACAGTTCTGAGGAAGTTTATTGTTCTAGGTGAAGGTGCTACTCTTGGCTTTGTTTACTTTGATCCCGGCTGTGTTTCTGCCTCTTTGGTAATCAGAGGTAGAACGTCATTAGGATGTTATCACAACTGCAGCCGCCGAGGCCCTGGCGTCCCTGGCCTGACACAGGACGTTAACCCAGCCAGGAACAGAGAGGACAGAGGGGGAATGGAGAGGCCTTCGCTAGCTCAGCCGCCTAGGCCACACGGCCAGCTGGGTACCAGGAACATACATCAGAGGAGAGAGGCGTCATTACCGGTGCCAACCCCTCTGAAACACTGAAACCGACCATCACCAGAGGTGTGTCTGTGTGTGTGTCTGTGTGTATGTTTGTTAGTGTGAGTGTGTGTGTGTGTGCATGTGTGTGTGACCCACCCGGGGGAAAGAAGCCGGGCCACAGAGCACAGAACAGAACAGGCTGCTTTGTCTGGCCTTTCATGATTAAACCTGAGAGAGAGGGGGGAAAATATCAAAGGTTTTTTGGGAACGAGAATGAATGAGTGATGGGTTTGATTTGACCCTTTTCCTCACCCCCCTAACGCCCTCTCTGCCTCCTCCTCTTTGCTTCACAGTAATCACTGAGTTATTTTACACACTGACTGCGTCCCTGAGAAATTACTCCCAATTATTTCCATTAATTCCGAGGTGCAGTCAGAATACAATGAAGTGTCCTGAGACTTCTGGAAAATCACTTAGCTTTGTTTGTTTTCTCCTCGCTTGTTTCGTCATTCCCTCCCTCCCTCCCTCCCTCCCTCCCTCCCGCCCGCCCTTATCTCCCGGGTCTCCCCCCTCCCTCCCTCCCTCCCGTGTCCCCCCCCCCCATCGCGTGAGTGGTAGCTGCTTCACCTTGACCCTGCAAAATGACCCCGACGGCAGAAAGAAACCTTGCCTGTGTGTGTGTGTCTTGTATTATAATGTTTTGTCCATTTATTCCTCGTGTTAATATTGATTGTATATATTTTGTACTATTTCTCTCTTTCTTTCACTCTGCATTGTTGGGAAGGGTCCGTAAGTAAGCATTTCACTGTTAGTCTACACCTGTTGTTAACAAAGCATGTGACAAATAAAATGTGATTTGAATTTGATTCGAATTGTTGCCATGGTTTCAGCCTAGCCGATACCCCAGGATGGCGGCGAGGGACAGTGGGGATTTTCTCCTCTCCTCCGTCTGCCACGCTATGCCATGCTAAACACCTCTCCTCTCCCCTCCTCCTCTGTCCCACACGCTACGCTACACGCTTCTCCTCCCCTTCTCTCCTCTCTTCCGTGTCCACATGCCATGACCATGTGGAGCTGCATCGTGTCTGCCGGAGTTCTCACACAATCCCTGTGCTATCGCGTGCAGAGGCTGCGTTGAGAACATAGCGTTTTCGCCACACTACCTTACGCATGAGTAGCCCCGGTGAGGGAGAGAGGAGGGGAGAGAGAAAGGCAGAGAGAGAGAGAGAGAGACTGTCAATGTAGTTATCGTGGAGGAAGAGAGAGACACAGAGAAAAGATAATACAGTAAGATGAGTCCCCTGTAGCTCAGTTGGTAGAGCATGGCGCTTGCAACGCCAGGGTTGTGGGTTCGTTTCCCACGGGGTGCCAGTATGAAAAATGTATGCACTCACTAACTGTAAGTCGCTCTGGATAAGAGCGTCTGCTAAATGACTAAAATGTAAATGTAATGAGGGTGTGGAAAGACGGAGAAAGAGATGAGAAAGAGGTATACATGAATGACAGTCAGAGAGAAGAGGGGAATCTCCTGATACATTATTCAGACCCCACACAGAGACTCAGAGAGTACTCTCTAAGGTATTAGCTCACACACACACACACTGATTGAGAACACCATCAGCACGCAAGCCCATACTAAACACCACTCAGTGAGCACAGAAACACACACATTTACAGTTGACACACTCACTCAGAGAAAATACACGCAATCCTGTGATTGTACGCATGCACACATACTTAATGTTATCATAATGATGCTCCCATTAAGAAATGCAAATAAATGAAGATGATGACTCATTTTCATGAAGAATTAAGTTGCCTATGGTAAAATTATTGTTTGGGTTAAAGGGGCAATCAGCAGTTCCAACAACAACAAAGGACAACCCCTCCTCAACTGTTTTGGTAAAAAGCTGAGGGATGGGTTTAGAGAAATGTAACCACTCTCAGATTCATAGACAGCCCACCGGGCATACACTGGTTAAATCAACGTTGTTTCAACATAATTTGTCAATGAATTGTAGCGTGAATTCTACGTGGAAAATAAATTAGATTAGAAAAAAGTAATCAACGTAAACTTGTTTTGAGGGTGAAATTTCAACCACAGGATTATGGTAACCAATTTTCAACATAGATAAACCTTGTATAAAATATGTTGAATTTGTACCTTTGAAACAACTTCAGATCTTCAACATTATATCTACTAGCAGAAAAAAATATATAGGCTTGGCAGCACCTCCTAATGAATAGTTGATCTATTTATCATTATCCATCTGGTTGATTTCAAATGTAATATTCAAGTTAATAATGAATATGTTGGATTCGCGTCTCCATCTCAACCAAAAATCAAAGTTAAAGAACAGGATGAAATCAAATCAAACATTATTTAAAGTGCAATTTGATTTGATTTAGTCCTATTATTTGTTTGTCTACAAATTAATAATTGATATGTTGTATTCATCTCTCCACCTAAACCAAAAATCTAAGTTGAAGAATAGGACTAAATCAAATACAACTTTAAATGCACTTTAAATACCTTTTGATTTGATTTAGTCCTGTTCTTTAACTTAGATTTTTGGTTGAGATGGAGACATGAATCCAACATATCAATTATTAATTTGTAGACAAACTGGAATTAAAGCCAGACTAAGTCAATTGCACAGATGGAACTATCCAAGTAGAAGATACATCTCCACACCCGTGGTCACATTTTGAGGTTACTGTAGCTATAAATGTATTCTTATGTAATCATAGAAAGCATGCATGTTCAAGATAGCATGCAAAGATTGCAAGTCTGTGGAGATCTTCACAATTTCTATAATAATGTGTGCAGAATTTCAAACAGTATTGATCACTTGCACTATGTTTTATGGTAATCTCAACTACAATCCAGGTCATTTGGTTGTGCTATTAGATTAAGCACAGTGATAACAAATTACCTTGTTTTATAAATACAAAATATCTGACATTGTATTCCCATTTGAACTTCCCATTTGAACTGCTTTTAAATGGTTGTAAGCACAGCGATGACACATTTAGATGACAACTAAATCAAAAATCTGACATTGTTTTACCATTGGAATTTGGTTGTGCTTTTAGATGGTTGAAAGCATTATGATAATATACTGAACAAAAATATAAACACAACATGTAAAGTGTTGGTCCCATGTTTCATGAAATAAAAGATCCCAGAAATGTTCCATACGCACAAAAAGGGGGCACTAGATGATGAGGAGTATTTCTGTCTGTAATAAAGCGCTTTTGTGAGGGAAAAACTCATTCTAATTGGCTGGGCCTGGCTCCCCAGTTGTGGGTGGGCCCCTGCCCAGTCATGTGAAATCGATAGATTAGGGCCTAATGAATTTATTTCAGTTGACTGATTTCCTTATATGAACTGTAACTCAGTAAAATCGTTGAAATTGTTGCATGTTGCGTTTATATTTTTGTTCAGTGTACATTAAGAATTCAACAAACTTCTGGCTGTCTCATTGATCAACATCTCACCCAAATACTATCCGCATGTCCGAGTTGAAATGATGTGGTGTGCCCAGTGGGAGAGCTCTGGGTGCAAGGACTGACCATCCATTATATCAAAATTGTAGCTTTAGCCATGTTTTGAGACTATACAGTGTTTTTTTTACATTTACATTGTTTACAAACTTTGGAGTTAAACTATATTTGGGTTCTGATGGGGTACGACAGTTGAACTCTCATGAGGCATGTATAAGTCATATTCTTCAAGAATCAATGGGTTTATATCATACATTTCAAAGTCCAAATAGGGATATAGCCATTGCAGATTGCCCCTTTTAAAGGCTGGGTTCCTGATGACACCTGCAGTGATGAACATTGCTTGACATTCTAACAGAACTAATCTAACAGGTATACAAACATAAACAAACCTAAACAAACAAATAAACACATATTCAAACAGTACATTAGATTTGATTAGCCTATTAGTAATGATATCTGATGTCCATACATCAGTGGTCAATGAAATGAAAAGGTTTCTGTTAGTGTCTACCTGAGAATCATACTGACTCACCCATCCTTACAGTACATACTGTATCTACTCATCACTTCACATAATGGGAGAGAGAGAGAGAAAGAGGGAGCGAGAGAGAATACATGATCTGTATACTGCAGTCTCTGTAACCTTCCTTACTATGGACCTAAGACCTCTTGACTTTGTGAACTTTAGCTCTGTTTTTCAACGTATGGAACAGTGTAATGATAATCTATGGGGCTAATCTGGTAATGTATTACGTGTAGGATGATGAGGGTTTCTCTGATCTTAGTCACCTCTCATCAACCAGACCTCTTTGATTCTACACAAGGGTCTCTGTGTGTCTGTGTGTGTGTGTGTGTGTGTGTGTGTGTGTGTGTGTGTGTGTGTGTGTGTGTGTGTGTGTGTGTGTGTGTGTGTGTGTGTGTGTGTGTGTGTGTGTGTATTACAGTCTGGAATGGCATCAAACACATGCCACCAACCTTCTGTTTTAGGATTGCTCTGTTTGTAGTGACAGGAGGTCTGCGGCCCAATTGGCACCCTATTCCCTATATTTGGGTAAATATTGGACAGAACACACATTGGTTTATTTTGACCCAGCCGGTTGGGTCACAAACAACCTATCGTTTTTTTTAAATTGGGTTGTTTATGCTGGGTTATTGATCTATGATCCACCGGGTCAGATTAGAAGACTGGAGGCATGGTTTAGTAGGGGCGTGGTTTTCAGATAGTTATTTTTGGCCACCCGTGAGAATAAATGTAATTCTGGTTAATCTGTTCTGTTGTCTTGTCAACACATGTTAAGATTGAGCACTAACACTTTTCTAGCTTTAATAAGGCTTACAGAATAGTTTAAGTGCCTTAGGTGACTATGCGTCTTCCAATGTTGGGATAGTTACCACCTTGTTATTGCCGTGCCTGCTCCCTCCCTCCGGTGCTCGATATCGCCGGTCTACTAACCGCCAGTCCTGGTAACCCACATTGTGCACACCTGCTCCCCATCGTTAAGCACACCTGGACTTCAGCACCACCCTGACTACTCTCCCTTCATATAGCCCTCACCAACCTCAGCCATCAGGCAGTATTGGTTCTGTTTTCATGTCCAGACACTTCTCTTGTTTTGTAACTCACCAGCTGCACTTGCTACCTAACTCCCTGCACCTTCGTTACAATACTGAAATAACGTTATTAAGTTTATATAAAGATATTTAACATGCAAAAATATTGAAGGAGATTTTCAGTTTGCAGTGAATCAACTTAACATGATGAACATGAATGACATTTACTCTCACGGGTGGCCAAAAATAACTATCTGAAAGCCATGCCCCCAATAGGCCAAGCCTTTAGATTACCCAACATGGTTTAATTTAACCATCAGTTGGGTTTTTATTCACTTTCATGCTGGGTTGACCCAGCAGATGGGTATTTTTTTATGTAATCCATAGGTTATTTTCAGGAGGCGTGGCCTAATGGGTGCTTGTCTTTCAGCAAGGTCTTTTTGGCTACCCGTGAGAGTAAATCTCATTCCTGTTAATCATGTTACTACACCGCAAATTCAACTTCAGTTTTGCACATAAAATATTTTAATATACAATTAATAACATTATTATTGAAATATTATAACAAAGCGGCAACTATCCCAACATTGGGATACACATAGGCACCTGAAGAACTGAACATGTGAGCCTTAACCAGTGTTGCCAACTCCTCGGTAAGGAAAGTAGCTATTGGCTGTCCTAAAAGTCGCTAAATGACGTCATCACCTAATTTGCATAACTGGCCATGTGCATGTAATTGTGATGGAAGCTGTAGGAGAGAGGAATAACGTAGTGGGAGAGACAAAAAGTGAGTAAAAAACACCCTACATTTACATCCCGCCCTGAATGTCAGATTTGCCACTAGTCGCTTTTTTGAAAATGTGTCGCTAGAGGGGTCTGAAAACTCGCTAAATATAGTAACAAAGTCACTAAATTGGCAACACTGGCTTTAACTTGTGATGATAACAGAACAGATTAACCAGAATGACATGTATTCTCACGGGTGGCTAAAAATAATCATCTGAAAGCCACGCCCCTACTAAGCCACGCCTCCAGTCGTCTGATCTGACCAGGTAGATCATAGCTCAATAACCCAACTAATTGACCGAACTGGCTGGGTCAAAAATAACCCAACGTGTGTTCTGTCCATTATTTACCCAGCACTGGGTTGTTTTCAAACCAGCATTTTTTAGTGTGTAGGGCTCTGGTCAAAAGTTGTGTACCATGTAGGGAACCGGGTGCAATTTGGGACGCAGACGAGTAGCAGCTGTAGGGACACATGTTGTCTCCAGGTGGGCTTTTCATCTGAGGTAATTTTCATTATGGCTACGTAGACATACTCTATCATGATGAGAGCCCTGCAGCAAAGCAGAAGCCTGTGTCCTGTGTGTGTCTATGTGTGTGTGTGTGTGTGTGCATGTACGTGCACATGTGCGTGTGTGCATGCGTGTGTGTTTTAGAGGGAGAGCGAGGAGGGATTACTATGAACTCTGTGTTGCTTTAATTTTCAAAGGAAATGTCCTGCAATCCCAGCATGATTAATGTATAATTTGGGGTAAAGTAGGTAGAATGTTTGTAATGATGTCCTACTTTCTTCTCTTTTCTTTTTTTTCTCTTAAGCGTTTTTTCCTCCCATATGTACCACTTTCACCCCCAGTGGAAAAACATTATTATCAGCAGCGTGAAGAGGACCACAATCATTCACAGCCCGCCGTTTCTCAAGTTCGCAAATCGGCTTGAAAATTAGGCAGGCCTGTAGAGTGTTTGCCACTTAAGTCCCCTGTTCCTTTTCTTTGATATGTGTGCGGAAGGTCTGGAAACCCCACACCGAATGACCCTGTCAGAATGCAGACCGAAACATAAACCAATTTCAAGAACGTTTCTCCTTCATGTAACAATAACACGCGTTTGAAAAATAACACATTTATCAATTCTGAATCAAATTATATAAAACCTTTTTTTTTTATCCAGTAGGCTGGCGTTTCGATTTTTGAGCTGGTGAAAGTGAGACGAAAGTGTTTTCTATAAAGTGACCACACACCATGGAGATGATTTTGTGATACAATTCTGAGGTACAAGTTGTGGTAGATATATTAAACAAATGTAAGGGATTGTCAATGAAAATGCCGCATTTGACTCAGTGAACAGTATATGCAACACAAAAGGCCCCTTGCCCACCCAGCTATGTGTGTGTGTGTGTCCGTGCGTATGCGTTGCGTGTGTGTGTGAGTCTGTGTGTGTATCTGTGGTGGCTGCCTGGCTATAGTATGTTGGTCACCATTATTTACAAGAGGGAGAGAAGTTGTATCTGGAAAAATGTTGCATCAAACCATTGTACTGCAGATTGAAACCAGGTTAAAGAAATCTTGACAAAGGAGTATATGATGTCATGCTAAACAGGGAAAGAGGGGGTCAGCCCATGAAAGGAGAGGTCACCCTAAACAAGCCTATTGTTGACAAACCATAAAGCGAACAAAAAACAGAAAAGTGTTACCCCCCACCTCTACTCCTATGATCAAACATAGCTTAACGAATAGCAGTGTTTTCTGACCATACACAACCCAGACGGCTCGGTTTCCTTTCATTCACAGTGGGGGTTTTTCTTCTGTTGTACTTCCTGAAAGCATCCGATGCAGCAATGTTTTGATGTCTCGTGACCGTTGGTGAAACCAAAAAGGAAAGCTTTTGGAATTCCGCTGGACCGCATCTTGTTTCCAGGAGTTCTGTACTGTATCCCGGGACGGGTGAATTTGGGTTTCTGAAACATATTGTACATACTCTAGCTTTTAGTGGGTACTTGGGGACATTTTACACATACTGTACTGGTTACCAGATAACCAGTGGCTAATTAGACAATCTCAGCTCTTCTTTCCTCTCTATCATGGCCTCAGCTGGCATCTCTAGAAGTGGAGGGTGTCTGGATGAAAACTGAAGTACAATGTCTGGATAAAGCCAATACAAACCTACAATAGAACAATTATATTTATTCATGATTTTATTATTTCATTTCCCAAGGTGTCAAGTACTAACCATTGTTTCCTGTGTGTATGTCTCCTCTCCTCTCCTCCACAGTGTAATGGATGTTGTAATTTACCATACATATACACCCTAGTGTTTCCTGGTGGTCCCCAGCACTGTAGTTAGGGGGGTGTGTGTGTCTTTAGAAAGTGCAGGTGTCAATGTGTGTGGTCCCCACAGTGGTGGTGGCAGTTAAGGTCTCAGGGTAAGGAGTCCTCTTTAAAGAACCGTCACTCGCCGGGGTTAATATCTGTTTCCCATCTTTACCAAGTGGCTCTCGAGGGGCTGTGGGTTTCCCCCATGTAATTTTGTCCCCCCAAAACAATTTAAGCAGGAAAAAAAGCCCTCACTTATGAAATGACAAGTACTTGAAAATATCTAATATGGTCTTAATTGTCTAGCTGCATTGACTAGGGGCGGGGATGGAAGGAATGGGGTGGGGTAGGGTGGAGGGGTGCTCAAGCATGTTTCTCATTACAATAGGAAATGAACGCATTCTCTGCTGCAAACATGGTGTGTTGTGTAGCCCTGATATGAAGAGGGTGGAGGGTGGAGAGGAGGAGCTGGAGTGGGACACACACACAGGCACACTTAGAAAAGTATTGAAGGACTCTGGGTCTCTCTAGTCTCTCAGTGCTGATTTTATACTCTGTGGCAGGCTCACAAAGAGATGCCCTGGTGCACAACACAGCATAAAAACAGCCCATCTAATAAGGCTCCTGAGTTTGCCACTATGACGTTCAATAGATCCACTTGTCACTGCAAAGGATCTAAAGGGCCGCCCGCACCGAGCACCCCACTCCCCTCAGAACGAAACTGTCCAGCTGTTACAACGTGAAAACATACAACTTTATAAATGCAATCTCGTATTAGCGGTATCTGCTCATGACAGTATCACAGGGACTCACAGGCCTGCAAGTGAGATAAAACACTGCCTTATCATTGCCTAATGACAGGATTTGTAAGTAGACCATAAAATCAGGCAATAAAGTGTAATAAGAAATGTATACAAAAAAATGCAAATAACCATAGGCCAATTAAATTGTAATATTATTGAATAGTTGATAGGCTAGCCTATAAAATAGCTTCCTACTCACCTTTGCGACGATGATGACTTTGAGCTTGTGTAATCTCTTGGGGACCTGTAGAATTGAAATTGTAAAACTGATAAACAATAAATGATGGATAGACTTTTACCTTGTGAGTCATGAAACTGACCATGTTTGTTGATGAACAAGTCCTGGGTTACAATTTGTCTCGTGGACAGGTCAAGGATGCACCTAACCTAAAGCGTGGGGGGAGCAACCTAATGTGGAAGGTTAGGCCTATTAGCCTACCGGAAAAACGCTTGCCTGCTTTACCCTCTCCCCTTCAATTCCCTTTGCCAACCGCAATGGCTTAATTAGCGAGCTCAAGATTTACACCGCCAGAAAAATGTGTTTTAAACTTGTATGCGAATTTTCTGCGGTGGAGCCTCTCCCGTTCCAATCATCCATACTGTGCTGAAAACAACACATTTCCCACCCTCCCTGTGCCATCGGAGTAACGTATGGTGCACAGGCATCGCTGTCGGTACAGGCTAACATCTGTAGCCTAACAAGGAATAATATGGAACACACAGAAAGGGTACTTGTCTGTTGCTCGCTGTTCGACTGAGACTTTTGTGGGAAATGTGGTGTAGAAGAAAATAGCCTTTCCAGGGTGAGGAGTTGGCGTAGGAGGAGAGACTTGAATTTCTCACAGTGTGGTAATGTCAGGTATAGACAGATTTTCCCTTGAATGTTTCCCTTATCGTTTGAGCATAGAAATATTTTCTGAAATTCAATTAGATTATCCTTATTATATTTAGATGTGTAGCCTATTAAATCATTTGTGTCAGTTTTTTTTGGTCTATTTGAATAACCACACACATTGTATTGGCCTCTGGTGTAATGGGTTGACCTTTGTGTGGTCGACCTAAAACCAACTATTGAAAGGCAACCTGTTGTCCTCAAGCATTCCTTTGTCCTCCCAACACACATGCACGCACATCCACGTACAGTCACATGCACACACACACACACACACACACACACACACACACACACACACACACACACACACTATATACCACCAGTCCAATAGACCATGTCAGTGCTTGTGGCAGGTGCATTGACCATGCAAGCCCTGTGTTCTGATGAAGTAGGGATTTGACTGACCAGTGACCACTGAACTGCTGGCTATCAGGGTAATAGCCTACTGATCAGCAGCACATCCATTCAGCCCACTGTCCACTGACACTTGTCAGGGCAGGATTATCCTCCCATCTGAAGCCTGATGAGAGACCCTGTTTTAAAAGCCTGAGAGCCCTGTCCCTGGGTCTGGTGACGGGGTGACAGGGGGAGGCCAGACCACCATCCCTCCTTTAGTCCGGGTGCAGTGGGCCACGTTCGCTTAGGGCAGGCAGGTCTCTTACCCCACCACACCACACCCCTCTCATTAGAAGAGAGCGAGAGAGGCACAGACAGAGAGAGAGAGAGCGAGGGAGAGAGATAAAAAGAGAGAGAGAGAGAGAGAGAGAGAGAGAGAGAGAGAGAGAGAGAGAGAGAGAGAGAGAGAGAGAGAGAGAGAACCAAACAGGGTGGGACCCTGTGAGCTCTTTATGGATAAGGGCCTCCTATAGAGTCAGAGCAAATGACTCCTGCTAGTTATTCCATGGTGGTGGTGGGTGGGAAACAGGATAAGGGCTTCCCCACTCTACCTCTCGCTTGGTCTCTCTCTTCTACATACATAATCATTAGGGGCTTTGGGGGAAACAGCTCCAGAAAGCCCTGAAAGTCTGGTTCTGGTTTAATTTATACAAGCATTCGACATTATGTGGGTTGAAGAACAATTTAAAAAAAATTATACCCCACTGACAGTGGTCTTAAGTTGTGGTTTTTGCCATTGTATATGTTACAGCATTGAGAGGAGAGAGGGAGAGAACTCAGTCTCAGCTGGCTTGATATCAACACAGATAATGCTTTATGAAAGGAGTTCGTTTTATATCCGGGATTCGAATACACCACCACCATATGTTTTCAAGGCGGATGCTCAAACCCTATTTCATTTTGTCGTATACTCTATGTATTTCTGATATTGTTTTAAGTTTCCTTACAACGGAAACAGAATTGAATTTTGTCGTAGTCGGAGACTCTAACACAATCCCAGGAGGGAGGAGGGGTGAGCTGGCAGAAATATTATCAAGAACTGCTGCCTCATTTTTGCCACACAAGTTGATACTATAAAAAATTATCAAAAGTAATCAAATACAGAGAGAGAGAGAGAGAGAGAGAGAGAGAGAGAGAGAGAGAGAGAGAGAGAGAGAGAGAGAGAGAGAGAGAGAGAGAGAGAGAGAGAGAGAGAGAGAGAGAGAGAGAGAGAGGGAGCAGAGCTCATTGGTTAGTATCCAACATCCAACAGGACACATCAAATGGAGTCTCTATGAACAAACACACAGTGAATCACGTCACCACTACTAGTCACCACTACTAGTCACCACTACTAGTCACCACTACTAGTCACCACTACTAGTCACCACTACTAGTTCTACAAGTCTTCCAGGGGCCTAGGCTAGCATTTGTAGGCCTATTTCAAATCAAATCAAATGTTATTTGTCACATACCGTGAAATGCTTACTTACAAGCCCTTAACCAACAATGCAGATTTAAGAAAATAGTTAAGAAAATATTTACTAAATAAACTAAAGTAAAAAATAATAAAAAGTAATACAATAAAATAATAATAACTAGGCTATATACAGGGGGCACTGGTACCGAGTCAATGTGCGTGTTAGTCAAGGTAATGTAGGTAGGGGTAAAGTGACTATGCATAGATAATAAACAGTGAGTAGCAGCAGTGTAAAAACAAAGGGGGTTGTCAATGTAAATAGTCCTGGTGGCCATTTGATTTATTGTTCAGCAGTCTTATGGCTTGGGGGTAGAAGCTGTTAAGGAGCATTTTGGACCTAGATTTGGTGCTCCGGTACCGCTTGCCATGCGGTAGCAGAGAGAAGAGTCGATGACTTGGGTGACTGGAGTCTTTGACAATTTTTTGGGCCTTCCTGACACCGCCTAGCATATAGGTCCTGGATGGAAGGAAGCTTGGCCCCAGTGATGTACTGGGCCGTACACATTACCCTCTGTAGTGCCTTACGGCTGCCAAGCAGTTGCCATACCAGGCGGTGATGCAACCGGTCAGGATGCTCTCGATGGTGCAGCTGTAGAACTTTGTGAGGATCTGGGGACCCATGCCAAATATTTTCATTTAGAGCTCTGTTTGTATGTAGACACTGTTAGTGTGAAGTAAATAATACTTTTCCTGAATTTTATTTTGTTTTGAGATCAATAGATCTCTGAATGTAAGTGGAAAAGAAAGTTAGAAAGGGTGTGAGTGAAAGAGAGAAGTTCTGAAATGAATTTCAACATGCTGACTTCTTCATGATCTGTGATGGAAAAGTTTGAGGTCAGTTCAGGATGACAGGAGGCTGTTGTTTATGGACGGTTCTACATTGGTGCATCTCTACAGAAGTTCTGAAATGAAACACTGCAGTGATACTTTAAAAAAAAATAAATAAAAATATAAAATACTTAACGAGATCTACTCTCATCCCCTCTCTGTCTGTTTGACAGGAGCCTGTGATCATCCCACAAAGAGAGGGATGACTTGCATCTTATGATGGGTGGAGAGGCCTCACAACTCTCCTCTCCTCCACGGTGTAATGGATGTTGTTATTTACCATACATATACACCCTAGTGTTTCTCGTGGTCCCCAGCACTGTAGTTAGGGGTGAGCGTGTGTGTGTGTATGTGTGTGCGTGCGTGGAGCCGCCCTTGACAAAGCCATCCTAAAAGCATCCATTATATTCTTCCTCATGTGATGTCTATGAACACCACATGTTGCTTGGTCAATGTGAGGAAAACATATGACTTCCTAAATCACTTGTGGCACTTTTCACACACACACGCACACACACACATGCACACACACACAGAGTCTTTTCCAATATCCAAGAGGATGCACTATCAGTGTGGGCGGCTGACAATAAAAACGTCAAATTAATTACCCACACACACCCTAAACTGACTGTATATCATACAGAAAGGATGTCATCAACAGTAGGATGATGACATGGTACAGTTTTACTGTATCATAAATCTCACATAAACACACACTCACATCCACACATATTAATGTAAACAAAAACACGTAAAAAAAAAAAACATAAAAATGTCATCTAGGGCTGCTCTTACAGTATGTATTTTTTATTATCAAATAAAATCAATCAATCATTCAATCAGTTAGTAGTTAATTAACCATGTATACCCTATAAAACTTTTCAAGATCAAAAAGAGAACATAGTTGTGACGTCAGTTGGCCATGTGTTGACAAGAAAACCCCACTACGGGCAACAAAAGGCTGCAGCATTGGTCTACTGCCTGCATCCAACCACTGAGGATCACACACAACAGAAAACCACACCGTCTGTCTGTCTGCTGCCGTCACATTTACACCCCTCCACACCAGCATGTACTGTAACTCCCATCGTCACACAAAGCACACACGCACTCGCACACACAGTCACACAATACTTCACCATTATTTATGTTGTGGCTAAGCTGTGCTGTACTGGGTCTTGCCGTGTGCAGTGGCTCTGATCCAAAGTAAGTGTCTGTTGCACAAAATGAAATAGAACCCAGTATTACATTGTGTCTCTATGGTCTGTGGCAGGACAGCATCTGTATGTGACTAGACCATCACAGAGGGGTTATCGTCCTTCCTTCACTCTGTCTGTCTGTCATCCCATCGCTATAACAGTATGTGGATGTGATCCATGATATATCAAAGGGAAGGAGTCCCGGTGGGAGTTCAGTAGCCTCTTGTAATCCTGCAGTTTTTTGTTGTCTTATTCAATGTATTTTACATGGTTACACGCTACATGAAGGTATATTTTGTATTATTACTTAATAAATATTTATAAAATGTAAATAATTAGTTAACAGTTTATTAACAACTGATAAACCATTTATGCATAATTGTAAGTATTTCGTAGTGTAAAGTGTTAACCTAGTATGTAAGTAGATTCCTTCCATGGTGTCTTACTACATAGCTATACTGCAAGCCATGTACCTCCGCACATTGACTCGGTACCAGTACCCCCTGTATATAGCCTCGTTATTGTTATTTTATTGTATTACTTTTTATTATTTTTTACTTTAGTTTATTTAGTCAATATTTTCTTAACTCTATTTCTTGAACTGCATTGTTGGTTAAGGGCTTGTAAGTAAGCATTTCACGGTAAGGTCTACACCTGTTGTATTCGGCACATGTGACAAATAACAGTTGATTTAATTTGATAGTATTCTGGGCAGGGCGATATACAGTTGAAGCAGTCAAACTAATGTGTGGTTAACTCCTAAGGATTGTGAGAGTCGTGGTTCGATATCTTGATTACACCCTTTCCCTCAGGTTAAAACTTCCTTCCAATCCACAGTTTGCAATACCACTGACAAAACAGAGCAAAAATACTAGGAACATGCCCAATGTAACGACAGTATGTACCAAAGTCCACATATTAATAAACCAGGACAAGTTTGAGGGGAAAATATAAAGACCTTTTCACTGTGACATTTCAGTAATTCCAACTTTCCAACCCACCCACTACTATAAGTTCTCGATGTGTTATACTTGACATATGGGATCCATAGAAATGAATACATAATACAAATATGATTTTCAGCGTGTTTCTCACTCGGGTCCCCAGTGTTGGCCAAATAAAAGCTTCTTTCACATTAGGCTTAATGGGACAAAGACGTATGTAGTAGTGTGTGCCAGGACTGCCTGCGTGTGGCACTAGGGTGTGTGTGTGTGGTGTTCCCTGTATTTCCCTCCATGAAATCCTGTTGCCAAAAGCGCTGGCCGTCTTACTGTTGGTCCCCAGTCAAAATCCCCCTTTTCACGCAGAATAATTCAAAATGTTTGACCTCGTATGTGAGCCAGGTCTTACAGAAAAAAACTGTTTCAGGAAGAAATGGTTCTTGTTATTTTATTTAAACGTTTTAAACGTTTATCTTTTACCTGTTTAGAACTTTTTTTATCCTTTATAATGGATTACTGCCTCAATTGTTTTTATCCATTTAATGTTCTAATAAGGAGAAAAGATTCTTAAGTCCTACGTTTTTTAAATAGTTGGGTGAACCGACTCCTGTCAGTTTTAGATTAATTGATACTATTCAGAAATGACTTCACTTACTCTTGGTCAGTAAAACAACCCATATGAAAAAGTAATTTGGAATGCCATAAAAGAGACTAAATTAATAACGTAATTCAAATTATGAATGGCGACAAATGTGCTCGCATAGGGGGGCAATATAAGGCTTCCAGTAAACGCCAGCTGACTGTACAGCGAAGGAATACTTTTGGAAAATGTATCAGTGACAAGTAGAGAAAATGAAGAGAGAGAGAGAGAGAGAGAGAGAGAGAGAGAGAGAGAGAGAGAGAGAGAGAGAGAGAGAGAGAGAGAGAGAGAGAGAGAGAGAGAGAGAGAGAGAGAAGAAAATAAAGATATTGTGCATATCTCCAATGGATAATGTAAATGACAGATTAATGTGAAAACAATGTCCAATCCATTTCGACTCGTTCTACCCAATTCAGATGTAGATTCTCCATAAAACTGTAAAAACCTACAGGGTCCCCAGAGCCGTTTCGAATGGGTCTCATAGGGCCCGATCGGCCCGCACGGGAAAACAAACCGTATTAATACTCCCAAAAGTTCAAAATATCTTCCTGTCATAGCAAAAGATCAGGCCCTTCTCTAAGTCTACAACGTCATATTAACTACAGATGTGAGGTAGGATGGAGGCGTAAACACAGCGGTCCCGTCATTTCTAAATGTTTAAAAAGGAACCTTAATGCAGAAGGGCTGTGGGTATTTGCCCAGCTGTTGGGTAAATAAGCACAGAGAGACAGTTGCGTCCCAAATGGCACCCTATTCCCTAAAGACCCTGGTCAAAAGTAGTGCACTATGTAGGGGATAGGGTGCCATTTGGGATATATCTCAGAGGATGGCTAGCTAGCTAGCTAACCTACACCAGAGCTGCCCATCATCAACCCAAACACATCAGATATCTTTGTGATCTACTCTGTTCTAAAGTGGGACACCACAGACTTCAATTAGCTATAGCCTGGGATTCACTGTGGTAGGGTAGGCTTAGTTGACCTACCAGACAACCGAGGCAGGTCTGAGAACCAGTGTTCTACACAGGAAGACTGCATTCACGTGTCATCATACCCTTATGGAAAAAACACATGAATTTCACGTCAACACGTGATCTCGTGTGATCTCATGTGATCGCGTGATTTACAGTTTTTCTCAATTGCTAAAACACAATTTCTGAAACCTTGCTCCATTTCCTGAAAACATTCAACACAAAACCTCATCTTCAAGCACTATTTACAAAACCTCTGACTCCTCTCGCAAAATGAAACATTTGCCTCAAAACAGTTTTACCTGTGTTCAAAATCAAACACTGCTCTCAAATCATAAACAAAGTGATCAAAATGATATACAATCTCAAGCAGTCAGTAAACAATACACCGAAAAATAGAAAACACATTGTTCAAAACATACAGTTCTTAGAGAGAAGTACATTTTTAATCTCAAAACAAATTTCATATTTTTCCGTCATTGTCTTTTGATGAACGAAAACATGTTTTATCATAGTAGCTCAAAATTGATCAGAAATTACTACTCTGCTTTGCTCTTTTGTTTTTTGTTCTTCCTCCTCCTTGTACCCCTATTTTTACAGTACTGTACCCTGCATCTCACAAACTTGTCCTTTGTCTCTGTGATACTGTAATTCTTGTTCTTTGTTGATATGAACCTGCAACCAGTCAAAATCTATTGAGCAGTCAGTACTGTTAACAAATGGAAAGCACAATGTTCAGGCCATACAATTTGTCCATTGTACAGTATACAGCCTACAATGCACTGTACTACAGTATACAATACTAAAAGGGACACAAATCAAAGGAGTAAACATGTGATCAATGTGCTTCTTCTTGTCTTTGGGCTGGGTCAGGCCAGAGCACTTCGTCGACATCACAAGCAATATTGTCCCTCCTGAGGCAACGGGGGAAGAAGCCTCTTGTGTGCCGTATCCAGCCCTGACGTGATTCCTCACCTATACCACAATAATATGCCATTTAGCAGACTTTAGCTTGCAGCAGATTTACTCTGGTGTAGGGTTGTCTATCATACACTTTCCATCTCCAAGAGGAGAAAAACTCCTCAATCGGATTCAGGAAAGGCGAGTATGGAGGGAGGTACAAGTTCATTAACTGCCCATTGATGTTAAACCATTCCCTTACCTGAGCAGCTCGGTGGAAACTGACATTGTCCCACACTATCACATAGGTGGGAATGGGATTCTCATTTAGCTCTTGACCCTGCTGCTCTTGAACCTGCTGCTCAGATAAAATATCTCTTAGATTGGCAATAAATCTTAGAAGGTGCTGGGTGTTAAATGGCCCGAGTGTAACATGGTGATGTAGAACACCATGGTTGCTGATAGCAGCACAGATTGTGACATTGCCACCTTGTTGACCAGGGACTTCAACAATGGCCCGCTGTCCAATCATGTTTCGGCCTCTCCTTCTCCTCTTTGTTAGATTGAAGCCTGCTTCATCGACAAAGATGAACTCATGGGGTCTGTCCAAGGATTCCAAGTCAAATATTGTCTGTGTAGAAATACAATATACTGTATGTAGGATTTTGTAAGTCGTACAGAGACAGTGCTATACTGTAGAGTACAATCAGGCCTTCTGTATGCACTTCTGATTCACATACATTGTATGTACTGAAGAGTAATGTCATTCACATAGTATGTGTTAGTACTGTAGACAATCTGGATTACAGTAAATGTTTCTGAATGTACACTTACTTGCACATACTGAGCTCGCAGTTCTTTCACCCTTGGTGATGCGCTCAGAAGGTACTCTGTATACTTGTTTTATTCGCATCCTGTTACGATGGAGGATACGGTCAATTGTGGAAATGCTCACACTGTCGATTCCCTGGAAGTGTGTGTTGTCTTGTTTCACTCGTTCCTGGATTTCTCTGAGTCTTATTGCATTATCTTGAAGGACCATGCCAACTATAACGGCCTCTTGCTTCCGAGTGAATATAGCTGTCCTTCCACCTGCATGTGGCAGCCTTGTAATTCTACAAAAAGTAGTTGTGCAGTTACAAAACATATTCATGCAGTACAATACATACAGTGATTAACTTTACAAATGTCTATTGAAACAGCTGCATATAGTGTAGTACAGTAAATTTGCAATTACAAAAATACAGTAGTATACTGTACCTGTTCTCTTCTCTGAAGGTCCTTATTATGGTGGACACAGAAAATCGGCTCAAATTGGGTTGCACTCTAAGTCCTGCTTCCCTCATTGTCAGTCCATGGACAAGACCAGTATCCCTTCTTTCTTTTCTCTCCAAAACTATTGAGCGTGCCGTCTTTAGCCAACTCTCTTGCTATCTCTCTCAGAATGACCTTCTTGATCCAAACCAGTCAGGTTTCAAGACTGGTCATTCAACTGAGACTGCTCTTCTCTGTGTCACAGAGGCTCTCCGCACTGCTAAAGCTAACTCTCTCTCCTCTGCTCTTGTCCTTCTAGACCTGTCTGCTGCCTTTGATACTGTGAACCATCAGATCCTCCTCTCCACCCTCTCCGAGCTGGGCATCTCCGGCGCGGCTCACTCTTGGATTGCGTCCTACCTGACCGGTCGCTCCTACCAAGTGGCGTGGCGAGAAGCTGTCTCCGCACCACGTGCTCTCACCACTGGTGTCCCCCAGGGCTCAGTTCTAGGCCCTCTCCTATTCTCGCTATACACCAAGTCACTTGGCTCTGTCATATCCTCACATGGCCTCTCCTATCATTGCTACGCTGACGACACACAACTAATCTTCTCCTTTCCCCCTTCTGATAACCAGGTGGCGAATCGCATCTCTGCATGTCTGGCAGACATATCAGTATGGATGATGGATCACCACCTCAAGCTGAACCTCGGCAAGACGGAGCTGCTCTTCCTCCCGGGGAAGGACTGCCCGTTCCATGATCTCGCCATCACGGTTGACAACTCCGTTGTGTCCTCCTCCCAGTGCGAAGAGCCTTGGCGTGACCCTGGACAACACCCTGTCGTTCTCCGCTAACATCAAGGCGGTGACCCGATCCTGTAGGTTCATGCTCTACAACATTCGGAGAGTACGACCCTGCCTTACACAGGAAGCGGCACAGGTCCTAATCCAGGCACTTGTCATCTCCCGTCTGGATTACTGCAACTCGCTGTTGGCTGGGCTCCCTGCCTGTGCCATTAAACCCCTACAACTCATCCAGAATGCCGCAGCCCGTCTGGTGTTCAACCTTCCCAAGTTCTCTCACGTCACCCCGCTCCTCCGCACACTCCACTGGCTTCCAGTTGAAGCTCGCATCTGCTACAAGACCATGGTGCTTGCCTACGGAGCTGTGAGGGGAACGGCACCTCCGTACCTTCAGGCTCTGATCAGTCCCTACACCCAAACGAGGGCACTGCGTTCATCCACCTCTGGCCTGCTGGCTCCCCTACCTCTGCGGAAGCATAGTTCCCGCTCAGCCCAGTCAAAACTGTTCGCTGCTCTGGCACCCCAATGGTGGAACAAGCTCCCTCACGACGCCAGGACAGCGGAGTCACTCACCACCTTCCGGAGACATTTGAAACCCCACCTCTTTAAGGAATACCTGGGATAGGATAAAGTAATCCTTCTACCCCCCCCCCCCCCCCCCCAAAAAAAATGATAAAACATTAAAACAAAAAAAACATTGTAAAGTGGTTATCCCACTGGCTATAAGGTGAATGCACCTATTTGTAAGTCGCTCTGGATAAGAGCGTCTGCTAAATGACGTAAATGTAAAATGTAAAATGTAAGAACATGGTCTATGACTGTTGCTCGAATTTCATCAGATATTTCCACTCTTTGTCTTCCTCTTCCTCTTCATCCTCCTCTTCCTCTTTCTTGCCCTCCTCCTCCTCTTCCTCCTCGTTGCCCACCTCGCATACGCACTCGTCCTCGTCCTCTCACATTGTTTCTTCTATCCATTCTCAGACTTTCTCCTTCCCACCTTCAACAACCTGTTTGCTCTCTGAACTGGCTTATATTGGTTGTGTCACATCATTTGAAACAGGTTAAATCAATTTTGAGTGGTTGTGTTCAATCAATGACATGTGTTCTCTATTTGTATTTGATTGTTGCCACTTGTGTTTACCAGTATGGATGACATGTGCATTAGAGTGCAGACTGTGTTTTGAGAATGAGAATGTGTTTAGAGTTTTGCTGAAAAGTCTAAGGGAGATCTGCAAATTGTGTTTTACCATGTGAAATGGTTTAAGGTATTGACAACAGACTGCATAATTAGCTAAATGAGTCCAGGCAACTGAGAACTTTGTTCAGCCAATGGGTTTTAGTGTTTTAGCAATTGAGAAAAACTGTAATGTGAAGTTAATGTGATAACATGTGACAATATGTGAAGCAACATGTAATAACATTAAACTACATGTGACAACAAGTGAGCACATGTGAAAACATGATCTCATGTCAAATAAATGTGACAACATGGGGATGCAAAATTTCAACATGTGATACCATGAAACTACACATCTGACAACAGTTGAGCACATGTGAAAACCCAGGGGTCAAATGTAATTTAGAGTATTTTACTTTGAAAGGTATAATTGACATTCATTCAATTTTAACAGTCATGGTCCCCTGCAGGTTTTATCTAGTTCCCAGTTTGTTCCAGGGACATTTTTAGAACGTTTTTAGAACATTGTGTCATGGTCCCCTGGAGGTTTATGTCTAGTTGCGGTGAAAATACGGTAAATCTAAAACGAGTTACTGCATTTTTACAGTAAAATTCAGGTGTTAATGGGCAGTATGCTGATTACTTGGGACGCAGCCTTCCTTGGGATTTGAACTCACAACCTCTTCATTGCTAGCTACCTGAAGTACCTGCTGCACCACAAGGCACATGGACATACAGTATCAGAGATTGGCAAGAATACATTTCTTTGCCTAAAATACTGTAAAAATAAAGTAAATATATACAACTTAATTTCTATAAAATTAAAGTATGCTGCTGTATTCTGATTTCAATTAGTGTCAAAAATCTTGTATAATTTTATACTGTGACAACAATTGCCAACTTTTTGCTGGGAATTTCTCATTTCTTAACTGGAAACTCCTTGTCAGTAAATTATTAAAAATCACAATAACTTACTGGCAAAATGTTGCAAGTAACCTAGAGAGGAAATGTCATCCCAGTTAATGTGCTCTGTTCATAAATAATACATTAGTACATTGTCAGTTCTGCAACATTGTTAAAGGATGACATAAGTGCATTTGATACCAGAGCACCATAAGATAATTTATTTATAGCTAGTCAGCATGTAACTGTAATACTCACTTTCCTACCAGACCGTCAGGTCAGTGAGTGTGATGGAATAACTACAGTAAATTACTGTATATTTTACATTAACCTACTTATAACTATACTGAACAAAAATATAAATGCAACATGTAAAGTCTTGGTCCCATGTTTCATGAGCTGAAATAAAAAAAATCCCAGAATTTTTCCATATGCACAAAAACCTTATTTCTCTAAAATGTTATGCACAAATTTGCTTACATCCCTGTTAGTGAACATTTCTCCTTTGCCAAGATAGTCCATCCGCCTGACAGGTGTGGCATATCAAGAAGCTGATTAAACAGCATGATGATTACACAGGTGCACCCTGTGCTGGGGACAATAAAAGGCCACTCTAAAAATGTGCAATTTTGTCACACAACACAATGCCACAGATGTCTCAAGTTTTGAGGGAGAGTGCAATTGGCATGCTGACTGCAGGAATGTCCACCAGAGCTGTTGCTAGAGAAGAGAATGTTAATTTCTCTACCATAAGTTGCCTCCAACGTCCCAGGCCCATCTATGGCTGTGCCCTCCCCTGCCCTGTCATGTGAAATCCATATATTTAGGCCTAAGTGATTTATTTCAATTGACTGATTTCCTTATATGAACTGTATCTCAGTAAATGTGTTGCACATTACATTAATATATTTGTTCAGTATAATTGACAGTAATTAAACATAAACATCCTGTGATCCAGCTGCCATGAAGCTACAGGAAAAGGCACAGTACCACTCTTGAGTGTCTCAAGTTCTTACACAGACTGTATAACTGCCAATGTCAAAAGAGGTGCTCAACCTTCAGCAACATAATGAGAAAACCAATTAAACTGGTACAATATTTCCACTAACGGTTGGCACAAATAAAACATATTTTAGCCCATGCCCCCAAATATGCTAATGCACCCCGCCTGCACATTTCCCCACATACATCTCAAAGCGCAGTAATGATTGTACCTAATGCTGCATTCGTAACCAAGTGGGAAGTGGGAATTTACCACATACGACCGGGAAAATTCAATTTGAACAGCCCTCCAACTGGTAATTACTTTTGGAAAATGCGTCTATCATCCTTGAGCTCCAACTTTTCCCACATGCTGACCTCACATCACCTACTAAGGAAATGACCTCGATAACAGCATTTTGGGCAGTTAAATGTAACAGCAAAGCATTCTTTATAAAAAGTAATCTATTAATATGGCTTTTGAACTTTATAATTGTTTTACAAGCATGATAACTGTACTTATAGTTTATGGTTTATGCAGCTTGTTGGCCAATAACCAATTGGCATTTCCCACGATTTGAAAGCAATTGAATTAATCCAACTGGTATTTACGACTTTTGGTAAATTTCCACCTCCCACATGGTTACGAACGCAGCTTTTTATGGAATATATTGGGTAGAAAATGTACCATTATACTAGATTATCCGCACATGTACCCTAAAAGGTATCGAACAGTTCCATGTGAGTTCCTATGTGTACCTTGGAAGGTACCTTAGAGTGAGGGAAAAAAGTATTTGATCCCCTGCTGATTTTGTACGTTTGCCCACTGACAAAGAAATGATCAGTCTATAATTTTAATGGTAGGTTTATTTGAACAGTGAGAGACAGAATAACAACAAACAAATCCAGAAAAACGCATGTCAAAAATTTTATAAATTGATTTGCATTTTAATGAGGGAAAAAATTATTTGACCCCTCTGCAAAACATGACTTAGTACTTGGTGGCAAAACCCTTGTTGGCAATCACAGAGGTCAGACGTTTCTTGTAGTTGGCCACCAGGAGGGATTTTGTCCCACTCCTCTTTGCAGATCTTCTCCGAGTCATTAAGGTTTCGAGGCTGACGTTTGGCAACTCGAACCTTCAGCTCCCTCCACAGATTTTCTATGGGATTAAGGTCTGGAGACTGGCTAGGCCACTCCAGGACCTTAATGTGCTTCTTCTTGAGCCACTCCTTTGTTGCCTTGGCCGTGTATTTTGGGTCATTGTTATGCTGGAATACCCATCCACGACCCATTTTCAATGCCCTGGCTGAGGGAAGGAGGTTCTCACCCAAGATTTGATGGTACATGGCCCCGTCAATCGTCCCTTTGATGCGGTGAAGTAGTCCTGTCCCCTTAGCAGAAAAACACCCCCAAAGCATAATGTTTCCACCTCCATGTTTGACGGTGGGGATGGTGTTCTTGGGGTCATAGGCAGCATTCCTCCTCCTCCAAACACGGCGAGTTGAGTTGATGCCAAAGAGCTCCATTTTGGCCTCATCTGACCACAACACTTTCACCCAGTGTGATATGTAATTTAAATCTCTATAAGGCTGATGGAATTCAAAATGGTTTTCAATTTGAGTATCATTATTTCGATATTGCCTACACTTTCTCGTTGCTTTCATCTAAGAGGTTGTGAGTTCAAATCCCAGGTGTGGCTGCATCCCAAGTGTGCTAACCAATGTTGAGGTCAATTCCATTTAAGTTCCAGTCAATTCAGAAAGTAAACCCAATTCCTAATATTCCGGTATTGAAAATAATTGAATTAGAATTGGAACTTCTGTGTACTTCCTGAATACAGTTTGTTGTTTACTGACAAAATACAGTTCAGCTGTAGAAATACATTAAATGTTGTTTCCACTATTTTTACCACAACTCAGTAGCAGGTAACTTACTACAAAATTACAGGATTTATTTTACAGTTTGTATCCTATTCGTTTTAATGCAAATGCAAGTGAGGCATGCCAAGTGCGTTGCGATTGACAGTAAATATATAGCAAAACACTAATACAGTATCCTATTTCTGTAGACATTCACTGTATTATGACTGTAAAATGTCCCACCAAATTGACAGCAATGGCTAACAGTGTAGTTTTGGAACACTTTACATGTGACATTTCACATTTGAAAACATGTTTTTGGAACACTTCATATGTGACATTTCACATGTGAAATCCTGTATTTGGAACACTTCACGTAACATTTCAAATGTGAAAACGTGTTTTTGGAACACTTTACATGTGATCACAAAATATGACCCCATATGGGATTTGAACTCACAACCTTGGGATTTGAGGTATGTTTAGTAGTGGTGCATGGGTAAAATCACTGGGGAAGCCAGAAAAAAAAGCCATATTACAACCTATGTGTTGTGATAATTGTGTTGTTTGCTCTATAACCTCTTAGTTCATATGCTTCGTGAATGTGATATTTAGGCCTAAGGCCGAGAAAATAAGAAGACACAGTGGCAGAATAAATTCAACCACACCTTTGTTTCATCACAAAACTGGAGACCAACATCTGTCCAGTGAAGTCCACAAAGCATATTGCATTTAACAAACAGTTACATGACCTACAGCATGGTCAAGCAAGTTAATGTTTCTGACATTTTCAGACTACTATACAACTATTGATTTGGAACCACGGAGAGTTACTGCAAGTTGCAAAGAAAACAGGAGCTGCCTCCATTATTCCAGCAGCATTTCAACTTCAACATTTCAGCATCATCAAATCACCTATGCTTAGTATAATACAGTGACAACTTAAATATACAAAAATACAAAAAAAACATTTAGTCCAATCAACGTAAGCTAAATATGATGTGGCTGTCCATGGTTCTGATTTGTGTGTGTGTGTGTGTGTGTGTGTGTGTGTGTGTGCGTGCGTGTATTCGTTCAAGTAGAAAAAACATGTTGACTCACCCTACTTCTAGAGAAATGCCAATGCCATCCTCCTCTCTTTCATGTTGACGAAATGGTCTATGACTCTGTCATACAATGCATGCTTTTATTTTTTGTCGTCCTAGGCTACCTGGCTAAAATGCTTGCTTGCTAGCCTAACTTCCTTTCATGGGCAACGTTAGCTAGTTAACATTAGCCTTTTACATCTAGCTACATATTGAACTTCCATCCTCTCAGTCCAGGGGCACAATGAATGAATTTATGGTTGGATCAGAATTGCCGTTATAATCATTGGCCGGTCCTTTAGACTAGAAAGGGACATGTGGGGGCACGGCTCTGCTGCCAGACCCTGAGCTCACCTGCGTGAATTGTTTGTTTGTTTATAGTTATATCGCACATGTTTTGTTTTGTTTTGTCTAAATCTAAAAAGTGCATCACAAGTTTGAAACTGGATTGTACGTGGCATGTGTGACCTTTTTTATCCTAATCGCTGTAATATGTGAAAAATTGTACAATCACTACCGGAGGTTGTATGGATTCAGTGTGTAAATCAACCACCATCACCTACTCCCGTGAGTTTCTGCTCTCTTTCCGAGATAAAGCTCACACTCTCGAAACAGCATTGCCTTGCCTGATGGTTGTTCTACGAAGTCAAAAAGGGAAACTAAGAAGAAGCGAGGCTCAAGAGGTGGTGTTAGGAACAGACTACGGAGGCAGGGAAGCATCACCCGCTGCCGGTGATCACCCTGTCAAATGTGCGGTCACTAAATAATAACCTGGAGGGATTAGCAGCAACGGCTACATTTGAAGAGGACTTTAGGAGAAGTAATTTAATCTGCTTTACAGAAACGTGGCTCAAGCAGGACAGTATTGATGTGAACATTGATGGATACACTGTTTTTGGAGCAGATCGAGACAAAACAACATCACATAAATCAATAGGCGGGGGTCTATGTATCTTTGTAGATAATACTTGGGCCACGCATTGTAATCTGATTGAACAAGTGTGCACCAGAGACTATGAGATTCTCGTTGTATCATTCAGCCCATTCTATCTACCACACGAGTTTGGACAGATTACCATTATTCTGGTCTATGTGCCTGGACCTAATAATAAGGAAGCGCTTTCACAATCAGCTGACCAGCCAGTATTTGTGCTTGGGGATTTTAATATGCTCTCCGTCTCCGTGCACCTCCCCACTCTGCAACAGTATGTCACCTGTCCAACTTGTTCAACTCGCATCCTGGACAAGTGTTATGGCAACGTAGAGGACGCATACAAGGCAGTGTACAGAACACGCATCGGAAAATCGGACCATAACGTTATCCATCTCCTACCAAGATCATGGCTACCCGGAATATTTGCACTGCCCCCCCACCCCATCCTTTTTACGCTGCTGCTACTCTGTTAAGTATTTATGCATAGTCACTTTAACTCTACCCACATATTACCTCAACTACCTCAACTAGCCGGTGCCCCCGCACATTGACTATGCAACGGTACCCCCCTGTATATATAGCCTCCCTACTGTCACTTTATTTTACTGTATATATAGCCTCCCTACTGTCACTTTATTTTACTTCTGCTCTTTTTTTCTCAACACTTTTTTGTTGTTGTTTTATTCTTACTTTTTTTGTTTAAAATAAATGCACTGTTGGTTAAGGGCTGTAAGTAAGCATTTCACTGTAATGTCTGCACCTGTTGTATTCGGCGCATGTGACCAATACAATTTGATTTGATTTGATTTGATACAGGCAGCAGGTGAAACGCGAAAAACCTGTAGAGAAATCCATTCAGGTATGGACAGAGGAGAGTAGGGAGGAGCTCAAAGATTGCTTTGACGTCACAGACTGCGAGGTGTTCTTTGACTCGTGCAGGGATCCCCACGAGTTGACAGACAGCAACACATCATACATCCAGTTCTGTGAGGATACTGTCATTAACACAAAAACTGTCAGAGTATTTCCCAACAACAAGCCCTGGGTGTCTAAGTACTTGAAAATGTGCCTCAATGAAAGGAAGTTTGCGTTCCTGAAAGGAGATACTGATGCTGTAAAGGAGAAAGAAAATGAATTCAGGTCAAAAACGTGGAATGCTAAAAAAGACTTCAAGGATAAAGTGGAGCAGTGGTTCTGTCCAGCCAATCCAAGTCAAGCATGGGAGGGGCTTAATGCAATGATGGGAAGATAAACAAAAAGAGAGAACAATAAAATGGCAGACTGTTCATCCTTTGTAAATTACCTTAACTGTTTTTATGGAAGATTTGACACTGTCGATTTTAAAGACGAATGTAAACAAATATGTGAGAGCATCCCCAAATCCTCTCCTGTCCAGATAACAGAGAACAAGGTGGCCTCATGCTTGACACATAGTAAGCCACACAAAGCACTGGGCCCAGACGGACTAAGGGGGGCAAAGTACTGAAGGTCTGCGCCGACTAGCTCAAGGGAGTCTTCACACGACTGTTTCAACTCCTGCTAAGCACCTGTACAGTGCCAAACTCCTGGAAGGTGTCGACCATCGTGCCTAAGAAGTCAGGGGCCAAATCACCAAATGACTTTCGACCTGTGGCCCTCACGCTCCTTCTGGCCAAATGCATGGAAAGGGTTAGTAAGCACCTTACCCTGTCCATAGCAGATCAACTGGACCCTTTACAGTTTGCCTATAAGGCACAGAGGGGGACTGAGGATGCTACCGTGACCTTGGTGAACATGGTGGCTAGTCATCTTCAACATGCAAAATCATATGCACACATTTTATTTATTTATTTAAGTTCAGCTTTCAATACAATGCAAATACACACACTGCTGAAACGACTACTGGTCCTGAATGTCAACAGAGGCCTCGCAGGTTGGATCAAGGACTTTTTAACTGACCGCCCACAGACGGTCCTCATGAATGGGGCCCTCTTTGATGAACTGACCCTGAACACAGGGGCGCCCCAGGGGTGTGTCCTTTCACCGTTGTTGTTCTCTGTCTACACTAATGAGATGAAGAGCCTTTTCAACGCGGATGAAATGGCTCTGGTGGGACTCTTTCTTAAAGATGCTACGTCAGATGGGGACAGCTATTTTAAACAGACCAACAACCTTCAAGAATGGTGCCGGTCAAGTGCCCTCCACGTCAATGTGGAAAAGACAAAGGAGCTGATCATCAATGGCAACAACTTGCCAATGTCCCAACCACTCTCTCTGAATGACCAACCAGTGGAGGTGGTTGCGTGTTTTAAATACCTAGGGACACAAATTGATAACAAGCTTTTTTACAGAGAATGCAGACTGTATTTTTACAAGGCAACCAAAAAGAAGGCACTGGATGTTGTTGGCAACCCCTCCCACCCTCTACACCCTCAGTTTGAGAGGCTTCCCTCTGGCCAACGCTTCAGAATGCCCATGGCCAAGACAAACATTCATTCGTTCCTTGTGTTCTTGGAATACTAAATGCAAAGTAAATTGTATCAGTATATACTTGTGAAAGTATTCACCCCCTTGGCATATTTCCTATTTTGTTGCCTTACAACCTGGAATTAAAATTGATTTTGGGGGGGTTTGTATCATTTGATTTACACAACATGCCTACCACTTTGAAGATGCAAAATATTTTTTATTGTGAAACAAACAAGAAATAAGACAAAAAAAACAGAAAACTTGAGCATGCATAACTATTCACCCTCCCCCCAAAGTTAATACTTTGTAGAGCCACCTTTTGCAGCAATTACAGCTGCAAGTCTCTTGGGGTATGTCTCTATAAGCTTGGCACATCTAGCCACTGGGATTTTTGTCCTTTCTTCAAGGCAAAACTGCTCCAGCTCCTTCAAGTTGGATGGGCAATCTTTAAATCATACCACAGATTCTAAATTGGATTGAGGTCTGGGTGTTTACTAGGCCATTCCAAGACATTTAAATGTTTCCCCTTAAACCAGTCGTGTGTTGCTTTAGCAGTATTCTTAGGGTCATTGTCTTGCTGGAAGGTGAACCTCTGTCCCAGTCTCAAATCTCTGGAAGACTGAAACAGGTTTCCCTCAAGAATTTCCCTGTATTTAGCGCCATCCATCATTCTTTCAATTATGATCAGTTTCCCAGTCCCTGCCGATGAAAAACATGGTGTTCTCGGGGTGATGAGAGGTGTTGGGTTTGCGCCAAACATAGTGTTTTCCTTGATGGCCAAAAAGCTCAATTTTAGTCTCATCTGACCAGAGTACCTTCTTCCATATGTTTGGGGAGTCTCCCACATGCAAACTTTTTTCTGGCCACTCTTCCATAAAGCCCAGCTCTGTGGAGTGTACGGCTTAAAGTGGTCCTATGTACAGATACTCCAATCTCCGCTGTGAAGCTTTGCAGCTCCTTCAGGGTTATCTTTGGTCTCTTTGTTGCCTCTCTGATTAATGCCCTCCTTGCCTGGTCCATGAGTTTTGGTGGGCGGCCCTCTCTTGGGAGGTTTGTTGTGGTGCCATATTCTTTCCATTTTTTAATAATGGATTTAATGGTGCTCCGTGGGATATTCAAAGTTTCTGATATTTTTTTATAACCCAACCCTGATCAGTACTTCTCCATAAATTTGTCCCTGACCTGTTTGGAGAGCTCCTTGGTCTTCATGGTGCCGCTTGCTTGGTGGTGCCCCTTGCTTAGTGGTGTTGCAGACTCAGAACAGGTGTATATATACTGAGATCATGTGACAGATCATGTGACACTTAAGATTGCACACAGGTGGACTTTATTTAACTAATTATGTGACTTCTGAAGGTAATTGGTTGCACCAGATCTTATTTAGGGTCTTCATAGCAAAAGGGGTGAATACATATGCACGCACCATTTTCCCGTTATTTATTTTCTATAATTTCTTTAAACAAGTTATTTTTTCATTTCACTTCACCAATTTGGACTATTTTGTGTATGTCCATTACATGAAATCCAAATAAAAATCAATTTAAATGACAGGTTGTAATGCAACAAAATAGGAAAAACGCCAAGGGGGATGAATACTTTTGCAAGGCACTGTACTTATCTATCCAGTGCAGTTGGGACAATGGTTGGTTGTGAGTGAATGTTTCAATGTCCTCTATGTTTTTAGTGTATGCAGTATGATGGACTGACTGGTTTAAATGTGTGAAGATGTGAGAATGTATATGTATATGATCCTTTTAATGGAAGTTGATGCCAAAGAAAAATGTCCCATCCTGGAAGGACAATAAAGTTTTATTCTATTCTATTCAGTACGGAGAATTCCAAATCACTATCTCCATCCATGGACAATTTTAGCAAGCTAGCTAGCCACCGGAGCACAACGAGATGCAACAATTCAAGTTGTTTCTGTCAATGACGTATTTCTCTCGATGCAATGTGATTGGAGTGAAGCCAAATCCAACCTGGCTTCCCTTTACACTTTTTTTTGGTGCACCAGGACCATTCACAGTTGAGCTCACTCAGTTTAGCTCAACGCTGATTGGCTATTATTTTATACTTTTTTATCAAGGGAGGCCAGATGCTCGCTGGCTTCACTTGCATTCAATGCTACGGGCGGCAACAATGTCATACTCTTTTTTACCAGACAGCATCAGATAAATGGCCTACACATCAAATCAAATTAAATTTTATTGGTCACATACACATATTTAGCAGATGTTATTGGGGGTGTAGCGAAATGCTTGTGTTCGTAGCTCCAACAGTGCAGTAGTATCATTTCACAACAATACACACAAATCTAAAAGTAAATATATAAATATTAGATCGAGCAATGTCGGAGTGGCATTGACCAAAATACAGTAGAATAGAATACAGTATATACATATGAGATGAGTAAAGCAGTATGTAAACATTATTAAAGTGACTAGTGTTTCATTATTAAAGTGACCAGTGATTCCAAGTATATGTATATAGGGCAGCAGCCTCTGATGGCCTTGAGATAGAAGCTGTTTTTCACGGTCCCAACTTTGATGCACCTGTACTGACCTCGCCTTCTGGATGATAGCGGGGTGAACAGGCTGTGGCTCGGGTGGTTGATGTCCTTGATTATCTTTTTGGCCTTCCTGTGACATCGGGTGCTGTAGGTGTCCTGGAGGGCAGGTAGTTTGCCCCCGGTGATGTCTTTTCACAGTCCCCGCTGTTCCATAAGGTGTATTTTGATCTGTTTAAAAAAAAATCTGATTCTACTGCTTGCATCAGTTACTTGATGTGGAATAGAGTTCCATGTAGTCATGGCTCTATGTAGTACTGTGCGCCTCTCATAGTCTGTTCTTGACTTGGGGATTGTGAAGAGACCTTTGGTGGCATGTCTTGTAGGGTAAGCATGGGTGTCCGAGTTGTGTGCTAGTAGTTTCAAATCCTCTGGAGAGCCCTGCGGTTCCGGGTGGTGCAGTTGCCATACCAGGCAGTGATACAGCCTGACAGGATGCTCTCACTTGTGCATCTGTAAAAGGTTGTGAGGGTTTTAGGGGCCAAGCCAAATTTCTTCAGCCTCCTGAGGTTGAAGAGGCTCTGTTGCGCTTTCTTCACCACACTGTCTGTGTGGGTGGACCACTTCAGATCGTCAGTGATGTATACGCCGAGGAACTTTAAGCTTTCCACCTTCTCCACTGCAGCGGTCGATGTGGATAGGGGCGTGCTCCCTCTGCTGTTTCCTGAATTCCACAATCAGCTCCTTTCTTTTGTTGACGTTGAGTTAGAGGTCACTCTCCCAGGGCCCTCACCTCCTCCCTGTAGGCTGTCTCGTCATTGTTGGTAATCAGGCCTACTACTGCTTTGTCGTCTGCAAACTTGATGATTTAATTGGAGGCGTGCGTGGCCACACAATCATGGGTGAACAGGGAGTACAGGAGGGGGCTGAGCACACACCCTTGTGGGGCCCCTGTGTTGAGGGTCAGCGAAGTAGAGGTGTTGTTTCCTACCTTCACCACCTCGGGCGGCCCGTCATGGAAGTCCAGGACCCAGTTGCACAGGGCTTGGTTCAGACCCAGGGCCCCGAGCTTAATGATGAGCTTGGAGGGTACTATGGTGTTGAATGCTGAGCTATAGTCAATGAACAGCATGCTTACATAGGTATTCCTCTTGTCCAGATGGTATAGGGCAGTGTGCAGTGAGATGGCGATTGCATCGTCTGTGGATCTGTTGGTGTGGTATGGAAATTGAAGTGGGTCTAGGGTGTCAGGTAAGGTAGAGGTGATATGACCCTTAACTAGCCTCTCAAAGCACTTCATGATGACAGAAGTGAATGCTACGGGGCTATAGTCATACGGAGACAGAGGGGCACTGTTTCGCACGCTCAGATGCTTTCTCCGGTGAGATACATTCAGCCTCTTGCGAATTGAAGTAAAATTATGAAAACACAGAGAGACGAAAGGTAAATTATTTCATATGTTTTATATGCTTCCCTTTGCCTCAATGAATACACGCCACTGAGTATGCTGATCTTTCTGCTGTGCCACAACATCTGTAGCATTCCCCTAAACATTCATTACCTCTAATAATACATCTCTGCACTTAGCAAAATAGTGTCATCTGCACTGATATGTTAGTTATCAGTTATTCTGACTATTCTCTCATCATTGATTTCATTTACTTATTTCAGCAATTTGAGGGTTTTCTGTATAGTTGTTTAATGTTGTTGGTGCATATTATTCTGTTTTAATGTTACTCCTGAATCACTGTGATAAGTATAATCGTTTTTCTTTGTATTTTTAACAAAGCTGAGATTTATTTTGAAGTCCAAAGTGTAGGAATACAGGTGAAATTAGTTACTGACGCAGACATGGTGGCATAGCAGAACGATTGGAATGGTGTGTACCAAGAAGTTATGAGTTCAAATCCCAGGTAAGGACATGTTGAATAATAATTACTGTATAAATAAACATTCACAATGTAGTCATGTATGTCAACATATGTAAATTGAAAACACTGTTAAAAGCACTGTGTGTGTATAATAACTCATTTTTGTTACCTGTGAAATTTGATGAAAGGGTATGTGATCAAATGAAATATCATCAATGTGAAGTGTTCCAAAAGCATATGGTTTCACATGCGCAAAACATGTGGAAATGTCACGTGAAATCATGTGATTTTCCACATGTGAAATCATGTGGTTTTTCCGTAAGGGTATGTAAACAGGAAGGGAGGTATATGCTTTAGGTAATTGTCTAATGCTGGTGCGGCATATTATTCTCTTTTAGTGTTACTCCTGAATCATTATGATAAATATAATCATTTTTTGGAGTGTATTTTTAACAAAGCTGAGATTTACTTTGAAGTTCAAAGTGTAGGAATACAGGTGAAATCAGTTACAGACACAGACATGGTGGTGTAGTAGGAAACTCAGAATGCTGTGAAACAAGAGGTTGTGAGTTCAAATCCCAGGTAACGACATGTTGAATAATAATTAATGTATAAATAAATATACACAATGTGGTCATGTATGTCAAATATTTAAATTGAAAATGCCGTATGTTAAAAGCACTGTGGGTTCATCATAACGACTCATTTCTGGTTGCAGGTAATCTCGTGTGAACATTTGAATCCACATATGAAAGGTTATGTGATCACGTGAAAATCAACGTGTGAAACTTCATGTGAAATATCATCACATGAAGTGTTCCAAAAACACATGGTTTCACATGATTTCAAATGTGCAAAACATGTGGAAATGTCACGTGAAATCATGTGATTTTCCACATATGAAATAATGTGAGCTGTGTGGAATGCTCATACTAACCGCACTAACCATACTATTTGTGACGTGAATTGAGTACATACAGTGAGGGAAAAAAGTATTTGATCCCCTGCTGATTTTGTACATTTGCCCACTGACAAAGAAATGATCAGTCTATAATTTTAATGGTAGGTTTATTTGAACAGTGAGAGACAGAATAACAACAACAAAAAATCCAGAAAAACGCATGTCAAAAATGTTATAAATTGATTTGCATTTTAATGAGGGAAATAAGTATTTGACCCCTCTGCAAAACATGACTTAGCACTTGGTGGCAAAACCCTTGTTGGCAATCACAGAGGTCAGACATTTCTTGTAGTTGGCCACCAGGTTTGCACACATCTCAGGAGGGATTTTGTCCCACTCCTCTTTGCAGATCTTCTCCAAGTCATTAAGGTTTCGAGGCTGACGTTTGGCAACTTGAACCTTCAGCTCCCTCCACAGATATGCTTATTGGTCATAGTATGGATATAGTTAGTATGCCAAAAGTTCCCAGATGTCGTACTAAATTCGTCAAAATATGAAGTATACATGCAGTGGACACTATTTCCGTGCTTTTAGGGCCCATGATGCAATTGTTCAGAAAATGGGCGTGGCTTCACAACGTTTTCAGATTTGAAGAAAATGGCAGAAAATATGTAGTCCGACGAGAGCGGATACAAATTAATTGCTTTAACTAATTATGACAAATGTTAAGAAAATATTGAGCAATGTAAGAAAGTAATGACTTTTCAAATAAGTTACGTTACACGTTATGTTGGCTAACAATTAGTTAGCTACGCTATCCTTATGAACCGCATAGCATTACAGCAGTATGTACCGGTATGTTAGCTAGTGACCTAACGTTAGTTGGCTACTAATACATCGAACTTGCAAGGCAGTATATTAACTATCTAACTAACTACCCAACGTTTATTGACTTGATTATTCACATCATTCTTAGCTAAGTGATATAGTCGTTGTGGGTTTCAATTGACATTGTTAATTATTTCTATCTACTCTGATTTCAGAGCACTCTCGCGCAGAATAACTGATGAATTTATGAACGCTCAACACCCGTTGAATATGGCCGGTGTCAGTAAACATTGGCAAAGAAAAGGGTATTTAAATTGTTGCCAGCAGCACAGTTACAGTCACCAACGCTCTGGTTAACATGAAAACAGCCTAACCAGTTCTGCTAGGGCGGGTAAAATGGTCAGAGTGAGGTGTTCTCTCATTTGTGTAGCTAGCCAACGTTAGCCAGTTAGCTTGGGTGCTTGACTGCCGTTGAACGCTCAGATCAACCCTACTCCTCGGCCAGAGCGTCCAGTGTGCGCTCCGAGAGCGAAATGCTCTGAATTTACGAAGGGACAATCTGACAACGCTCTGGATTTATGAACTCCCAGAGCGCACTCTGGCACTCTAGATTGAATTTACGAACACACCCAAAATCGTAAAATGTTTAGCTAGTCATTTGTTATGCTAACAAGCTAGCAAGAGGTTGCGTAGCAACAGCATCAACTGCCGGTAGACAGGCGAAGCTCTAGTACACTCAACTGAAGCGATATCGTTCGTTTACAGTATACTAAATGAACTAATAGTATATCAGTGGAGGCTCCTCAGAGGAGGAAGGAAAGGACCATCCTTCTTAGTGAATTTCATTTTTTTTTTATGGTAAAACATTGAAAAAGTTAGAATTTTTAGATAAAACTATACTCAATATATTCACGTCACCAAATAATTGATTAAAACACACTGTTTTGCAATGAAGGTCTACAGTAGCCTCAACAGCACTCTGTAGGGTAGCACCATGGTGTAGCCGGAGGACAGCTAGCTTCCGTCCTCATCATGGTACATTGACTTCAATACAAAACCTAGGAGGCTCTTGGTTCTCATCCCCTTCCATAGACTTACACAGTCATTATGACAACTTCCGGGGGACATCCTCCAACCTATCAGAGCTCTTGCAGCATGAACTGACATGTTGTCCACCCAATCAAAGGATCAGAGAATGAATCTAGTACTGAAAGCATAAGCTACAGCTCGCTAGCACTGTAGTGCATAAAATTAGGTGAGTAGTTGACTCAAAGAGAGAGAAAGACAATAGTTGAACAGTTTTCAACAAATTAATTTCTTCAAAAATGAAGGAGAAGCAAGAGAGATTTGTTAATTTTTTTTCACTTACTTAGCTTGCAAATGCAGCTGGCTAGTTAAGTTACTCAAACACCCGGCTCAAACAGAGGGATGCTACGTTTACTAGCTAGCTATGACTATCCAACACAACACTGGAACTCTTCCAAGTCAAGGTTTTATTAATTTATTGCTACCGGGGCCCGCCGGTGTAACTGCTGATTGACTATATAATGTAACATTACTGCATGATTGTAGCAGGTTTACTAACGCATTAGTTATATTAGCTATGTTGACTAGGATGTTACTTTAGCTAATATGGGGACAACTATGTAGGCTGCGTGTAGCGGTTATGACATGGTTTGGCTTGGAAAGGTTTTTTCGCCTGGTCACAAACAGCTGATGTGTTGTTCATTGAAGTCCACAAATGAAGGGAAAAGGTGAGAGGAGGAGAGTGTATAGAGGCTAGAATGAATACAACGTGGCTGCTACTGTAGGAAAGTGCAATGTGTTTAAGTGTTATCAGCGGTATATTCATTCCGCCGATTCTGTTGAAAAACGTTTCTTAAACGGAAGCAAACGGAACAGGGATAAAAACCTGAATTTGTCCAATAGAAACTCTTGTTTGTAACTGTTGGACTAATGATTACACCCTAGATAAGCTAGATGCAGGCAAGAGTGTGCAAGGCGGTATTAAATGTGTCACTGTCTGTCCATGTGTCACTGTCTGCCATCTCAAATTGTTCTCGACCTGTATGCAACTACGTTGTAAACTTTCATTCATAGGCTAGGTTGTAGCAACCTCATGATGGGTATAGGGAAAATTGGAGTATCACGTGGTAGCCTAATCCAATCAATGTTACATTGAACTGGGTGAATGGAATATGAATGATAGTCATCCAACATGCTGTAATAGAAATAAGGCTATGCTCATGAAAAAAAATTGTCCTCCCTCATCATAAATGGCACTGACCGCTACTGTAGTATATAGTATTTAGTATGTACTCATTAAGTAGGTAGTATACAGTATGTTAGTATGGGTATTCGAACACAGCTGTGGTTTTTCCGTATGGGTAGTTTTGACATCCTCTTTCAAATTTTATTCAACAATATACTGCTGGTACTAACCATGGAGATGCTTTTAGACAATCTAGCCTTTGAAGCCAGAATGAACTATGACAGCCACATAGGGGAGAGTGGGTTAAGTTGAGCTGCAGGGGTAAGTTTAGCAACCCTTGTTTCTAGGAAACCATACACAAAATTAATCATTTGACCAAATATTTAGGAAGAGGTCCTCATTTCATGGAGTCTGTGACGGAAGAAACCACATGGAAAAAGTGGTAAGCAAGTTAGGTCCAAGAAACAGATTTTCAACAAGTCAAATGAATTTATTGTGTTAGCGGTTTCATGATGTTTGTATCTAAACCAAAGTAGATCATTTTAAGATTGTTCTATACATCAGTCGGGGAGTCTATAAGCTTCAATATGAGGGTGTGAATCTAGCATGAAAGTGGATCCTTGTAGCTGTGTGGGCTAATATAGTCAAATTATTTGTCTTGGGGTAAGTTGAGCCAATGGCCCTGGGGTAAATTGAGCCAATGGTTGAGCAAATGGCAAGTTGAGCAAAATGAAGTGTTTTCTTCCCAGGCGTAATGCAAGTTATTATCGCTGGGATATGATGTAACAACAAGGCCTGCCCTATGTTAAAAGTGTTTTAAAAAGTACAAAGTGTTTCTTATGTGTTAAGCCTGTGTTAGAAGATTATTACAATTATTAAAAGATAAAAAAGAGATCGTGATTGTGGTGAATTGTGTTTTGCAAATAAAGAAAGACATAGTTTTGAAAAGGTAGTGGTAATATTTAATTCAGTACATACATTTGTAGGCGGCTTAACTTACCCTGTCCCGGGGCTCAACCTACCCCATACCTGGGATATGTTGTGCCAAGAGACCACTTTTTTTGGACAAGCTATGTTTTCAAAACTGTAATGTTTACATTAATTCTCATTATTTCCAGGGCTACACAACATCCTGAAATATAACATAGATATCTTAGAAAGAATTATGATTTCCCTTGACGGAATGATGCTTAATGTAAAAAATCCCTCAACTTACTCCACTCTCCCCTACTGTATGTCACTAAGCACTGTGTAAGCTCTATCCCTGATGTAGAGTTATGAAACCTCATTGAGCAGAAGTCCAATAAACTTCCCCTAGAAAATGTGTTGATGCTGGCTCTTCAGTCACCTCATTTACAGAGACTGTAGTAGCAGGCAGCACTGGACTTCTGATCCAGAGCCATGTAGGTCAGTACACAACGATCCTTGTGATCTATTTCTCTTTGTAATCAAAGCAGGAACGTTAATCTAATTTAATACGCTGTTTTCTTTATAAACAATGATGTCAGATCTGTGTCATTCATTCACTCAGTGCTGCACCTCATTGTGTAACAGTAACCAGAACCAGAGCTGTATACTGTGTAGTTCATGATACTATGGCTTGGCAGCATGTCAAGGAGTTAGCTAGATGAATGGCCGCTTCATCTTGCTCTCAGTTACATTTGGAGTGAAAACGCGTTGAAGCGCGGAAACGGGCATCAGCGGCAGGATCCATCTGGAAATATAAGGATCTGCCAACAGCTAGGCCTCAAACTAACCACTGCGCTCAAAGCAGAGACTAGAGACCAGGACCAGGGGAAATGTTTTCACTGCTATGGAACGGAGCTCATTGGCTTAGTTCTGATTGGAGTGGAGGGATGGAGGAATGGAGGGATGGAGGAATAAAGGGAAGTGAGTGGAGGAGTTCAGTTAACAAAGCACTAATTAAAATGAGGTGGAATATGTGAGCTTCCAATCATCGAGAGAGAGAGAGAGAGAGAGAGAGAGAGAGAGAGAGAGAGAGAGAGAGAGAGAGAGAGAGAGAGAGGAGAGAGACAGAGAAAGGGGGAGAGAGAAAGTGAGAGATGGAGAGAGAGAAAAAATTGAGAGAGCAGAAAGAGAGAGGAGAGAGAGAGAGACAGAGTGAGAGATGTAGCATGATGTACTACAGTACTCATAATGCTCTGTAACGTTATCAAATAAAATAAAATAAAATTTTATTGGTCGCATACACATATTTAGTAGATGTTATTGCAGGTGTAGTGAAATGCTTGTGTTCCTAGCTCCAACAGTGCAGTAATATCTAACAATTCACAACAATACACACAAATAAGCAAAGAGAAACGACAGGCCGTCATTACTTTAAGACATGAAGGTCAGTCAATCCGCAAAAACCCTCAAGTGATATGATGAAACTGGCTCTCATGAGGACCGCCACAGGAAAGGAAGACCCAGAGTTACCTCTGCTGCAGAGGATAAGTTCATTAGAGTTAACTGCACCTCAGATTGCAGCCCAAATAAATGTTTCACTGAGTTCAAGTAACAGACACATCAGCCTTTGCCCGCCACAGAGTTGCGGCAACGGTAGTTTCAGACAACTGCTCATTGGGAGCCCTCTGCATTCAAGCCTATCACAAACAACAACCAAACCGGATACCAAGTGGCCGGATGTGCAGGCTTTCCGCAAAATGGATGAGGAAGGAAGGTGGAAGCAAGCAAAGAACTACAACCATCACCACCACTCAAGATCCCTACCAGAGCTCACATCTGCACAGAACGTTTGGATCACTACAGAACAAACTCCAGGATCAGTTCTGAGAACAGCCACAGCACCCAGATCCTACTTGGCAGAGACTGACAGGGGCGTACTCAGGAGAAACAGAATTCACCTTCGTCCTACTGTTGATCCCCCAGTGCAAGAAACTTTCACTAGATCAGGCAGGGTTTCAAAAGCTCCAGAAAGGCTGGACTTGTAAAGACTGAAAAGAAACCTGAGTTCGGTATCCTAGAAAAAGAACAGTTCATGTTACAACAGAACAGTGTTATGTTTAAAGAAAATAATACTGTGGTTTATGTTAATAGACATGTTTATTCTGAAACAGTATTGCTGAGCATGATGTACTGCAGTACCCATAATGCTCTTTAACGATATCCAGTGTTAAGAGAAAGAGAAAGAGAGAGAGAGAGAGAGAGAGAGAGAGAGAGAGAGAGAGAGAGAGAGAGAGAGAGAGAGAGAGAGAGAGAGAGAGAGAGAGAGAGAGAGAGAGAGGAGAGAGAGAAAGGTGACGCTAAAGACTGTACCAATTTTGTTTAAAAAAATGTATCAAGGTATAAAGTTCGTTACACCAATTCTGTGCCTTTTGAGTAGTGTAACTTGGTGGGAGAAACACCCCCGCTTTATTTCACCTAATTTTAACATTCTGTCATAAAGAGCTGTTCAACATAATAATAAAACGTGTTCCCATCTCAAGAGGTTAAATAACAAAATGACTATAGTAAGTGCCTATTAAGTGCCAAATAAAGTAACAGGGTTGACCATAACATGGTTGACGACTTCATCTTAAATCAGCCATAAATCCCCTTGTGACAGGCAGGAATGGAAGCTTGTTGTGTGCAACAGGGAGAGGCAATTGAATGCAAGCTTCACACATCTGTTTTAATTATTCAAACTTTTCTAGCCTGTCTATCTATGGGTAACAGGCCCTCTCAGTTTTCCACCACTAAATACCAGAAAATGGCCAAAAAGAGTACAACCATCTTACCTGCTTTTACACTATGATTTGAGTGTTAGATGTTCAATGTCTCTTTTGAATAGTTTCACCATATTATAACGAGAGTTCAGTTCACATATACGTTATAACCCTGTTACAACAGGGTTGACCTTAAAATGAGGGACAGGGTTTATTATTTAACCTTAAAATGATTACCTAATAACATGACATAAATAATCATCTTCAGAAATGACTTTGTCAAAGCAACAAAATAACTAGGGCTTTACAATGATGGTGAAAACATGGAGACATGTTGGGGTAAAGTGGGTTAACATTTTCCTAGAAGTCACAGAGGATGCACAGAGGGACATGTCAAAATGCCACATTTTGCACTTTATTCATATAAAAAATTAAATATATAGGATTTTACATGTGGTCTATAAAGGGCACTTCATCTAACAGGCTTTTAAAATGCAATATTTGTGCACAATTTCTACTTAAAATATCAATAGGGCACTCATTTCGTGGAACGAACCATAGCCAATTATTGAACCTACTCTCATACTTCCTCGTTTAATCCAGAACCATTTATTTTCCAAATACAATTTCAAAGTTATGTAATTAAAATTGTGTTTCGCTGCTGAAAACTTCAAAGCGGATGGCCGTTTCATAAGACAGTGTTTGCCGCTGGTGTAATACCTTCCCTGGGATATTTAAAATAAACACATTAGGCCCGAAATAATTCAAAACTTGTCTCCGACTATAACGCCTGGGCCTTTTGATTGGCGTGAAGCGTGGAACGCCACTTTTCAGTGGAAACCTATGGGCCGTTCCCCTAATAGCCGACGTCTCCATGCTCCCAGGCAGTCAATTATAGGATAATAGGGTGCAGGCGATTGCAATGTCTGTTTATTCAATCCATTTCTTCACACAAGTTCCCATTGGCTTGTTCCTTCCCCCTGCCTGTGTGTGTGTGGTGGTCCTCTGATCCGGCTGACCCTGCCCATGTGTTTTCACTTTCTGCTCTGATCTCGGCTCCGCGACCAGCGGGGGAACCAAATACAAATTGAATAGTAACCATTCACAGGCCACATAGCACTGTTAGGCCAGCTTTGTCTTCCCCAGGAGGGGCTGAAAGATAGATAGATGTTCAGTGTTTCGCTTCGGCCCACAGACCCCGACACTCTTTTCTAATTTCCTCGAGTGTGTTCCGACCATTATTGTTGCACATGCAGGGTTTGGAGGCCTAAGCCGGATTCCTGAGAAATGCTGGTTTATTGCAGGCTGTAGAGTAGAATTCAATAGCCATTAAAATCCAAATCACACTGTTGTTCCCTTCAAAGAATAGCAGGGCTGCAAAACATTCGACTACTAATGAAAATGCTTTAGCGTTTACTTAACTTTTAGGCTTCTGTGAAAGCAAGGCATCTACAGAGAGAGAAATTGACTAAGCAACCTCAGCCCTTAGAAAAAAAAAAACCAATGGTAGAGCTTGATGGGTGGTGTTTGGGTGGTGTTTTTTGATGGGCGTGTTTTATTATTTCTGTTAAGGTAACGTTTTCATAATGTCCATAAGCCTCCCTTTTGAAAGCGAGCCCTTTTTCTGTGAAACTCACCGGACAGCAGCCGCTCTGCTTGCAAGTGGCAGGGTATGTTTGTTCAGCTTTTATTGGAAGTTAAAGAGAACCCTTATGTTTTCACTGGAGTTCGTCCACGTGCAAGCGTTGGTTCATTCTCTCCACACTGAAAACGAGAAGGGGGAGAAAAAGGAATCCAATAATTCACATAAAATGAAGATAAACTTTCAATTGACACCATGAATAACCTCCCTAAGATACTGTAGATAAGATTTTGATTTGATTTATTAGGATCCCCATTAGCCGACGCCAATGGCGACAGCTAGTCTTACTGGGGTCCGACACATAACGAAAAATACATTACAGACAAAATACTTGACAATTTACATACATTTAAAAACATTAACATGTAGTGTGTGTGTGTGTGTGTGTTTGCATCTATCAGTTACACATACATGTCAGTACATACACACAAGAAGTAGGTCACATGGGGGAGAGGCGTTGTGCTGTGAGGTGTTGCTTTATTTATTTGTTTGAAACCAGGTTTGCTGTTCACCTGCGCTATATAAGATGGAAGGGAGTTCCATGCACTCATCGCTCTGTATAATACTGTACGTTTCCTTGAATTTGTTCTGTACCTGGAGACTGTGAAAAGACCCCTGGTGGCATGTCTGGTGGGGTAAGTGTGTGTGTCAGTGCTGTGTGTAAGTTGACTATGCAAACCATTTGGAATTTCCAACACATGAATGTTTCTTATAAAAACAAGAAGTGACACAGTCAGTCTTTCCTCAACTCTTAGCCAAGAGAGACTGGCATGCATAGTATTAATATTAGCTGCAGCTTAAATAGGTATTTCTTTGCAGCACTTGACCATATGACTGGACAATAATCAAGATAAGATAAAACTAGAGCCTGCAGGACTTACTTTGTGGAGTGTGGTGTCAAAAAAGCAGAGCATCTCTTTATTACGGACAGACCTCTCCCCATCTTTACAACCATTGAATCTATATGTTTTGACAATGACAGTTTACAATCTAAGGTAACGCCAAGTAATTTAGTCTCCTCAACTTGTTCAACAGCCACACCATTCATTACCAGAGGTCTCGAGCTAGAGGGAATGATTTGCACCAAATACAACGCTCTTAGTTTTAGAGATGTTCAGGACCAGTTTATTACTGGCCACCCATTCCAAAACAGACTGCAACTTTTCAGTGACTTCATTAGCTGTGGTTGCTGATGTGTATATGGTTGAATCATCAGCATACATGGACACACACGCTTTGTTTAATGCCAGTGGCAGGTCATTGGTAAAAATAGAAAACAGTAGAGGGCTGCCCTGCGTTACACATTTTAGTCATTTAGCAGACGCTTTTATCCAGAGCGACTTACATGAGCAATTAGGGTTAAGTGCCTTGCTTAAGGGCACATCGACAGATTTTTCACCTAGTCGGCTCGGGGATTAGAACCAGCGACCTTTCGGTTACTGGCAAAACGGTCTTACCCACTAAGCTACCTGCCTCCCTACACCACACTTTACATGTTTGACATTAGAGAAGCTTCAATTAAAGAAAACCCTCTGAGTTCTATTAGATAGATAGCTCTGAATCCACAAAATGGCAGAGGTTGAAAAGCCATAACGCATAGGTTTTCTCAACAACAGGTTATGGTCAATAATATCAAAAGGCTGCACTGGAATCAGTACAGCTCCCACAATCTTCTTATTATCAATTTCTTTTAACCAATCATCAGTCATTTGTGTCAGTGCAGTACATGTTGAGTACCCTTCTCTATAAGTCTGTTGTTAATTTGTTTATAGAGAAATAGCATTGTATTTGGTAAAAAACACATTGTTTTCCAACAGTTTGCTAAGAGCTGGCAGCAAGATGATAGGTCGGCTGTTAGAACCAGTAAAGGCCGCTTTACCACTCTTGGGTAGCGGAATGACTTTGGCTTCCCTCCATGTCTGAGGACAAAGACTTTCCTCTAGGCTCAGATTAAAGATATGACAGATAGGAGTGGCTATAGAGTCAGCTACCATCCTCAGTAGCTTTCCATTTAAGTTGTCAATGCCAGGAGGTTTTTCATTATTGATCAATAAAAAATAACTTTACAAAATTCAAACTTACAATGCTTTTCTTTCATTATAATTTTTTTATGCATGAGTACGATGGCTCACTGTTCATTGTTGGCATTTCCTGCCTAAGTTTGCCCACTTTGCAAATGAAGTAATCATTAAAATAATTGGCAACATCAAATGGTTTTGTGATGAGTAAGTAATCTGATTCGATGAAAGATGGAGTTGAATTTGTCTTTTGCCCATCATTTCATTTAAAGTATTATAATATTGATATTGGTTTCATAATAAAGTGTCTTCTTCTTTTTGTTGAGTTTAGTCACATAATTTCTCAATTTGCAGTAAGTCAGCCAGATATGCAGCCAGACTTATTAGACAAAGTTCTACAGTATTAGTAAAAATGTGATCGATACATGATGATCTTGTTCCTGTAGTGTTTGCAAACACCCTGGTAGGTTGATTAATAACCTGAACCAGATTACAGGCACTGGTTACAGTGAGAAGCTTCCTCTTGAGCGGACAGCTTTATAAAAACCTGTCAATATTCAGGTCCCCAAGAAAGTAGACCTCTCTGTTTACATCACATACACTATCAAGCATTTCACACATATTATTTAGAGACTGACTGTTAGCGCTTGGTGGCCTATAGCAACACCCCAAAAGAAAAGGCTTTAGATGTGCCAGGTGAACCTGCAACCACAACACTTCAATAACACTTGACATAAGATCTTCTCTAAGCATTACAGGGATATGGCTCTGAATATATACAGCAACACCTCCCCCATAAACATTCTTGCCTCTTCTGTTATATCCTTGTATTGCTACTGCTGTCTCATCAAATGAATTATCTAAGTGAGTCTCAGAAATGGCTAATATATGAATGTTTTCTGATGTTAGCGAGTTATTGATTTCATTAACCTTATTTCTAAGGCTACATATTTTAATATGGGCTATTTTAAGCCCTTTCCTAGGTAGCTTATCAGAAACAGACATAATATGGAAAAGAGCAAACAAAGCAACATAATAAAATATACATTCAGCAGTCAATTAATCAGTTGGTGTGTGTAAGTGTGTGTCTGTGCTGCAGGGTTGAAGCTACGAACCCATAGGCTTGGCTCGCTCATCCCTTCCAGGCTTTTGGGAGGGAGGGTGGACAATGAGCCTGTCAGAGCGGATGTAAGCAATGTCCCCACGCGCTCTGGCAGCTTTCATGGCTGGGGTAAGTTCTTTCCTCTTCTGGCGCACAGCTTCAGGATAGTCCTCATTGAGGAAGATGTAAGTTCCTCTCAAGTTCTTCGATCTTTCCAGAACAGCTACCTTGTCCTTGAACCTCAGGAACTTGACCAATATCGGCCTGGGCCTGTCACCTGGACCGGTGCTGGGTTTTCCAGTACTGTGGGCGTGCTCCACCTCAATGTTCCTGTGGTCCATCTTCAGTTTCTCTGAGATCACCTTGTCCTCAGACTCCGTCCAGGTCTCATGTGGAGATTGTGCAATTCCGTCCACAACCATGTTGTTCCGCCTTGATTGTCCCTCGAGATAATCAGATTTCTCCGTCATTGTTATCATGGATTCACATATAGAACTGATGTCCTCTTTCAATGGCTTACAGATTTCTGTCATCTTGCCGTTTTCCTGTTTAAACTCATCGAGCTGACCCTGGGAGAACTGCAAACTGTTCTTCAGGTCCTGGACCTCTCTGGTCAGGTCGTCCATTCTTTTACCAGTTGACTCCAACAGTATTTGGACACAACACTTGAAGTTATTTTCTTCTTGTTGTAACAACTGCTTATATAACTATTAATTTTCATTTAAAAGATCCTTCACCTGTGATAGAGAGACACCACTGTCCTCAATGGTACTCTCGCCAGCTTTGGTCTTTGTCATGGTAGCAACGTAGGTTACGCTGTTACTCCTCGCAGTTCCAGACAGGAAAGGTCGCAGGGAAGATTGGAAACAACAATAAGAAACAGCAGGGATCTAGACAGCCACAAGCTAGGGACAATCCACAGTCCCAGCCACAATGGCTAACTGTGTCGCTGGCTGCGTTCAAGCCCTCAAGAAAACCCAGCTAGCTTGATAGGAAGCTAGTTAGCAGCTAGGCTAGCTGCTACGCCAAGCAGCTCCTCAGACACAGCAAGGTCACTGGACAGCAGTGGCGGTCAGTGCTGTTTAAGATGAGGGAGGATTATCTTTTTGTTGTTGTTGAGCATGGCATTATTTATATTACAGCATTTTGGATGACTGTCATTCATATTCCATTCACCCAGTTCAATATAACATCGATAGATTTAGGCTACTACATGATACTCAAATGTTCCCAATACCCATCATGAGGCTGCTACAACCTAGCCTATGAATGAAAGTTTACAACGTAGGTGCACACAGGTTGAGAGAAAGATTTTGGGTGACAGACAGTGACACATGGACAGACATTGACAGGGTGTAATCATTAGTCCAACAGTTGCAAACAAGAGTTTTTATTGGACAAATTCAGGTACAGCGCATTCGGAAAGTATTCAGACCCCTTGACTTTTTCCACATTTTGTTAAGCTATAGCCTTATTCTAAAATTGATTTAAAAAATAATAATTCTCATCAATCTACACACAATACCCCATAATGACAAAGCAAAAACAGGTTTTTAGAAATGTTTGCAAATGTATTAAAAAAAAAAACAGAAATAGCTTATTTACATAAGTATTCAGACCCTTTGCTATGAGACTCAAAATTGAGCTCAGGTGCATCCTGTTTCCATTGATCATCCTTGTTTTTACAACTTGATTGGAGTCCACCTGTGGTAAATTCAATTGATTGGAGATTATTTGGAAAGGCACACACCTGTCTATATAAGGTCCTACAGTTGACAATGCATGTCAGAGCAAAAACCAACCATGAGGTCAAAGGAATTGTCCGTAGAGCTCAGAGACAGGATTGTGTCGAGGCACAGATCTGGGGAAGGGTACCCAAAAATGTCTGCAGCATTGAAGATCCCCAAGAACACAGTGGCCTCCATCATTCTTAAATGGAAGAAGTTTGGAACCACCAATACTTTTCCTAGAGCTGGCCGCCGGTGCCAAACTGAGCCATCGGGGGAGAAGGGCCTTAGTCAGGGAGGTGACCAAGAACCCGATGGTCACTCTGAAAGAGCTCCAGAGTTCCTCTGTGGAGATGGGAGAACCTTCCAGAAGGACAACCATCTCTGCAGAACTCCACCAATCAGGCCTTTATGGTAGAGTGGCCAGACGGAAGCCACTCCTCAGTAAAAGGCACATGACAGCCCGCTTGGAGTTTGACAAAAGTCTCCTAAAGGACTCTCAGACCATGAGAAACAAGATTTTCTGGTCTGGTGAAACCAAGATTGAACTCTTTGGCCTGAATGCCAAGCATCACATCTGGAGGAAACCTGGCACCATCCCTACGGTGAAGCATGGTGGTGGCAGCATCATGCTGTGGGGATGTTTTTCAGAGGCAGGGACTGGGAGACTAGTCAGGTTTGAGGGAAAGATGAATGGAGCAAAGTACAGAAAGAGCTTTGATGAAAACCTGCTCCAGAGCGCTCAGAACCTCAGACTGGGGTGAAGGTTCACCTTCCAACAGGACAACGACCCTAAGCACACAGCCAAGACAACGCAGGAGTGTCTTCTGAACAAGTTTATGAATGTTTTTGAGAGGCCCAGCATCTCTGGAGAGACCTGAAAATAGCTGTGCAGCGACGCTCCCCAGCCAACCTGGCAGAGCTTGAGAGAATCTGCATAGAAGAATGGGAGATACTCCCCAAATACAGGTGTGCCAAGCTTGTAGCGTCATACCCAAGAAGCCTTGAGGCTGTAATCACTGCCAAAAGTGCTTCAACAAAGTACTGAGTAAAGGGTCTGAATTCTTATGTAAATGTGATATTTCAGTTTTTTTTATTTTGAATACATTTGCAAACATTTCTAAAAACATGTTTTTGTTTTGTCATTATGGGGTATTGTGTGTAGATTGATGAGGGGGAAAAAACAATTTAATCAATTTTAGAATAAGGCTGTAACGTAACATAATGTGGAAAAAGTCAAGGGGTCTGAATACTTTCCGAATGCACTGTATGTTTATCCCCGTTTCGTTCTGTTTGATTCTGTTTGCAAAACGTTTTGCAACAGAATCGGCGGAATGAATACACCCATGATCACACACAAACAGTTCACTTTCATAGTCAGATAAAAACAGCTTGTTGTATTCCTTCTCGCATCTACAAGCTCTCCTCCTCTCACCTTTTCCCTTTGCTTGTGGACTTCAATGCAAAACACATCAGCTGTCTGTGACCAGGCAAAAAAACATTTCCAAGCCAAACCTTCATATCATAACAGCTACACACAGCCTAAATCATTGTCATCATATTAGCTAAAGTAACGTCATAGTCAACATAGCTAAAATAACTAACGCTATAGTAAACCCGCTACAATCATGCAGTACAGTCAGTAAACAATTAGCAGTTACACCGGCGGGCCATGGAAGCAATAATTTAGTAAAACCAAAAGCTTACCTTGACTTGGAAAAGTTCCAGTGTTGGATAGTCATAGCCAGCTAGCTAACATAGCATCCCTTTCTGTTTGAGCTGGGTGTTTGAGTAAGTTAAACTAGATAGCTGCATTTGCTACCTAAGTAAATGAAAGTGAAAGTAAAAATAAAAAAATTTAGAACCATAGCTAGATCTCTCTCTGCGCCTCCTTCATTTTTGAAGAAATTAATTTGTTCAAAACTGTTCAACTATTGTCTTTCTCTCTCTTTGAGTCAACTACTCACCACATTGTATGCACTACCTAGCTGTAGCTTATGCTTTTAGTACCAGATTAATTATCTGATCATTTGATTGGTTGGACAACATGCTGCAAGAGCTCTGATAGGTTGGAGGACATCCTCCGGAAGTTGTTAAGTTGTTATTAATCAGGCTACACTGTTCACTGGTGGTGAGATAATACATGATATTTTATCAAAAGATTATATGTTCAATAATTATTAGATTTATTGGCTATTTATGTAGTTTTCCTTCAAGTAACTGTCCAGTGAAAATCTCACTTTTAAAAGTTCATATTCTGTTAACCCACTGGGCACAAAGTGGTTGAATCAATGTTGTTTCAACGTAATTTGTCAATGTATTGTGACGTGGAATCTAAGTGGAAAATACATTGGATTTGCAAAAAGTGATAATTTGTTGTTTTGAGGGTGAAATTTCAACCACAGGATTATGCCATCATGGTAACCAAATTTTAACATAGACAGACCTTGTATAAAATATGTTGAATTTGTACCTTTAAAACAACGTCAGATCTTCAATGTAATATCCACTATCAGAAAAGCCCCTCCTACTGGAGAACTGATCTATCTACAGCTACCCTTTGGTCTCCCATCCAGGGTTTTAACCAAGCACAGCCCAGCCCAGCTTAGCTTTGATATTTGTCACTGACAATTACCAATGTGCTATCATGAGAATGACTGTTGAGAGTCATTCTAAAGGGTAGGATTAACTGAGAAAATGAAATATGACCATACTTTATCACTCATATATCATCAATGATGCTATTTACAGTAGGGAAAAAAAGTATTTAGTCAACCACCAATTGTGCAAGTTCTCCCACTTAAAAAGATGAGAGAGGCCTGTAATTTTCATCATAGGTACACGTCAACTATGACAGACAAAATGAGAAAAAAAAATCCAGAAAATCACATTGTAGGATTTTTAATGAATTTATTTGCAAATTATGGTGGAAAATAAGTATTTGGTCAATAACAAAAGTTTCTCAATACTTTGTTATATACCCTTTGTTGGCAATGACACAGGTCAAACGTTTTCTGTAAGTCTTCACAAGGTTTTCACACACTGTTTCTGGTATTTTGGCCCATTCCTCCATGCAGATCTCCTCTAGAGCAGTGATGTTTTGTGGCTGTCGCTGGGCAACACAGACTTTCAACTCCCTCCAAAGATTTTCTATGGGGTTGAGATCTGGAGACTGGCTAGACCACTCCAGGACCTTGAAATGCTTCTTACGAAGCCACTCCTTCGTTGCCCGGGCGGTGTGTTTGGGATCATTGTCATGATGAAAGACCCAGCCACATTTCATCTTCAATGCCCTTGCTAATGGAAGGAGGTTTTCACTCAAAATCTCACGATACATGGCCCCATTCATTCTTTCCTTTACACAGATCAGTCGTCCTGGTCCCTTTGCAGAAAAACAGCCCCAAAGCATGATGTTTCCACCCCCATGCTTCACAGTAGGTATGGTGTTCTTTGGATGCAACTCAGCATTCTTTGTCCTCCAAACACGACGAGTTGAGTTTTTACCAAAAAGTTATATTTTGGTTTCATCTGACCATATGACATTCTCCCAATCCTCTTCTGGATCATCCAAATGCACTCTAGCAAACTTCAGACGGGCCTGGACATGTACTGGCTTAAGCAGGGGGACACGTCTGGCACTGCAGGATTTGAGTCCCTGGCGGCGTAGTGTGTTACTGATGGTAGGCTTTGTTACTTTGGTCCCAGCTTTCTGCAGGTCATTCACTAGGTCCCCCCGTGTGGTTCTGGGATTTTTGCTCACCGTTCTTGTGATCATTTTGACCCCACGGGGTGAGATCTTGCGTGGAGCCCCAGATCGAGGGAGATTATCAGTATGTCTTCCATTTCCTAATAATTGCTCCCACAGTTGATTTCTTCAAACCAAGCTGCTTACCTATTGCAGATTCAGTCTTCCCAGCCTGGTGCAGGTCTACAATTTTGTTTCTGGTGTCCTTTGACAGCTCTTTGGTCTTGGCCATAGTGGAGTTTGGAGTGTGACTGTTTGAGGTTGTGGACAGGTGTCTTTTATACTGATACCAAGTTCAAACAGGTGCCATTAATACAGGTAACGAGTGGAGGACAGAGGAGCCTCTTAAAGAAGAAGTTACAGGTCTGTGAGAGCCAGAAATCTTGCTTGTTTGTAGGTGACCAAATACTTATTTTCCACCATAATTTGCAAATAAATTCATAAAAAATCCTACAATGTGATTTTCTAGAAAAAAATGCTCAATTTGTCTGTCATAGTTGACGTGTACCTATGATGAAAATTACAGGCCTCTCTCATCTTTTTAAGTGGGAGAACTTGCACAATTGGTGGCTGACTAAATACTTTTTTTCCCCACTGTACCTGCCATAACTGAAGATATTTGCTCATCAACACTCCATAATTTGTGAGTAATTAACGTATTTAGACATTATAACGCTTGCAGAGCTGTCTAATGGGAGTTTGAATCTGCTTTTGAACATACATAATTAAAATGTTTTGGAAGGAAAACAATTTAACTCATATTGTAAGTAGTTATAGGTGATATTTAATAGAAATCTGGAAACACTAGACAGTTACTTTAACACCCTCTTTGAAACCAGGAAGTTACCTACACAATCTCAGATGGTACATGTTGATTGGCAGTAGAAAAAAATTGTCTTACAGATATTTTATATGTAAGGGTGTAGTGTGATTTTTAAACTCTTTTCCTCGCCGTGAATCCTTCTTGGAACCTCTTTATTGATATAAAAATACATCCATCACCTGTTTCGCATTAAACTTTCACACATTTTCCCCCTCTTTTTTTCCCCCTTAAATGATTCTTGTAAAATCTGTTTGGTTTACTTAGCCTGGCTTTCATTGCGGCCGTTTTGCACGGTTTACCTTTGTTTAGTTTATTAACCCAGGGGATTACTTAACCTAAACATCCCTGTCGAATACTTTGGCTTTGGGTTTCAAAGTTTTTAACAAAATTCATTTTCTTACGTCGTTGAAAGTGACAGGGGGTGAGGGTGTCAGAGTTTATGGTCCACGTTTACAAACCGTTACGGTTGTCAACTGGAAATAACAAATGGAATAAGTGACATGTTAATCAAAGAAACATTTGTGAAACATTCTGCTTATTTGACTGGGATACCGCACGTAGCACTCAGATCAGGATCTGTAATCTTAAAGCCAAATCTAATAGTGGTTTACAGAAAATGAATCTTACACAATTAAGTTGGAACTTGACTATTTTATTTATTGTTCCATTCTCAAACCTTGTAAAAATTACACCATGAAATAAGGGAAGTTGTTAGGGTGTATATTTTCATTAATTCAGTCCTGGTACAATTAGTTAAATAATGTTATAATATTTACAATAAAAACATGTAACAAAATAAATATAATTAAAACCTAAACGTGTCTTTCCCATTTTTCGTAGTTCAATAATTACTGTCTTAAATATCAATATGATTCACTTCTTCCTCCCATATCACTGGAGCTTCATCAATTCCGACAGCACATGCCTGGAACCCCCATAGGAATAGGCTTAAACAAATAAAGGCTTAAAGTGGCATTACAGAGAAGGCACCGGGTCTAGGCAAAGATAACATGTTCTTGCACTGAGAGTCACTGAGAGTCAAGTGAAACTGTCCTCATATACAAACCCCCCAAAATATCCCCCGTAATAACTGCAGTGGTGCTTCTGGTGGATGACTGACTTAGACTCTTGGTTCCCATGCTCCACCAACATTGTTTCTGCTGCTTCTCCAGCTGCAGAGGGAGGCAAGGAAGCAGTGAGGCAGGGAGGCACTCATGGGTGGTCCGCCTGGCCAGGCCCCACATGGTCTTCACTCCTCCTAGCGTTCTGTGGTTTGTACCCTTACATCTGATAGCAGTGGCTTTCAGCAGGGACTAGCTGGCAATGAGAACTTTTATTTTGGGCCATGAATGAGGACAAAACAACCATCCAACGGCTGATGGTTTAAGTCGACAATGGCTGGAGCTGTTTACTTGTTCTTTCACCTGGCCCGGTGTTCACAGGTAGTAGTCACATTTCACATTGATTTGCCATACATTGGAGATCTTATATCCATTAGTATAAGATGACTACTCAAAGCCATAGTTTGTTCCAGTGGGGAATCATTTCTTTAAGGGATGAATGAAAACTCCTCCTTGATTTAGTCTCAGTACTCTAACCACTTTCACTGAGACACCCTGCCATTTAGATATCGGCTCTTAGTGATCATAGCTAGCGTCTGATCTCTCATACACACCATAGCCCATCTTAAATATCGCCTCAGTAAAGACCAGTTCATATGTACTGTTGGCTTGGGAGAATCTCTCCTACATGAACTGTAACCCATGTCTTCCATTCAAGATCACTAATCAAGTTTGCACGGCCAGAAGGTTTTTGCAACGCGAACGACATAATTATTTCAAAATTGACTCACCAATCGTCATGTCAGTATGAAAAGGACTGTCTCTGGTGGATCAATTAAGTTTAAATCAAATTATCCTCGAAGCCCACAAATGCACACTTACATTTCAGAGGTTACCTTAAGACCTAAGTAACCACAGTTTATGGAGTCTCATACACTCGCAGCCTAATCTGCAGAAGCTCCCAGACACAATTTACTTCCTAATAAGATTTTATGGGAATCATCTAGAAAGCAGATCCTAAAGATGTTGGGGTTGGGGCTATAGGGCCTTCGAGTGTGGTCCTCTACTACTCACTATAGACATTGAGCCTTTCATCCTCTACACAGTTCTCTTTAGCAGAGAGGCCAGGAGCAATCATCCCTTTTACCCCAACCACACACGTACAAAGATGAGGTCAGTTGTAATGTCACAGAAAATTGTCCTTCATTTTGCCAGAGAAAAGGGGACTTACCAAGGGAAATGAACTGAGGTAAAAACACTAAATCATGCATATTAGGGTTAACATCCATTCATTCTAGGATTTAGAAAGGGGAAAAAACTACTGGTATTGTGATCATTCTTCAAATGTAAGGTATTACCCCATGGAGATGAACTTGATGAAAATAATCTAATATGTTCTTACATTTAACTGAAACAATCTCACTCGCACACAAGCACGCACGCACGCACACGCACAGTCGACTACGCATAACAACCATGCACACACCAGTTAGATTAGGTCAATCAGATCAATGTATTAATTATGTTGTTTATATGCTGTCATTCCCAGCCCCTCTCACCACCATACAGTGCGTCCCTACACTCTTATAAAAAAGGGTTCCAAAAGGGTTCTTCGGCTGTCCCCATAGGAGAACCCTTTTTGGTTCCAGGTAGAACCTTTTTTGGTTCCAGATATAACTATTTTGGGTTCCATGTAGAACCCTCTGGGGAAAGGGTTCTACATGGAACCAAAAAGGGTTCCTCAAAGGCTTCTCCTATGGGGACAGCCAAATAACCCTTTTAGGTTCTAGATAGCATATTTTTTCTAAGAGTGTACTACTACTACTACTACTACTACTACTACTACTACTACTACTACTACTACTTCTACTACTACTACTACTACTACTACTACTACTACTACTACAACTACTACTACTACTACTACTACTACTACTACTACTACTACTACTACTACTACTACTACTACTACTACTACTGTAGCCCTCCACAAGAAACATTGCACTTCAAAGAACATCCCTTAATTAAAAGGACATGTTTCTTTAAAGGTTTCTTTGGCACATTCAGAATAAAAAAGCATCAGAAACAGACAGAAAATTGTGCCTTACACTTGTTGACAGGTTAATAGAGTACATATTGTGAGTGTGGCACATTCACCCATGCATCCATACTGTTTGTATTAAGCCTCTGTCTTGGGATTCTTTTTTTACGAGCTGACGATGGTTGTTTCCATGGTTTAGGATGGTTGTTTGCCACCCTGGTTATAGGCACTCTTCCTCCACCCCTGTCACCTTAGCTTTGACACAAGCTACATCAAATCTAACATGGCTGCATGTCCCGTATAGCTCAGTTGGTAGAGCGTGGCGCTCGCAACGGCAGGGTTGTGGATTCGATTCCCACGGGCGGCCAGTATGAAAAAAGTATGAACTCACTACTGTAAGTCGCTCTGAATAAGAGCATCTGCTAAATGACTTAAATCTCAATAGTCAAGAAGGTCTTCATCTGCACTAAGCTGAAAATACAATATAGTGGGTACCTTTTGGGAATGCTTTTAGTATTACAGTTCTTTTGAATAAAGAGTGGACTAAGGAAAGGAAATTAGGAAAAGTAGTTGCTTTAGACTTTTAGACTATTGAGATACATCCCTTATGTCAAGATTATTCTGTAATTTGTGTTACAGAGGATGGTGGATGGTGGCCCCTTGTTTTTACAAGTGGTCACTGATAGAGATTCACTCTCTGGTCACTGCAGGCAGTTCTGAGGGGACACAGTTGACTTCTCAGCTTCCCTGCATTAGCCACTTTACTTCAAGTTAAATGTCTCTGCTGTGAGTTTCATTGAGGGAAATGAAATGGGTATGGGTATGGGTGGTGGGTGTGGGAGACAATTTAGAGCAACTCTAGATTTCTCTGCTCAAGACAGAGAGAGCAAAAGCGAAAGGGAAACGGTGAACAGCATATTATGTGTGTGGGTGTTTGTAAGAGAAAGCATTGTGGGTATGTGTACGCATGCTCACAAATGTCCATGTGCCTGATTTCAAAGAACAAAGAAAGGTAAATGAAACGTAAGCCTCGAGAAGCAAAGCTGACAAAACATACCAGGCCCAGGTGGTTAATGGGCCAGAGGAATGACCAGTTGACCAGCCAGAAGCACCATAGAGGACTCCATTCTGGGGCCTACGTCCCAATTGGCACCCTATTCCCTGTATAGGGCACTACTTTTTACCAGGGCCCATTGGGCTCTGGTCAAAAGTAGTGCACTATGTGGGGAATATGGTGCCATTTGGGACACATACCTGGGGTGCCCTCCCCTCTCTTCTCCCCTGCAGGCCCATCTGCTAGATATTACACCCCATCAGAAGATCTTGTGTTTGTCCAACACGTGTTATGGATGGGTGGTCTTGAGATAACACAACACAAGGCCCCCAGTGTCACTCAATTACTGAGGGGGGTCTGTCTTTTTGTATTTTATTTTTCTTTGTTTTATTCTTCCATTCTTCTCAAGAACATACCACTCCTGCCCATCTCACCATTTATACTGACTAATCCATAAAGAGATCACGTGAGTAGACATACGAAGTCAGAAGTCAGCCCATCTTCTCACTTATGTTTATAAATTAAGGATGTTGTCATTATAGCTGTGTGGAGGGCCAGCAAGGCTTCATAAAAAACACTTTGTAAAACCATTTCAGTTCATTTTAGTTCATATTGATTCACACTTGTTCACTTTGTCAAGCCAATTCTCCCATATCAAGCCCCTATCACACAATACAGGAAACAAAATAATGGCGTAACAAAAACGAAACATGCATATTTACTTATTTTTTTATTATTTTGTAACAGGCAAAATGTGCTGACCAATATAGGAAGTCATTCATGGCAGATGTTTGCCTGACTCGCCTGTGCCATTGTTTTTCTCTGGTTAACCAGAGTTTTTCTTTGGTCTTCAGCTGTGTCCAACACAGTTATGTTCATATGTTGTTTGCATCGCATTTCAGTAATTACTCTGCTACTTCCAAAAAGTAAGATCCCACAACTAACTAAACATATATACCAATAAAGATGGCGCCGTACTGTATGGCTGCTGTTTTGCAAGCTCCGACCCTGCTATTCTGTGATTTTGGCGTTTATTTTTACTTTACTTTCACGAAATGTATCCGTTATCATTTCTTATAACCGACAACAACTTTTGAACATCAGATCGGCAGTTACTTTAATACCTCGATTCCGGCTTCAACTTCGACTTCGACTCTTTCTGTAATTCTGACCCAATTTTCAGGGTATCCAATAGGAAATATTGATTTCCAAGATGGCGTACTAGTGCAGTCCTGTTTTTGTCGTGTGTCTGTAAATAGCCTGTAAATACCCTGTTTTTTTTTGTATTTTTCGTACATATTTTCCTATCAGACTTTTCATCCTCCTACAAAATATACTTTCCTGCAACCCGCCTCACTCAACGTGGAACGGATTCTATTATTGACTTATCTTTTATCTAGAATCTCCAGTTGAAACTAGCTAGCCAGCTAACTAGCTACTTGCTATTAGCCACAGTTGCTATTTCACCCAGAACATTGGATTTTCTGCCGGAATAATTTAATCACTGGATATTAATCACCGGATCGCAACTAGCTAGCCGCAACCGAATGGATGTTGCTGTTTGGCTAATCACCACTGCCCCCGATGCAAGCACCAGTTAGCCTCGAGCTAGCCTAGAGTCAGGCTCATATCCTGGCTATCTACCTCTAGGTCTACCGGACGGGAGTAGCCAGCTAACTAGCTACTTGCTACCGTTAGCGGTTTTTCACCATTGTCCGTGGCCTGCACCCCCTACCAGCCAGCTCTAGTCCGGACTATTATTCGGCCAGTCTGCACTGTCTGCACAGCGCGTTATCGACCCAGAACATATCCGTTTTTCTGCCGGAATCACTGAATCACTGGACCTTTAACTCCGGATTCATCGCTACCAGCTAGCTGCTACAAAATGGACGTTGAGGTCTGGCTAATCATCCTGAGCTAGGCCCATCTCCCATCTCCCGGCTATCTACCTCTCTGTCAACCGGACGGGACCACCTAGTGTTGACACGGAGCCCCGCCGATCCAACACGACTGGTTTGCCGACGAAATAGTCTGATGTGGTTTCAACAGGCTTCCCGTTGCGACGACCACGAAGATCCATCTGCCAGCCCCGGCCCACTAGCACACGCAAACTACAACTGTGCTCCCTGCTAGCTGTGCTGAAGCACCAATTTGAACTGCTCTCGGACTCACATATTGCTGTTCACTGGACCTTATGATCACTCAGCTGCACAGCTGATGCCTGCTGGACTGTTCCTTTACACGGTACCCTGTCCTGTTTATTCTGTTTAGTCTTAGCCCAAACGTTATCGCTATTTCCAGTTGTGTCTTAGCTCTCTCTAATAACACCTGTGACTGCTTTATGCCTCTCTCCCATGTCAATTATGCCTTGCCTATTGCTGTTTGGGTTAGTTCTTATTATACAATTTAACTGTAGAACCCCTAGTCCCTCTCAAACTGCCTCATATAGTTCCTTTGTTCCACCCCCCATACACGCCGAGACCGGCTCAATCGATGCCTCCAATGACGCTATCTCTTTCATTGTTACCCAACGCTTAGGGTTACCTGAACTGTACTCATATCCTTCCATATCCTTTTCTGTACATAATGCCCTGAATCTTTTCTACAACGCCCGGAGAACTGCCCCCTTTATTCTATGTACCCAACGCACTAGAAGACCAGTTCTTAAAGCCTTTAGTCGTATCCTTATTCTAGTCCTCCTCTGTTCCTCTGGTGATGTAGAGGCTAACCCAGGCCCTGCAGCCCCCAGTATCACTCCTACTCCCCAGGAGCTATCATTTGTTGACTTCTGTAACCGTAAAAGTCTTGGTTTTCTGCACATAAATATCAGAAGCCTCCTTCCTAAGTTTGAGTTATTCACTGCGTTAGCACACTCTGCCAACCCTGATGTTCTAGCAGTGTCTGAATCCTGGCTTAGGAAGGCCACCAAAAATTCTGAAATTTCCATCCCCAACTATAACATTTTCCGTTTAGATAGAACTGCCAAAGGGGGTGGAGTTGCAATCTACTGTAGAGATAGCCTGCAGAGCTCCATCATACTATCCAGGTCTGTGCCCAAACAGTTTGAGCTTCTACTTCTAAAAATCCACCTTTCCAGAAATAAATCTCTCACTGTTGCCGCTTGCTACAGACCCCCCTCAGCCCCCAGCTGTGCCCTGGACACCATATGTGAATTGATTGCCCCCCATCTATCCTCAGAGTTCGTACTGCTTGGTGACCTAAATTGGGATATGCTTAACACCCCGGCCATCCTACAATCTAAACTAGATGCCCTCAATCTCACACAAATTATCAACGAACCTACCAGGTTCAACCCTAAATCCGTAAACATGGGTACCCTCATAGATATCATCCTGACTAACTTACCCTCTAAATACACCTCCGCTGTCTTCAACCAGGATCTCAGCGATCACTGCCTTATTGCCTGCGTCCGTAACGGGTCCGCGGTCAAACAACCACCCCTCATCACTGTCAAACGCTCCCAAAAACACTTCAGCGAGCAGGCCTTCCTAATTGACCTGGCCCAGGTATCCTGGATGGATATAGATTTCATTCCGTCAGTAGAGGATGCCTGGTTGTTCTTTAAAAGTAATTTCCTCTCAATCTTAAATAGACATGCCCCATTCAAAAAATACAGAACTAAGAACAGATATAGCCCCTGGTTCTCCTCAGACTTGACTGCCCTTGACCAGCACAAAAACATCCTGTGGCGTACTGCATTAGCATCAAATTGCCCCCGCGATATGCAACTTTTCAGGGAAGTTAGGAACCAATATACACAAGCAGTTAGGAAAGCAAAGGCTAACTTTTTCAAACAGAAATTTGCATCCTGTAGCACTAACTCCAAAAAGTTTTGGGACACTGTAAAGTCCATGGAAAATAAGAGCACTTCCTCCCAGCTGCCCACTGCACTGAGGCTAGGAAACACTATCACCACCGATAAATCTACAATAATCGAGAATTTCAACAAGCATTTTGCTACGGCTGGCCATGCTTTCCACCTGGCTACCACTACCCCGGCCACCAGCTCTGCACCCTCCGCTGCAACTTGCCCATGCCCCCACCGCTTCTCCTTCACACAAATCCAGACAGCTGACGTTCTAAAAGAGCTGCAAAATCTGGACCCCTACAAATCATCTGGGCTAGACAATCTGGACCCTTTCTTTCTAAAACTAGCCGCCGAAATTGTCGCAACCCCTATTACTAGCCTGTTCAACCTCTCTTTCGTAACGTCTGAGATCCCCAGAGATTGGAAAGCTGCCGCGGTCATCCCCCTCTTCAAAGGGGGTGACACTCTAGATCCAAACTGTTACAGACCCATATCCATCCTGCCCTGCCTTTCAAAAGTTTTTGAAAGCCAAGTCAACAAACAGATCACCGACCATTTCGAATCCCACCGTACCTTCTCCGCTATGCAATCCGGTTTCCGAGCTGGTCATGGGTGCACTTCAGCCACGCTCAAGGTCCTAAACGATATTATAACCGCGATCGATAATAGACAGTACTGTGCAGCCGTTTTCATTGACCTGGCCAAGGCTTTCGACTCTGTCAACCACCGCATTCTTATTGGCAGACTAAATAGCCTTGGTTTCTCAAATGACTGCCTCGCCTGGTTCACCAACTACTTCTCAGATAGAGTTCAATGTGTCAAATCGGAGGGCCTGTTGTCTGGACCTATGGCAGTCTCTATGGGGGTGCCACAGGGTTCAATTCTTGGGCCGACTCTTTTCTCTGTGTATATCAATGACGTCGCTCTTGCTGCTGGTGACTCTCAGATCCACCTCTACGCAGACGACACCATTTTGTATACATCTGGCCCTTCATTGGACACTGTGTTAACAAACCTCCAAACGAGCTTCAATTCCATACAACACTCCTTCAGTAGCCTCCAACTGCTCTTAAACACTAGTAAAACTAAATGCATGCTCTTCAACCGAACGCTGCTTGCACCCGCCCACCCGACTAGAATCACTACTCTCGACGGGTCTGACCTAGAGTATGTGGACAACTACAAATACCTAGGTGTCTGGTTAGACTGTAAACTCTCCTTCTAGACTCACATTAAGAATCTCCAATCCAAAGTTAAATCTAGAATCGGTTTCCTATTTCGCAACAAAGCCTCCTTCACTCATGCTGCCAAACATGCCCTCGTAAAACTGACTATCCTACCGATCCTTGACTTCGGCGATGTCATTTACAAAATAGCCTCCAACACTCTACTCAGCAAATTGGATGTAGTCTATCACAGTGCCATCCGTTTTGTCTCCAAAGCCCCATATAATACCCACCACTGTGACCTGTACGCTCTTGTTGGCTGGTCCTCACTACATATTCGTCGCCAAACCCACTGGCTCCAGGCCATCTATAAATCACTGCTAGGCAAATCCCCGCCTTATCTTAGCTCATTGGTCACCATAGCAACACCCACCCGTAGTCTGCGCTCCAGCGGGTATATCTCACTGGTCATCCCCAAAGCCAACACCTCCTTTGGCCGCAATTCCTTCCAGTTCTCTGCTGCCAATGACTGGAACAAATTGCAAAAATCTCTGAAGCTGGAGACACTTATCTCCCTCACTAACTTTAAGCATCAGTTGTCAGAGCACCTTACCGATCACTGCACCTGTACACAGCCCATCTGAAATTAGCCCGCCCAACTACCTCATCCCTATATTGTTATCTATTTTGCTCATTTGTACCCCAGTATCTCTATTTGCACATCATCTCTTGCACATCTATCATTCCAGTGTTAATACTAATTGTAATTATTTTGCACTATAGCCTATTTTATTGCCTACCTCCATAACTTGCTAAATTTGCACACTGTATATTATATGTATTTCTGTTGTATTTTTGACTTTGTTTTGTTTTACCCCATATGTAACTCTGTGTTTGTTTTTTATCGCACTGCTATGCTTTATCTTGGCCAGGTCGCAGTTGTAAATGAGAACTTGTTCTCAACTGGTTTACCTGGTTAAATAAAGGTGAAATAAAAAAATAAAAAAAAGAAATGCTGGTGTTAAAGATGCAAGAGGGGGAGGCCTTGCGAGATTAAGGGGAAGGGAAAACCGGCAAATCAGATCGACTCTGTACTCCTGCTTCCTGTTTATAAGCAGAAGCTCAAACAGGAAGTACCTGTGACTCGCTCCTTTGAGAAATGGTCATCAGAATCAGAGATTATGCTACAGGACTGCTTTGCTAGAGCTGATTGGAATATGTTCTGAGACGCCGTTGACAACATCGACAAGTTAACCACCTCCGTCACCGACTTCATTAGGAAATGCATCGGTGACGTTGTCCCCACAGTGAAGGTTCGCTGTTTCCCCAATCAAAAGCCCTGGATTAACACCGAGGTTGGCGCTAAACTAAAGGACAGGGCTACCGCACACAAGGCTATTGCAGACAACCATGAGGCTATGGATGAGGACAGGAACAAGTACAGGAAGTCTCGCTATGACATCCGCAGAGTCATCAAACGAGCAAAAGGACAATATAACAATAAGGTCGAATCATATTACACAGGCGCCGATGCCCCCCACCGGTATGTGGCAGGGGCTACTGTCCATTACGTATTACAACGGAAGACCCAGCCATGATCTGCCCAACCATGCCTCTCTACCAGCCGACAATAACAACACTGTGTCGTGTGTGAGGGCCCCCACTCACCAATGGGACTGGGTGATTTCGACGTGAGTACGGTCTTTAATCAAGTCAACACTTGCAAGGCCGCGGGGCCGGACAGTATTCAAGGGTGTGTTCTCAGAGCATGCGCAGAACAGTTGGCAGGCATGTTCACTGTCATTTTCAACCTCTCCTTGTCCCAGTCTGTAATCCCCACATGTCTTAAGCTGACCACCATCATTCCTGTTCCCAATAACTTTAAGGCTTCATGCCACAATGACTACCGCCCTGTAGCACTCACATCTGTAATCATGAAGCGCTTTGAAAGGCTGGTTATGCCTTACGTCAACCGCATCATACCAGACACCCTAGACCCACTCCAATTTTCATACCACCCCCAACAGATGTATAGACGACGCACTCACCCACATAGATAATAGGAATACCTATGTAAGAATGCTGTTCATTGACTACAGCTCAGCGTTCAACACCATTGTCCCCTCCAAGCTCATCACCAAGCTTAGGACCCTGGGACTCCCTCTGCAACTGGATTCTGGACTTCCTGATGGGCCGAGCCCAGGTGGTGAGGGTAGACAACATCGCCTCCGCCAAGCTGACCCTCCTGTACTCCCCTGTTCACCCACGACTGATGGTTACGCACGACTCAAACACCATCATCAAGTTTGCTGACGACACGATGGTGGTAGGTCTGATCCAACAATAAAGGCTTGCGCTCCTTTTCTTTATTTGTGTTACGCTGTTGGCGGTGCACTTGATTCAGAAGCCCTGCGCACCGGGCAAGCAAAGTGTTCCCATTTTTAACCATTTCATTTGTCTGAAAAGACAAACTCCCCCTACCCGGCGGACTAGGAGATCTGTGGCTAAATCGAGTGTGCCTATTGCGCTGGCCAATCGGATAGCTCAAATCACCATGCCTACAGAGCTTTTACGACCCCGGCAACAGCAAGTTTGATACTAGCCTACGTAAGATTCAATCACTTTTAAAACCATGGCCACAGATAGACTGTCAAAGAATATAGCAAAGAGCTGCTGTTTTTATGAGTGAGTTCATGTTAAATGTTTTATTCAGCACTGTCACTGAAACTGTGGCATCTTTCTAGACGTCCGACTTTCCGACCTGAAGATCACCAACGTCATGATTTGACCTCGTTTTTTAACGAGTTCCCAGTTGTCTTGAAAGCACCATGACCATCAGATGCAGGTACCATCAGTCCAGTAAAATAAAAAAAAGCTATTTGCAAATTATTTCAATTCATGCTCAGCTTTGCCTTGCAAGTGCTACACCAACTGATCTATTTTGTAATCAAAGCTCGAGTTTTGAAATATAATATGGTCTGAGAAGAATACTATTGGCAGGCCAGGCATATAGCCAATATGCTGTAATAATGTATTAGGCCTACTGCACAAACCTCTTTCTGACAGAACTGTGTTTATTAGTTTAATGTTACCTTTTTTAAGTCATGTTTAAAAGAAAAAAAATCTGAGCGGTAGATCTCGGCTTGCTTTTTGACTGCGAAAGTGATCTTGAATCAGAAAAGGTTGGTGACCACTGCTCTACACGCATACACACTCACATACAACCATCATATACACTGCTGTTTATCATATATCCTGATGCCTAGTCACCTTACCCCTATACATATTTACCTCTATCACTCCAGTATCCCTGCACATTGTAAATATGGTATTGTTTTTGTTCTACCTTGTGTTATTTCTAGTACTACATTGATATTGATTACTGCATTGTTGGGTTTAGAGCTTTCAAGAACGGCACTTCACTGTACTTGTACAGGTGACATTAATACTTGATATACAGCAGAAAGGCTTCATGGGCCTGTGAGTCGATTATAACAGCCATCCTAGTCCGTAGGACATCTAACGGATTAATGTAGGGTGAATGGGTGAGCTCTTTTCTTGTTGTTTCTTGAGAAACACATCGACAATGACAAGGATTTAAACCACAACCATCTTTTTACTGGTGTAATCCTTGTGTAACACATCGCCAGGGAGCCAGAACTGGGGTTGGAGGGGTCAAGGGTTGGAGGTTGAGGGTTGGAGGCTGTGGTGTGGGTGGTGGTGGTTGTGGGGATGCTGGGGATCGATTGGATGGGCTGGACAGACAGACACACAGATCATCCTATTAATTGACTGAGGCTAATCAAAGTAGATTCTCTTTGACAAGAGAGATCACACACACAGATTGGGGCTGGACGATGGGGATTTGGCTGTCATGCAATGTCTCCACATTGCAGGGAGGACAAAGGGCTGAATCAGACAAGAGGAATGTGTGTGTGTGTGTGTGTTTGTGTGTGTGTGTGTGTGTATATGTGTACCACCTTTTGGACAGCGTGCTGACGGGGAGGTCAGAGGGGGTCGGGGACCCTCAGAGCACAAAGCTCAGGCATCCCACGGGTCTGCTATGACCCTAGACAGTGATCAACATGTGCATTGACCATTGTGAAGGCCCATAATGGGACCAGAGGGTTGTGTTTACCTCTAAAAGGGCCTATTTGAAATGGAAGATGTTCACCAGGGGTAAAGAGAAGACGTGGGCGGGCCACGGGGGGTGTTAAGGGAACCTCTGACAGTGCAGGACAAGACAGAGACTTGTTGTAGGGTCCATCAACAACACTCAAGTCGATGGTACTTGTGGGAGTTTATCATTATGCCTTAGGGGTGTGTCCTTTTCCTAAATGGCTAGGTTTATGATTGTGAAGAGGCCCGCACTTCAGACTTCACACTTTTCAGCTGTTATAAGCGTGGCTGTTTTCTGTCGTACTTTACTGTACCAGCATGTTTTCTGAAAATAACATACATTTTGGAGAGGAGATATTTTCTGGAGATGAGACCTATTTTCAGAGTGTTGGTCTTAACTCGAGACATTTGTTGGTCTTAACTTCGAGAACTCTTCGGTCATTGTCCTCTCGGGAGGGGGGGGGGGGGGGGGAGAGAGAGAGAGAGAGAGAGAGAGAGAGAGAGAGAGAGAGAGAGAGAGAGAGAGAGAGAGAGAGAGAGAGAGAGAGAGAGAGAGAGAGAGAGAGAGAGAGAGAGAGAGAGAGAGAGAGAGAGAGAGAGAGAGAGAGAGAGAGAGAGAGAGAGAGAGAGAGAGAGAGAGAGAGAGAGAGAGAGAGAGAGAGAGAGAGAGAGAGAGAGAGAGAGAGAGAGAGGAATTAGGTCTCAAGCCATCAACCGCATGGAAAGCTCATAACTCAATGAGACAGGCCTGGCCATAGTGGTTTCTATGATATAGATGACTTTCACAGAGACAAAATTATCACATGCCAAAAGAAGCATATATAGTGCTCATGTGTTAATATACTATATTGAATGAGGGGAAGGTTCCAGAGGGCTTGCATTGGTGGTCTAATTAATGCTACATTACATTTACAGACCTCATATAATAGGACCTAGTTATGATTCTGAGGTTGTCATGATAGTCAGTCTAAGACCCACAAAGCCACTCTAGACACTCTTTCCCCCCCCCCGGCCATCTCACGTTGGATGCTTTTTAGTACTTTCTTTAAAGCCACAGTCGGTAATATCTCTATTAATTTCAATTCATTAAATAATATACCCCATTAATATTGAAGAATATGGCGTATAAATACCTTAAAGTGGCAATCAGCAGTTGAAACAATAACAAAGCGTTTTGCCCAACCCTGTTTTAGTAAAAAGCTGAGGGATAGGGCTGGAGAAATGTAACCACTCTTAAATTCATGGACATAGCTATGGATTCAAGGACTGGCCATCCATGATATCAAAATTATAGTTTGAATTATGTTTTGAAGTTATATAGTGTTTGTTTACATTTACTTTATTTACAAACATTGGAGTGAAACAAAATCATATTTTGGGTTCTGATTGGGTACGACAGTTAAACTAAGCTCATGTGGCATTTATAATTAATATTATTCATGAATCAATGGGTATATTGCATTAATTCAGAAGTCCAAAAATGGATGAAGCAACTGCAGATTGCCCCTTTAATGAGGTATTTAAACAACCTATTATTCCATTGTTTATGTTTTGGTTGGCAGCCCACACATTCATGGGATGCATATATTGCAGAGTGTGGCTTTAATGCTAATGGGGAACTGACTTGGATGGAGTCTGTGCAATCAACCTGAATCGCCATGCAGCGGAGCAGAATTAAGAGGTATGATCGGACTCTGCAGGGAGCAGTTCCTGAATGGTGAGGGGCCATAGAGGGAGGTACCCTACGTCCTACTTATTGCAATCACATGACTTAATAGACATACTTTGATTGGAGCACGATTGTCAGGCAGACCAATAGAGAACAGGCTTGGACGGCCACCATGTTGGATCTGCAAAATTGTTCCATGAATGATAATAATGCAAAACTGAGCTAATAGTGGCATAAGGCGGGATATGTTTTATCCCTCATTTAATTATTTGATGATGGATTCTGTGTATAGACTCTAGTGTGAGACTCTCTGTGGATCAGTTCAGGGTTCTATGTTCCATCCCCTCTGTGTGGATCCATTCATCCAACCTTCATTTGTTTTCCCCTCCTTTCTTCTCCTCTTATCCCTCTCTTTCATATCGACTGACTGTGGGCCATATGAGACATTTGATAGTACGGCTTTTTGTTAAGCCAAAACATCTCTTAGTTTCCACACAACATATTGAACAAGTCTGTGAAAGCAAAACTGCCGGGCTTGGTTTTTTCCTCTCCACGCTTTAGAGGCAGTATTTCCTTGCCTGCCACCCGGGACCACCAAAGATGTGAGCTGTTTAAAAACAGTTCCTCAAATCATTTACAATCTCTCACCCAGTCTGAATGAATAACCATGTACTCATCAGTGAGGAGTTTCTCCATCTACTATGGAAAGCACCAAAGAGTTGTAACGTGTTTTTTGTGTGTGTGTGTGTGTGTGTGTGTGTGTTTGTGTGCGTGTGTGTGTGTGTGTGTGTGTGTGTGTGTGTGTGTGTGTGTGTGTGTGTGTGTGTGTGTGCGCACGCGTGTCAATGTACTGTATGTGTGTAAGCGTGCATGCGTGTAAGTATATG
>NC_140011.1:7861735-8104512 GCF_964263955.1 Coregonus lavaretus | reverse complement strand
CAAATGGTACCCGATTCCATATATATAGTGCACTACTTTCGACCAGAAATCCATAGGCTCTGGTCAAAGTAGTGCACTACATAGGAAATAGGATGCCCTTGGGGACGCACATGGGGCTTGAGCTGCTCTTCCAAAGGAAAATATGATGAGAGATCATTCCCCTGGATGTAAACTTAACCGCTTCAGGCTCTGCGTTATACTGAATTGGTCTTCTGGGCTTTAGAGCGGAGTGAAGGAGGAGAGGAATCCATATTAATGTAATAAACTTACACCATCCCTGTTTGTTCAGATGGTTTCCCTCGTGTTTGAGAGAGAGATCAAATAAGCACATCAATTACAAATTGACCATAAATGTAACTGATGTTGCCTCTCGCTCGGGCCTCGGGACAAATATGACTGTGTGTGTGTGATGGCAGCCAGCAAAGGCCAACTGTTCCCTGTGCTCCAGGCTCAATCAGAGTCCATCTGAGGCTCAGACCCTCTCAATCTATACCAGATACATATCCTTACAGAGTCCATCAGACACACAGACCCGCTCAATCCACACCAGATTCATAGACCTTCAGGGCTATAGTCTAAGTGTGCACTGTAGTCTCTCAAATAGATTTTGTTCAACCTACACCACCCTTATAGACCCTCTCAGTCAACGCCAGACTCACTGATCATCAATGCTGTTCGTGGACTAGACACATTCGACGGCTTTACAAAAAAAGATGAGTATGATGTTGAACTTGTGCACACACGCCACAGTCAGAGGTCTGAGTGAGGTGGACAGGGAGGGAGAGAGAGAGAAGGGAACATGGTGATGGTTCACACGTGCCTGTGGACCGGCGGGCCGACCGACTCAGAGAAGCTTAATTTCAATTAGCAAGGAGGAGGTCTGGAAGTGGAGCAGCTGTGACATAACGCATGACTGGCTGTGTAAATATGCACAAGGAGGCGTTGTAGTGCCAGTACGCACAACCATTACCTCAGCGCCTGATGCTCTCATCTTGTCTCCTGTGACACACACACTCTCTCTCTCTCTGAAAATGTTCAGAATGATACATCTTGAAGAGAGTATGCTGTACAGACAGTGGCCGTATGGAACTTTATGAAACAAAATGGTCAGACATTAGCAAAATTAAGCAATGCACGCACACATACTCACACACCGTTCACATGGGTTGGAGGGTACGCACACACACTCACACACAATTATGTGTCACAGATTGTGTGTCAGAGGGCTAATTAGCTGAATAAATTAGGCTAAAGGTGTACCAGTGTGTTCATATTGAATTAATCGGATGTGTTGTTAGTCTTAGAAGGCCAACTCAGCTTGCCTGAGGAAAAAGAAACACAGCCAGGACCGTTCATATGAGCAGTGAGTATAGTAAGGCTATCAGGTTATATTTATTCCACTTTAAGTCCTTTCCCCTATACCAAAATCATAAAACTGAGAATATTGTCATCCTAACATTAACTGGTCATTTGTTGACTTAAAAACTCTAAAGTCATTGTGGGGCTGAATGAAGCCAAGACAGAAGAGAGGAGAGGCAAAGGCCATTCAGCTGGACATAATAAGGTCTCTGGAAGGTCAGTGGGAAAATTGCCCCGACTGCACTGCTGTAATAGGGTTCATACTAAAAAGGTCTCATCAGCCTCCAGACGCACACTGTTTTTCCATCAGAGCCAGGGCTTGTTGAGATCCCCAAACACAAATCAGAGTCTCTATCTCGACCCAGAAATTGACCTCAATCTCTTCAAACTAAATATTACGCAAGTGTGTCCCTTACAGATTGTTCTTGCACATAGTGGCCTAAATATGGAGTTATGAACTTAATTTTAGTTGACATAGGGTTCATGTCTGAAAATACTTAGACATGATAGTGATCTCTGAATGATCTCCCCTTGACAATAGCCTTATAATGCATCATCATGAATTTAGGATCTAGAATCTAGATGATTCACACAGGTGCACAGGAAGAACAAACACAGGAGACACCATTTTAAGTAGTCATTTTTATATACATGTATATATTCATATATTACACATTTAATACAGGCACATTGAGATCGATCATAAAGTGAAGAACAGAAAAAAGTGGCTGAAATATTCGTAAAAATGTACATTTCATGAGAAATCATTTACACATAATTTTGCTTTTTGAACTCTCCTTTTGACATAGAAATACATACAAAAAACATAATGACATAATTAACATAATGACAAGCTCCCCCCAAAAAATCACTGGGTGTTATGTAGAGACAGCAAGAACCAGCTTGCTAAATATACGTTGCATATATATTCCGTTTCTGTGTGGGGTTTCTCTGATCTAAGGGGTGAATCGAGAGAGTAGCCTGTGCTATTTAAAGGAGAAATCCACAAAAAAAATCCAGATTTTGATATGTTCTTCCTCTCTAAACGTTTCTCACCTGCTACATTTGTTTTGCATGATAATGCTTTAGTTTAGTAAAATCCATTCGGATAACCTCACATCATTTGGTTGGGACAGTATGGTGTCATATAGTGTTCTTGAAGAGATTCAAATAAATGTTGAGGTTTGTGTATTATTTTACCCCTCATCCAACTAAAGTTAGTATCGGCCTCTACAATGCTACTGAAGTTCGAGTCTTAAACTTGATCTTAAACAAATCTCATTGTACATAAAAAAAAATGTATTACCAATAAAACAGTGATGATTCAGATTAATCCATGCCTTACAAAACAAAATCTTGACCGAATCATACTGTATCCAAAACAAAGAATATTTTACACATGATATGACATCAAAAATGCTTCTCGATCAACATTGTAAAAACAATAATCGCTTCTTTCTCATAGTTATTAAATGATGTGGCCACATGGACTAGGTGTTTTGTTGTTGTACTGAACAGTTTTATTTTGAGGATAGGTTGAATACATAGATAGAGGAGTCTAGATGGATATATATGGAGATGAGGCCATTTTAGAAGCAGCAAGAGTGTTAACAGTATCAAACCCTAACTGTTCCAAAGACCAGGAGTCTACAAGCATACAGTGGTTAGATGGCCACATACAGGATGGACAGTAAGACTACAAATCTAGTATTGAAGTAACCTACAATGCCTAGAGGGGCCTTTAGAAAATACTCCACAATCACAGTGTTGCTGATGTGCCCATTATCAATGTGTGTAATGACAATACAGTACTGATCATTTACCTATACCTATGTCAAAACAATGGTTTTGGGGAGGAGGCATTGGATGAAAAGGCATACAAAAACATGTTTGTGATATTGATAGAACTGCTACATAACGTGTATGCATATCCCTCCATCTAGGAGATGTAGCCCTTCTAGATACTGGTCCTCCATTGGTATATAAGGCAATAATTAATCACTCGGTATGACATCGAGTCAGCACCAAGAACCTTTGTCTGTCTCTCTCCTCACAGGCAAACATGGCAGTTACAGGATGTAACCTATCCCAACTGGATAGCATTTTATTACCGTTATCAACAGTTGTCAAGGTATATTTTCTTAAGGCATTTCTAGAATTGATTTGGCCCGATTGTGATTAAGAAGCTAGGTCAGTAGGCTGTCCGGTGCTCTTAAATAGACCGAAGGTTTTTTGTGAACAAAGATCTCTCTCTGATCAAAGATAGAAAATACCCCAGATAGAAAATACTTTCAAAGATGACATCATAGAAAAGAGACAGAACTGAGACAGTGAGTCCACTGGATCAGTGGTTTCTGAAAGACAGATGCCTTTGGGTTTGACTGGTGTAGAAACTGGAGGCATTTTCCTTTCAATGTCCAAAAACAGGACTATTTTAAAACAACAACTGGCACAAGATTAGTGCTTTCTATTTTTGTTAGCTGTGCTTTTTTAACATACAAAAGGGCAGAAAGAAAAGATGCAGTGCCTTCGGAAAGTATTCAGACCCCTTGACTTTTTCCACATTTTGTTACGTTACAGCCTTATACTAAAATTGATTAAATAAATAAAAATCCTCAGCAATCTACACACAATACACCATAACAACAAAGCGAAAACAGGTTTTTATAAATGTTGCTAATTTATGTGTGTGTATAACAGAAATACCTTATTTACATAAGTATTCAGACCCTTTGCTATGAGACTCGAAATTGAGGTTCAGATGCTATCCGTTTCCATTGATCATCCTTGAGATGTTTCTACAACTTGGAGTCCACCTGTGGTAAATTCTATTCATTGGACATGATTTAATTGGACTTGAGTGGCCAGACGGAAGCCACTCCTCAGTAAAAGGCACATGACAGCCCGCTTGGAGTTTGCCAAAAGGCACCTAAAGACTCTCAGACCATGAGAAAGAAGATTCTCTGGCCTGATTAAACCAAGATTGAACTCTTTGGCCTGAATGCCAGGCATCACGTCCGGAGGAAACATGGCACCATCCCTACGGTGAAGCATGGTGGTGGCAGCATCATGCTGTGAGGATGTTTTTCAGCGGCAGGGAATGGAAGACCAGTCAGGATCGAGGCAAAGACGAACGGAGCAAAGTACAAAGATATCCTTGATGAAAACCTGCTCCAGAGCACTCAGGACCTCAGACTGTGGTGAAGGTTCACCTTCCAACAGGACAACGACTCTAAGCACACAGCCAAGACAAAGCACGGGTGGCTTCGGGACAAGTCTCTGAATGTCCTTGAGTGGCCCAGCCAGAGTCGGACTTGAACCCGATCGAACATCTCTGGAGAGACCTGAAAATAGCTGTGCAGCGACGCTCCCCATTCAACCTGACAGAGCTTGAGGGGATCTGCAGAGAAGAATGGGAGAAACTCCCCAAATACAGGTGTGCCAAACTTGTAGCTCATACCCAAGAAGAATAGAGGCTGTAATCGCTGCCAATGGTGCTTCAACAAAGTACTGAGTAAAGGATCTGAATACTTATGTAAATGTGATATCTCCGTTTTATTTTTATTGTTATAAATTAGCAAAAATGTCTAAAAACCTGTTTTTGCTTTATCCTTATGGGGTAGTGTGTGTAGATTGTTGAGGGGAAAAAACAATTTAATCAATTTTAGAATAAGGCTGTAATGTAACAAAATGTGGAAAAAGTCAAGGGGTCTGAATACTTTCCGAAGGCGCTGTAGGCACGTTTCTCAATGAATTTATCCACAGTAAGAAAAGGCACTGAGGTCAGTTAAGTATTCATGGGTTGGCGTCACTCAGTCGCGTCATTGCCATTGTTATCAAATGTTCTATGGATGCCACAGCCATATTGATACCCAAAAGTAGAACGGGAGCTGTTTTGTCTAGATTACAGTGGCTTTGAAATACGATGACATTGCTAAAGTAGGCAAATATTTAGTAAGAAACAACTTTGCCATCATTATCATGTTGTCAAATTTACTTTATACAGATGGCAATGTTGTCATTACCTAGCACAGTTCGTCAAAAATAGCTAGAAATGCTAACGTTAGCTATCCGGTGGTTTCCTCTCAATCTTAGCTAGCCAGCAAATGTTATACTGCATCTAAAGTCAATATGGCAACATCAAAATGATGACAAAAGGTTTTCCTACTAATTATTTGCCTTCTTTAGAAATGTAATTGTATTTCCAAGCCACTGTAATGCACTTTTGATTAAATCTTAATCAGCACCAATTCACAATGCATTGAGTATAATGATCAGTAGGGCATCAGTTCTAAAACAAACGTTCAAAACAATATTGTGACGAAACGTGCAGCCCATGAATAGTTTTTTGCCTTTGAACGAGAACACTTAAAATTGACTTTGTATGGTTGTCTGAAGCAATTAAGCTTGTGTCATGAGAGTTTTAGAGAAGTCAGGTTATACTATAATTTCTTCAATGCACACGATCAGAATAGAAAGAGCCCAGAAAAAAAAAATCTGTAAAAAGAGACCTCGAGTTTCCGCTGGAGAAGAGAAGGAGAGGGGGGTGAGGGAAGAAAGTGTGGCCTTTCCACTCCTCACGTTTTCTATTTTCTCACTGTTTTACACCAAATCTTTGTTACTCAAGAGCTTCAGTGGAATACACATACAACATTTACAAAGGAGAGAAAAAAAAAATGTTTAAGAAATGTCCGGAAAGATTGTTAGTGCAGATTTTTGGGGGGGATATATATATATATATTATAAGCCATACATTGTCACCTATACATAACAAAACACTACGATTCTGACTTTATAAAAGTCTGAATTAATCAGACAGCATTACACTTCTCAGTATCTATACCTTTACATTTCCTGACAGCCCAAGGTTTTTTATTTTTTTTAATTTTTTTTAACAGTGTTCAATACTCAGTGCTGCTTTACTGTAGTAAGAAGCTCTCCTCTCTTCCCGGGGACATAATATAAAGACCGTTTCCAAACTGTATTCGCTGCACCTCTCCCCTCTAACCCTCCCTTTCCATAAATAGGACAAAAAACACAAAAATATTGAAAATAAACTTTCAATAGAGCCGTTGTGCTTGGGGGTAAAGGCCGGTGTGCCTACTCAACAGTCTGCCATGTAACGACCTAGGAGAATAAGGAACAACACAGACATTAGACCCCAGTATAGACCACATCATTCACATTTGACTAACCAAACGCGAGTGTCTTCCGCTCAAGTCACAACACAAACATTAAAACAATAAAATCGGTGACAAGTCAGTAGTTATTACCTGTAGCTAATCACTTCTTCCTAGGTAAGAATAGATTATGTGGCGAGTAGGAAAGAAAGAATCTCCCATACACAATATGCTCCTTTGCTTTATTCCTGCACCCATATGTTTTGGCTGCAGAAGCCTTAAATCAGGTGTCAGATTCTGTGTTTAGATCTTGGTCCTATACGTACCTGTGGCAAACCTCTTCTTATTGAGGGACAGTCTGTACCCGGCTCCCAGCAGCTCCATGTCCACCCCCGACAGCGTGCTCCCCTCGCTCATAAACTGCACAGCCAGGGTGGTTGGGGTGGACGGGCCGTCCGACAGCTCAAACTTAGCCCTCAGAGACCCCGAGCCTTCGTTATCAGACTTCTCTGAGATATCACTCAGCTTCCATAGAGACTTATTCAGCTCCGAGTTCCTGGTGGAAAGAGATGAAAGACGACATGTGAACATGTATCTTACACAAGCAGTTGCACTTCCACTCTCTACCATAGAGGCATGACAAACATAGATACACTATTCAGTGTTTCCCCTATATTCATTCATTTTAAATCGTTTGACAGTACCAGTCAAAGGTTTGGACACACCTACTCATTTCTTTATTTTTACTATTTTCTAGAAGACATCCAAACTATGAAATAACAAATATGGATCATGTAGTAACCAAAAAAGTGTTAAACAAATCAAAATATCAAAGAGTGTGCAAAGCTGTCATCAAGGCAAAGGGAGGCTATTTGAAGAATCTCAAATATAAAATATATTTTGATTTGTTTAAAACTTTTTTTGTTACTACATGATTCCATATGTGTTAAATCATAGTTTTGATGTCTTCACTATTATTCTACAATGTAAAAAATAGTTAAAAAAAAAAGAAAAACTTGAATGAGTAGGTGTGTCCAAACTTTTGATACACACACATATATACACATACATGCATACTTAGTGAGGGAAAAAAGTATTTGATCCCCTGCTGATTTTGTATGTTTGCCCACTGACAAAGAAATGATCAGTCTATAATTTTAATGGTAGGTTTATTTGAACAGTGAGAGACAGAATAACAAAAACAAAATCCAGAAAAACGCATGTCAAAAATGTTATAAATTGATTTGCATTTTAATGAGGGAAATAAGTATTTGACCCCCTCTCAATCAGAAAGATTTCTGGCTCCCAGGTGTCTTTTATACAGGTAACGAGCTGAGAGTAGGAGCACACTCTTAAAGGGAGTGCTCCTAATCTCAGTTTGTTACCTGTATAAAAGACACCTGTCCACAGAAGCAATCAAATCAGATTCCAAACTCTCCACCATGGCCGAGACCAAAGAGCTCTCCAAGGATGTCAGGGACAAGATTGTAGACCTACACAAGACCATCGCCAAGCAGCTTGGTGAGAAGGTGACAACAGTTGGTGCGATTATTCGCAAATGGAAGAAACACAAAAGAACTGTCAATCTCCCTCGGCCTGGGGCTCCATGCAAGTTCTCACCTCGTGGAGTTGCAATGATCATGAGAACGGTGAGGAATCAGCCCAGAACTACACGGGAGGATCTTGTCAATGATCTCAAGGCAGCTGGGACCATAGTCACCAAGAAAACAATTGGTAACACACTACGCCGTGAAGGACTGATATCATGCAGCGCCCGCAAGGTCCCCCTGCTCAAGAAAGCACATATACAGGGCCGTCTGAAGTTTGCCAATGAACATCTGAATGATTCAGAGGAGAACTGGGTGAAAGTGTTGTGGTCAGATGAGACCAAAATCGAGCTCTTTGGCATCAACTCAACTCACCGTGTTTGGAGGAGGAGGAATGCTGCCTATGACCCCAAGAACACCATCCCCACCGTCAAACATGTAGGTGGAAACATTATGCTTTGGGGGTGTTTTTCTGCTAAGGGGACAGGACAACTTCACTGCATCAAAGGGACTATGGACGGGGCCATGTTCCCTCAAATCTTGGGTGAGAACCTCCTTCCCTCAGCCAGGGCATTGAAAATGGGTCGTGGATGGGTATTCCAGCATGACAATGACCCAAAACACACGGCCAAGGCAACAAAGGAGTGGCTCAAGAAGAAGCACATTAAGGTCCTGGAGTGGCCTAGCCAGTCTCCAGACCTTAATCCCATAGAAACTCTGTGGAGGGAGCTGAAGGTTCGAGTTGCCAAACGTCAGCCTCGAAACCTTAATGACTTGGAGAAGATCTGCAAAGAGGAGTGGAACAAAATCCCTCCTGAGATGTGTGCAAACCTGGTGGCCAACTACAAGAAACGTCTGACCTCTGATTGCCAACAAGGGTTTTGCTAAGTCATGTTTTGCAGAGGGGTCAAATACTTATTTCCCTCATTAAAATGCAAATCAATTTATAAAATTTTTGACATGCGTCTTTCTGGATTTTTTGGGTGTTATTCTGTCTCTCACTGTTCAAATAAACCTACCATTACAATTATAGACTGATCATGTCTTTGTCAGTGGACAAACGTACAAAATCAGCAGGGGATCAAATACTTTTTCCCCCTCACTGTGTGTGTGTGTGTGTGTGTGTGTGTGTGTGTGTGTGTGTGTGTGTGTGTGTGTGTGTGTGTGTGTGTGTGTGATATATATATATATATATATATATATATATATATATATATATATATATATATATATATATATATATATATATATATATATATATATATATATATATATATATATATATATATATATACACACATACATACACACACATATATATATGCACCTAAGCTCAATTGCGAGTCTCATAGCAAAGGGTCTGAATACTTATGTAAATAGATATCCGTTTTTTATTTTTAATACATTTGCAAACATTTCTAAAAACCTGCTTTCGCTTTGTCATTATGGGGTATTGTGTGTAGATTGAGGGAATAAGGCTGTAACGTAAGAAAATGTGGAAAAAGTAAAGGAGTCTGAATTCTTTCCGAATGCACTGTATATATAAAGTATATATAGTATTTTTTAATAAATATGCAGAGATGCGCTTTTAAGATCAGAGTGACAAGCTGTAACAAGTTACATATATTCTTCAGATTCTCATCAGATCGTCTGAAAAACCTCCAAGGTAATCCTGGAAGTGTAGCCAATAGATGCATGTAATAACTGTTAGCTAAGATACAGTAACGTTATGCTAGCAACATGTTTTGGGGGTTGATATATAGAATTGGCTGGTGATGTCATTGAGTTAAAAAAATACAATTAAACTGTCCTAGATTTTCAGATGAATTTCAAAGGAAGTTCACGCATTTTGGAGTAGAATGTCCTTTAAAAAAAGTCACCAGAAAAGACCTTCTCACAATCGTTCAGGAAGACCCCACCCTCGCCCCCACCACTACCTCTGCCACCACTCCTGAAAATAAAACCTAGTGGAAACACTGCTATTAGTACAGATACACAACTACGAAACACATATATTGCTAGCGATAAGTACTGAACATTAACCATGCTCACAGCTGATGCCAGTGCTATGCTGTCTTGACTGTTGTGGTCTGTTTTTGTAATGGAAAATCAATTTATCAATATCAGTCGGTCAATACGAATCAATCAAGCAAGCAATCAATCAAAGCATCAATATCTAAATAGTACTGCTGTCCACATGTTCTCTGTTCGTTTCTCTCACCAGACAGCATTGGGCAGGGACTGCATGTTGATGACCCCTCCGTCTACGGGCACTAGGACCTGTACGTTGGAAAGAGGGCCGGGGCAGAGCATGGACTCTGGGTTGTAACGGTAGTCCATCCTCAGGTCAGTGGTGGTGGGGGTACACTTCCAGTACACTGCCAGGTTCAGAGGGGTGGACTGGATCCCATTAGAGGACACCTAGACAGAGGGACACAGGTCAGAGGTCAGGTCAGTGGTGGTGGGGGTACACTTCCAGTACACTGCCAGGTTCAGAGGGGTGGACTGGATCCCATTAGAGGACACCTAGACAGAGGGACACAGGTCAGAGGTCAGGTCAGTGGTGGTGGGGGTACACTTCCAGTACACTGCCAGGTTCAGAGGGGTGGACTGGATCCCATTAGAGGACACCTAGACAGAGGGACACAGGTCAGAGGTCAGGTCAGTGGTGGTGGGGGTACACTTCCAGTACACTGCCAGGTTCAGAGGGGTGGACTGGATCCCATTAGAGGACACCTAGACAGAGGGACACAGGTCAGAGGTCAGGTCAGTGGTGGTGGGGGTACACTTCCAGTACACTGCCAGGTTCAGAGGGGTAGACTGGATCCCATTAGAGGACACCTAGACAGAGGGACACAGGTCAGAGGTCAGGTCAGTGGTAGCGGGGGTACACTTCCAGTACACTGCAAGGATCAGAAGGGCGTACTGGATCCCATTATAGGACACGTGCGCACCCAGGAACACGGCATAAGGTCAGCGGGAAAAGGGCAAAGATCATATTATTGGAGAGATGCCCAAAAATGTATACATTAACAATATGTGAAATAAATACATTTATAAACACAAATTTGATGGTAATAAACGTTAGATTTTGAGTATAACTTATTTTACTTCTGGACTTCTGCATTATTACCACAATAGTGAGTATTTACTGTAGGGGTATACAGTATACTAAAGTGAGTCTTTTGTTTAGTCTGGGACTAACCTGGTATTTGAGGATGTCCACGTTGTAGTAGGACGCAGCAGGGTTCTGCTCTGATGCTTTCCTGAGGTAGGATGTGAGAGCTTGCATGTTGAACCAAAAGTCCTTGGTATTAGCGTCACTTTGCGAGGGATCACTGGATAACGCGCACACACACGAGAAATGATCAGAGACTCAAGTATTCATTCTTCTGCTCGGCGGCAGTGTGTGCGTGTGTGTGTGTGTGTGTGCATGTGTGCTTGCGCTGAGCTCCAATAGCTGGAAAGAGTTACCCTTTTATTGCCCCCCAGCTATTAAAACATGAATTCTGTTTGATTCAATTAGTCCAGCCATGTGGTCTCAGAGTTAACCAGAGGAAGTAGACCGAGAAGGAGAGAAAGAAAGGAGGGGGAAGAAAACACCCTCTTCTCCTTTGGGGGAAGAAAGGAATCCACTCTTCAAAGAGACTAACTCAGGTGGCTGTCTCTTTTCCACTGATGGTTCACTGCTAATAAGTTGGCTAGGGCTAGATACATGGTGGCTATTCCGGAGGAAACACAACATGACGCTTACATTTAGAGGTGATATTGTAGCTTGTTGAGAGTTGATGCAACACTCCTCTAGACATGGCCTGTTGAGAACCTGATGTCTGAAAATAGGTCGCTGTCAGGATAATGATAGCTTTATGACTGATGCTAATAGATTTTCCCCTCAATGACGCAAGCTAGGTTCCCCCCTCCCCCTCTCAACACTCTCTACGGGCTGCCACCCTGATATGCTCCAGTCTGGCCCACTGGTGTTCAAACAGTGTTACAGCCTTCCTTTGGTTCCACGCATGCCCACACCTGTATTGGAATCTGGTCTTTACTGATATAGCTGAATGATTCTCTATGGTCCTGTACGCCTGTATGGTAACTACACATCAAACAGGTTCATTAAAACGTTGTATGAATGTTTATGTTAACCATATCACCTGTGAATAAAACGTTATCAGAATGTTAGAATTTCTCCACTCACCTGAACAGTAGTGTCTGGTTTGGAAGGATCTGCTCCAGCTTGGACGTGCTCTTCAGTTTGAAGGTGAGCACGGCAGGGGAGGGGTTACTGGTGAACACCTTGATGATACCCATGGGGAAGGACAGGGTCATGTCACCCGTGATCTTTACTATGCACCTAGAGAGTGAAGGAGAGCAGCACGCAAAGGGTTAAACCTGTGCTCTTCACTATGCACCCGAGGGGAGGAGAACAGAGCAGTATGCAAAGGGTTAAACAACTGATCTTTACTACACCCGAGGAGATGAGCAGAGCAGCACAGAGAGAGCAGGCCCTACAGCTCACGCAAAGAGACAAATTGCCACTGCACTCGACACAGTTCTTTGTTTATTTGACACGCAGATGTTGCAGCACATCAGAGATTGTACTATTACTCATGCGCACAGAAAAGGAAACAGTACGTGGGACATGTCTATGGATGAACTCAAAGCATTTATTGCACTCTTGTCCATTTGGTCTGATAGGTTTGAGGTGAACTTTTCCCCAAGAGACCATGCCACGCAACCGCTTCAGAGAGATTATGTGACACCTGCATTTTGATGGCAAGGATGCAAGACCAACGCGTGCAGACGGACCAAGATCACCGCCGTCTCAGACCCCTGGAAATGTTGTGTAAAGAACTGCATTGCCAGGAGAGAATATAACTGTTGATGAGCAACTATTCCCAACCAAATCTCGGTGCCATTTCACCCGATACATGGCTAACAAACCGGACAAATTTTGAATTACGTTTTGGTTGGCCGCCGATGTCGAAAACCAAGTACTTGCTCAATGGCTTTCCATATCTGGGGAAATATTAAACCAGGCTAGCTGGTGAGTGACTGTCTGAGACTGTGGTTTTGAGACTCGTGGAGACTGCAAAGGCAGTGACCATGGACAACTTCTTCACATCAATTTCCCTGGCAGACAAGTTGATTGCAAAGAAGACTAGCCTGCTCGGAACCGTGAACAAACAGAGTAGGGAGCTGCCACCCTCTGCGCAAAACAACATACCAGCAGAACTGTACTCCATATCAGTGATGGAGAGTGGTAAAGTAGTAACCGCCTGGTTATATTATCTTTGAATTTCTACATTGTCAAAAGAAGCTGAAACTTGCCTGTATTACTTACTATAACTCTATTACTAATCAAATCTACAAATCAAATTGATCAAATGTATTACCAATAATGTTTTATTGTAGGGAAACGAAAATATGCTATACATTTTTCACTAGGACTTTGTAGAACTAGGTAGGAGCGAGGAATGCGTCTCGAGGTCAAATCAACAGATGAAGTGAGAAGAAACTTCTGGTAGGGGGGGCAGAGAGGCTCACCACAATGTCTCTTCTACTGTAGTACTACAGTGGGGGAAAAAAGTATTTAGTCAGCCACCAATTGTGCAAGTTCTCCCACTTAAAAAGATGAGAGAGGCCTGTAATTTTCATCATTGGTACACGTCAACTATGACAGACCCCCAGAAAATCACATTGTAGGATTTTTAATGAATTTAGTTGCAAATTATGGTGGAAAATAAGTATTTGGTCAATAAAAAAAGTTTCTCAATACTTTGTTATATACCCTTTGTTGGCAATGACACAGGTCAAACGTTTTCTGTAAGTCTTCACAAGGTTTTCACACACTGTTGCTGGTATTTTGGCCCATTCCTCCATGCAGATCTCCTCTAGAGCAGTGATGTTTTGTGGCTGTTGCTGGGCACGGACTTTCAACTCCCTCCAAAGATTTTCTATGGGGTTGAGCTCTGGAGACTGGCTAGGCCACTCCAGGACCTTGAAATGCTTCTTACGAAGCCACTCCTTCGTTGCCCGGGCGGTGTGTTTGGGATCATTGTCATGCTGAAAGACCCAGACACGTTTCATCTTCAATGCCCTTGCTGATGGAAGGAGGTTTTCACTCAAAATCTCACGATACATGGCCCCATTCATTCTTTCCTTTACACGGATCAGTCGTCCTGGCCCCTTTGCAGAAAAACAGCCCCAAAGCATGATGTTTCCACCCCCATGCTTCACAGTAGGTATGGTGTTCTTTGGATGCAACTCAGCATTCTTTATCCTCCAAACACGACGAGTTGAGTTTTTACCAAAAAGTTCTATTTTGGTTTCATCTGACCATATGACATTCTCCCAATCCTCTTCTGGATCATCCAACTGCACTCTAGCAAACTTCAGACGGGCCTGGACATGTACTGGCTTAAGCAGGGGGACACGTCTGGCACTGCAGGATTTGAGTCCCTGGCGGCGTAGTGTGTTACTGATGGTAGGCTTTGTTACTTTGGTCCCAGCTCTCTGCAGGTCATTCACTAGGTCCCCCCGTGTGGTTCTGGGATTTTTGCTCACCGTTCTTGTGATCATTTTGACCCCTCGGGGTGAGATCTTGCGTGGAGCCCCAGATCGAGGGAGATTATCAGTGGTCTTGTATGTCTTCCACTTCCTAATAATTGCTCCCACAGTTGATTTCTTCAAACCAAGCTGCTTACCTATTGCAGATTCAGTCTTCCCAGCCTGGTGCAGGTCTACAATTTTGTTTCTGGTGTCCTTTGACAGCTCTTTGGTCTTGGCCATAGTGGAGTTTGGAGTGTGACTGTTTGAGGTTGTGGACAGGTGTCTTTTATACGGATAACAAGTTCAAACAGGTGCCATTAATACAGGTAACGAGTGGAGGACAGAGGAGCCTCTTAAAGAAGAAGTTACAGGTCTGTGAGAGCCAGAAATCTTGCTTGTTTATAGGTGACCAAATACTTATTTTCCACCATAATTTGCAAATAAATTCATAAAAAATCCTACAATGTGATTTTCTGGAGAAAAAAAATCTCAATTTGTCTGTCATAGTTGACGTGTACCTATGATGAAAATTACAGGCCTCTCTCATCTTTTTAAGTGGGAGAACTTGCACAATTGGTGGCTGACTAAATACTTTTTTTCCCCACTGTATCTCTCACACACATTCCACGCCCACAATGGTTTTAGTAACAGGCAGGGCTGTGACTACACCAGGGAGAGGAACCAATGAAATTCCTGCCTAGCAACAGAGATGTATTGGTTGTGTAAGGAGTTGACCATGCCTATTAGAAGGTTATAAATATATGCGCTTGTGTAATCATGCTTTGTCTTTGCAGCTGTATTACCCAGTCGGTGAATAAACTTGGTTTGAGTTTTTACTCAGTTTGTTCATAATCTTGTCATGGATATATTCCCATAAATATTACTTAATGCAATTCATCATTTACAATTGTTTATGCACTATTTATCAAGCATTGGTGCGTATGTTCATGGCAAATCATTTGGCCTGCACACCTTGCGGGTTGATATGCATCTAATGCGTATGCTAAAGGAGACACCTGGCAACGTTCTCCATCTAGCAGGTACTTATAGGCTGAAAGGCCCAGCGGTTCTAGTGTTAAACCTGTGATCTTCACTATGCACCTGAGCGGCACAGCAGTACACAAAGGGTTAAACATCTGCCCACTAGTCCAGTCTATCACAGTACATTTAATGGAATTCTAGTCCGAGGCAGTCCACACAGTCTCAGTCTTAGTTAGTCCACTGGTTTAACTCCAAATGTAACTCATCCAAGTCTAAATTAGACCCAGTACAACTCAGTCCAAGGCTACCTCAGTCCAAATCTAAACAAGGCCTGGTAGTCTAGCCCCATCCCAGTCTGCTGTGGTGTGGTCCACGTATGAGCTCCAACCCTCCCTGTGTGTCCGCTGCATTGCTTATGAAATGTTCCATTCGGTAATCCCTGCAAAAATAATCATTTTGCACAACAGCAATTTAACAGCAGTTAACCAATAAAAGGGTGTATGTTTTCTATGTCACAGACTATAATCTGCCCCGTGTGGGTTATCCACTCTGAAAGAATGGTGTCGGCCTAACCAAAATCTAAACCATTCCACACACGCAGACAGACAGACAGACATAGCCCACTGGCTCGTCGTGTGTGTGAAGTATGGAGCAAAGTTTAACTTAAAAATGTGTGTAACATATTATGTGTATGGACGAGTTGAATAGCAGTATGCAGCAGTATATGCAGTGCACCAATGGCTGTTCATAGTGTGTGTATGTGTGTGCGCGCATTTGTGTGTACAGCGGTATGTGTGTGTGTGTCTGCATGCATGCAGTGAGTCTACGTGTAAGGTGTGTGTGTTCACTTGCGTGCAGATTGTGTGTGCTGTGTGTGTTAGGCCCAGGCTAAGGGCTAGCTCTCTGAGCTGTAGGTGGTCATGTGAGACTCACTTAGTGGGATCAGCTCCTTTGAAGTAGGCATTAACAGACTCTGTGAAGGCCACAGCGATGGGCAAGGCATCCTGGGATGCCAGGGTCACCGGGCTGGGACCGCGAGACGTCCCTGAGGGGGGGGGGGGGGGGGGGGGGGGGGGGAGAGAGAGAGAGAGAGAGAGAGAGAGAGAGAGAAAGAAAGATCAAATGAGTGTATTGCTATGACTGAATTGTACTATTCAATTTAACTTTGACATCAAAATGATAAAGGCTCACACTCATTCATGCAACAGACAACAACCTGAAGAACACAGTTAATGTACTACATAATAAGGTCAGTCATTCAATTATATCATTATGGAAAATAGACTAATAATCCTTCCATTATTTCAGAGGAAAAGTGCATTTAAAAAATCCCAAGACATTACATACCAAAACAATCACACCTCTCTAGGAATTAAATGTTCTAGATTTGGGTAAAATATTAGGTATTGTTAAGAATTATTATACATTTACCATTGGAATGAATTACTGTCTGGGATTCTTTGAGTAAGAACTGTTAAACACTGCAATTAACTTCCTACCTTCAAATTGTTATTTGTTACTCAACAGAACACAACCATGCTTAACGGTTTGTTGATTACATGGACGTTCACAGTGAGAGAGAGGCGTATGCTGACAGAGAGACAGGCGCGTTGAGAAGATACAGATTTTTCATGAGCAGGCAGACAGAGCAGACAGCCAATCCGAGTGGCCGTTGTTAGTGTGTCACAAACAGAGAGGCGTGTCCAGGCTACTTGACCACACCCCCTACCTGCAGGTGTTTCACAGAGCTTCTCAAAGGTGGGCAGCTTCCCAATGAAACCAGCATCCTCTTTAAGGGCCCAACAAAATAAAAGAAAGAGGAAAGAAACCAAAAAAAACAAGAAAGCGGTGAGACGAGATGAGGTGAGGTGAGGTGAGGTGATGGCTCTGGGCAGGTGAGATGGTACTAGGCAATGGGCTCCAAACCAACACACCTGGGTGTGAATGTGAGCATTTGTACGAAATCAGGATGACACACTGTGTGCATTAGGTGCTTTACGGAGTGACAGTGAGGGAGGAGAAAGGAGACTCACTTTGGCTGAGGAGAAACAGAGGAGAGGGAGAAAGGAGGAACTCTGGTTCCGGAGAGGAGCGGGAAGGACGAAAGGTATGCTCAGGCCCTGTGAGGAGGAGAGGAGTGAGGGAAGGAGAGGAGTGAGGGAAGGAGAGAAGCCCAATAAGGTTTAAAGAAGTGGGGTTAGGTCAGGTGAGAGTGGAGGAGAGGAGAGGAAAAAAGCTGAGAATTGTTTGAGAGGAAAGGACGTTGTTAAGAAATGTGAATCGAAGTAGAGTAGAGGAGGTGAAAGGAGAAGAGGGGAATGGAGAAGAGAAGACTGTAAAGAGGAGGTAAGGAGTAGAAGACAAGAGAAGAGTAGAAAGGAGTAGACCATAAAGCAGGTGGTACGAGGTACAGAGATGGGAGGTGATGGAGCTTGGTCATGTTCTTACCCACGGTGGGTGTGTTGGAGGCACTGAGGGAGGCGGTGGAGGACAGGGAGGAGGAGCTCTCTGCCCGGGCGAGGGGAGCAGCCAGAGGAGGACTGGCGTTGGACAACGTCTTAGGCGGGCTGAACGGCCGCACCTGGTTGGATAGACCGCACAAACCCAGAAATCAACCAATAGTGATGGATATGGCAAGTTAACCCCATACATGGTACTGTATATAGCAAGAGTGAAAAACACTAAATAAATGTAGTCCATTATCATTCATTAATAGGGAATGGTTTCATCAATCAATGCTCTGATGTACAAAAAGATAGGTTGATGATACTAGAGATTCTCTATTAGATACTGGGCAGATACTCTGGTGGAGATACTCACAATTTCATTGATTCCTGTGAGTTTTCCTGTGTGTAGTTTGGGTCTGGAGGAGGGTCGTGGAGGAGGCACCAGGGCTCCAGATAGAGGAGTAGTTGGTCTGGCCAGGGCAGGCACTGCAGAGGGGCGGGGAGGAGGGGGTAGAGAGCGTCAATCATAGACAAAAAGCAGAAGTGAGCTACGGTATGATAAGGTAACCCCATGCTGCATTACTAATATATTTCTGATGGAATTCTAAAACAGGTTCAGTGAATTTAAACTTCTTAGACATCACTGAGTCACTCAACGTAATGCAAAATCATGCATCAACACAGAAGTCACGACATGCACAAATTCCAAATCATAGAATGCATACAGAAAAAAGGAACATAACTCACAAAACTTTGTGTAAACAATTCTCTAAGGCAAACAAGCAAAACAAAAAAACACAAATAAAAGTATATTATTCAACCAAAAAGATTGTAAATAAGATCAAAAGAACAACATTGTTATAAAAAGGTGGACATCTCAAACTGAAAAGACAATTTTAAAAAGTAGAAAAATATTTAAAAAACAAAAAGGCAACACTTCAAACTTCAATCAGACAAAAAAACATTTGTTTATGGCATGCTAGAGGTTACCGTTGTGTGTTTGGCTAGCTGCTGTTGCTGCGGCTACCATCCCCTCTGTCAGTGCTGATAAGACCTCCGAGACACAGGAGGCGCTGTCCTCCACAACCCCACTGCTCAGCGGCATCTTGTTATAGGGGTCAGCGGGGTCCTCAGAGAAGAAAAGGATGGACCGGCCAGACTGGACCCTGCCAATAGGAGGGTTAGACTGGGTCCTGCTGGTAGGGGGGTTTGACTGGGTCCGGTCACGGCTGACTGGGCCTGTACCCGTACCAGGACTGCAACTCTGTTGGCGTCGGAGTGGCACAAAGTCGTCGTTGAAGGCTATCCACTGGCTCTGGGACCAGGAGAAGGCTGACTGGTCCTCTCCCTGAGGGAGCCCGGCTGGGGCTGGGGGGGTTGGGGTTGGACCCTGGGGGTCTAAGGGCTCAGCCCGCCGGGTGATGGGGGCACTCTGGGCCCGGGCTGGGATGGGCTTCAGAGCCAGGAAGGGGTCGTCCAGTGAGGCCTCCCATGGAGAGAAGGTATTAGTTGTGGTGGAGGCGATGGGAGGGAGAGGGGTGACCTCTCCTTTGGTCCGCAGGCTGTCTGCCAGTGGGGGAGAGGAAAGCTCCCACTGTAATCTCCCCTCAGCTGTGAGGGGCGCCGGAGAGTCCAGGGTGGGGTAGAGTGATCAACATATACCACAGAGTAAGGAGAAGGAACCAAAGATATTCATGCAAACATCTTTACATTCCTACTTCATTTGATCATTTTAACATTCCACAGAACAAGTTAATATGAATGAATCAGTTATTCCAGGGGTCTTCAACCTTTTCTTGCCCAGGGACCCCCTCCCAGGCAAACCGGTGACCCAGGGACCCCCATCATACGTTCATAAAACATTTTAAAAAATAAACATTGTCTTATCAACAAACAAAAAATGTTATGGTCTTAACATCAGGTGAATGATAATGGCAAGGATAAGTAATCAACATTTTAAAATGAATAGATTTGGTAGATAGTTTTTCATTATTTTGACCTCCCCCACAATATAATGGGAAGAGTAAGTGTAAACTCTAACATAGCCTATTAGCTAGAAAGGTAACTCCAAACACATTTTCGCTAAGAGCAGCTGTTTAGCTGGTTAAAACAAAGGCTAGCCATGTGTTGGCAAAAATGTGTCAAGAGAGCTTACCAGCAGCACCTGTCGCAATGGTGCTTTTTCAAAGCCTATGTCAGATACTCCAGTGAGTGTAATTTGCTCAATATTAGGAGTTGAGAAATATCATTAGAAAGAAGATATTTTCCAATGTTCTATTGTAGGTATGTAATAAAAAATGTGTTTATTCTATTGTTGCTAGTGATTATATATATATATATATATATATATATATATATATATATATATATATATATATATATATATATATATATATATAGATTGAAAGGTATATACAGTTGAAGTCGGAAGTTTACATACACTTAGGTCGGAGTCATTAAAACTCATTTTTCAACCACTCCAAAAATTTATTGTTAACAAACTATCGTTTTGGCAAGTTGGTTAGGATATCTACTTTGTGGATGACAAGTCATTTTTCCAACAATTGTTTACAGACAGATTATTTCACTTATAATTCACCGTATCACAATTCCAGTGGGTTAGAATTTACATACACTAAGTTAACTGTGCCTTTAAACAGCTTGGAAAATTCCAGAAAATTATGTCATGGCTTTAGAAGCTTCTGATAGGCTAATTGACATAATTTGAGTCAATTGGAGGTGTACCTGTGGATGTATTTCACGGCCTACCTTCAAACTCAGTACCTCTTTGCTTGACATCATGGGAAAATCAAAAGAAATTAGCCAAGACCTCAGAAAAAAAAATATGTAGACCTCCACAAGTCTGGTTCATCCTTGGGAGCAATTTCCAAACGCCTGAAGGTACCACGTTCATCTGTACAAACAATAGTACGCAAGTATAAACACCATGGGACCACGCAGCCGTCATACCGCTCAGGAAGGAGACGCGTTCTGTCTCTTAGAGATTAACGTACTTTGGTGTGAAAAGTTCAAATCAATCCCAGAACAGCAGCAAAGGACCTTGTGAAGATGCTGGAGGAAACAGGGACAAAAGTATCTATATCTACACAGTAAAACAAGTCCTGTATCGACATAACCTAAAAGGCCGCTCAGCAAGGAAGAAGCCACTGCTCCAAAACCACCATAAAAAAGCCAGACTACGGTTTGCAACTGCACATGGAGACAAAGATCATACTGTTTGGAGAAATGTCCTCTGGTCTGATGAAACAAAAATAGAACTGTTTGGCCATAATGACCATCGTTATGTTTGGAGGAAAAAGGGGGGTGGCTTGCAAGCCGAAGAACACCATCCCAACCATGAAGCACGGGGGTGGCAGCATCATGCTGTGGGGGTGCTTTGCTGCAGGAGGGACTGGTGCACTTCACAAAATAGATGGCATCATGAGGAAGGAAAATTATGTGGATATATTGAAGCAACATCTCAAGACATCAGTCAGGAAGTTAAAGCTTGGTCACAAATGGTTCTTCCAAATGGACAATGACCCCAAGCATACTTCCAAAGTTGTGGCAAAATGGCTTAAGGACAACAAAGTCAAGGTATTGGAGTGGCCATCACAAAGCCCTGACCTCAATCCTATAGAAAATGTGTGGGCAGAACTGAAAGAGTGTGTGCGAGCAAGGAGGCCTACAAACTTGACTCAGTTACACCAGCTCTGTCAGGAGGAATGGGCCAAAATTCACCCAACTTATTGTGGGAAGCTTGTGGAAGGCTACCCGAAACGTTTGACCCAAGTTAAACAATTTAAAGGCAATACTACCAAATACGAATTGAGTGTATGTAAACTTCTGACCCACTGGGAATGTGATGAAAGAAATAAAAGCTGAAATAAATAATTCTCTACTATTATTCTGACATTTCACATTCTTAAAATAAAGTGGTGATCCTAACTGACCTAAGACAGGGAATGTTTACTAGGATTAAATGTCAGGAATTATGAAAAACTGAGTTTAAATATATTTGGCTAAGGTGTATGTAAACTTCCGACTTCAACTGTATATATATATATATATATATATATATATATATAGTACCAGTCACACATTTTTTATTTGTATTATTTTTTACTATAGATGTATTTTTTTCGTGGACCCCCTGAGTTATTCCATTCAATTAAACTGAACAAACAAGGCTAAATAATTCCTATCCCTATAATAATAAAAAACGGTTTCCATCTAAACCATTTAAACATTAAATCCAACCTGCTATGGGACAGCCAGATATAGGCCTAGTTCACTGTGAACTGCAATCATATGCAATCTCTGTGCAACATTTGGCAATGTGAGTGTCAGGCTATGATAGGAATGCCTGGCATGTTCAAATATAACTGTGAAGGGTTGGTTGTGGGTAATAAATTTGTTAGAGGATTACAGCTGGTTGAGAGGAGCTCAGCTACTCTGACTGTTTGGAGTGTTTGGTCATCACACCCTGCAGACACGCAGCGCCACACAGAGCTCTCAGCTTATCAAAGCTTATAAGGGCCTTTCAATCTACCACTGTTTAAGTTAGCCATCTTCCTCACTGGCTTGATTGAACAAAGTAAATATAGCTACAACTCATAACTATGAAATCCTACGATAACAGAGTGGATCTTTTGAGAGACAAAAAAAAACAAATTTTGACACAAAACGCGTTCATTTGAAAAACCAAACGCAACCAAAAAACACACAAAGACAAGCAATTGAATCAAATGTTGGATGCCATGTAAAGGCTATTTGTAAGTGTGGTTAGATAGTTGAAAAGCTATTGGATACTTGGAAAACTATTCAGTACAGTGCAACCACACTGTTCTAAAGAGGGGCAGCTAAGGAACACATTTTACCTGGCTCCCCTGGCAGAAAGACAGGGACTCGTTAATGTGTAGAGGAGATAAAGGGAATGGAGAGGGAAAGAGAGTAGATGTCTGAGGAGGAGGGGTGAAAGGGGAAGAAAGGAGGAGGGTTAACACACACAGAGAGCAAAAAACAATAACACAGCAACCAAACACAAGACTGCAAATCTTACACACAGAAAATAAGACACAAAAAGAAGGAAAAGCAAAATAACCAACTTAAAAGTTAGAAAGTCCCTGAATAATCAAACACAACTATACATTCTTACAGGTTTCTCGAAAGAACTGTTTGCAGTTCAGTCAGGGCTAGTTGAATGTGATGAATGTGTCATGTGTGTATTAACGCCTGGTAATGCCTCTATTGTACACAGAGAGCTTAAACAGCATCATCACCGTATCTTAACCAGGGCACTTTACACTGCTCTTTTGGCTTTTAAGCCAGGACCTTTGACAGTAACGAGATAGTGTTTGACAGCATACGTGCCAGTGGGCCTTATAGCCAGCCCTCTGACCCAAACTAGGTGCAATTAACGGTGGATTACAATTAGCCCAGGCAATGGGTCAGCACTAACGTCACTCTATTTAAAACCCACACACAGTCAGTCACACACACACAGTCAGTCACACACACACAGTCAGTCACACACACACAGTCAGTCACACACACACACACACACACACACACAGTCAGTCACACACACACACACACAGTCAGTCACACACACACACACACACACACAGTCAGTCACACACACACAGTCAGTCACACACACAGTCAGTCACACACACACACACAGTCAGTCACACACACACACACACAGTCAGTCACACACACACACACAGTCAGTCACACACACACAGTCAGTCACACACACACAGTCAGTCACACACACACACAGTCAGTCACACACACACAGTCAGTCACACACACCGTTAATTAACAAACACATTTAGCATCTCCTGGCTTCCACACACAGCCTACAAGCCACTGATTCAGACCTTTGGAACATCTACATTTAAAAAAAGTCGAATAAATCCATTTAATATAGCCTACACCATCACAATAAATCCATTATTTATTTTAGACAGGTCTAAAGACACATGATATGAAGAAAATGTAGTCTATTTCAGAAGAACAGAATAGCATACTCTGAGTTGTCCTTATGTTAGGCCCTGATCTGGCTATGCCAAATGGCTGTGGGCTACACTAGTTCATTTAGCAGACATGATTTTCTTAGAATTCCATGGCATTATTTTATAGTATGAAGAATACAATTGAACATAGCTGAATAAAATATAAATTATATTTTCTCTAAATGAATTGAGGGAGTGTGCACATGCAGCTATTCTGTGTTGAGCGGTTAACAAAGAAACAGGTACTCCTATATATGCTTAATTTAGAGTAATTTCTGTAACTTTAGTTGTGATACAAACGTTGGGCTATATGTTTTGATTTTTAATACAATCTAAGGATGCATGATGCAACTAATGATGATTTGAAAAAAGTGGCATGAAAGGCATGAAGCTCTGCTTAGTTTTATTGAGCAGGCTGTACACACTTCATCAGTCTCTCATTCACAATTTGATAAGCACTTGATAATGCCTTGAATTTCCCCGCGGCATCCCCTTTGTGTGGCCGTAATGCCCCCGCAAAAAAACCAATGCCTTTTGCGGCCAGTGGCTGTTGTGCCCTTGGGCTGAATATAATAATTATAATTCTCCTGGCTGTCTGCTCCGAAGCACCTCTCACTCACATGGCTCTCCATCACATGATAGGGTATTTCTCACAGGATACAAGTGAAGACAGACACACGTCCGTATCCAATTCCGAGGCGCATGAAGATATTGGAAGAACTTTTCGTCAGCCAACAAGATGAGTAGGCCTAACGAACAGCAAAAGCACTAGCCTATGTCAATCTACTATCCCCCATGAAAACACCATTCTCAAAAGTGACCGTAAATACATGTAATGCTTTTAATATGAAGGTGCATTTTTATGGTGAAAATAATCTTCCCCAAATTTGAAACTCACACGCTGCGTATGTATGCATGCAAGTTAGGCTCTACACCAGTTGTAAAGCGGATTAATGTGCTTAATAATTTTTTACAAATTGGCCACTTTAGTTGTGATACAAACCTTTTCAAAACATATAGGCCTATGGGCTGGGCTACATGGTGTGTGACTATTATTTGAAAAAGTCGCAAAAAAAAGACATGCGCTGTTTCTTGCCTTAAGCTGGGCATCATTCACAAGTGATAATATATAATTCACAAGTTATAGGCTAATACTGTCACCCATCAGAATATTCTTGATTTAATCTTGTCTTTACATACACTACCGGTCAAAAGTTTGGACACACCTACTCATTCAAGGGTTTTTCTTTATTTTTACCATGTTCTACATTGTAGAATAATAGCAAAGACATCAAAACTATGAAATAACACATATGGAATCAAGTAGTAACCAAAGAGGTGTTAAACAAATCTAAATATATTTTATATTTGAGATTCTTCAAACAGCCACCCTTTGCCTTGATGACAGCTTTGCACCCTCTTGGCATTCTCTCAGCCAGCTTCATGAGGTAGTCACCTGCAATGCATTTCAATTAACAGGTGTGCCTTGTTAAAAGTTAATTTGTGGAATGTCTTTCCTTCGGAGACAATCAGTTGTGTTGTGACAAGGTAGGGTTGGTATACAGAAGATAGCCCTATTTGGTAAAAGACCAAGTCCATATTATGGCAAGAACAGCTCAAATAAGCAAAGAGAAACGACATTCCCTCATTACTTTAAGTCAATACGGAACATTTCAAACACTTTGAACGTTTCTTCAAGTGCAGGCGCAAAAAAGATGAAGCGCTATGATGAAACTGGCTCTCATGAGGACCGCCACAGGAATGGAAGACCCACAGTTACCTCCGCTGCAGAGGATAAGTTTATTAGAGTTAACTCAGAAATTGCAGTCCAAATAAATGCTTCACAGAGTTCAAGTAACAGACACATCTCAACATCAACTGTTCAGAGGAGACTGTGTGAATCAGGCCTTCATGGTCGAATTGCTGCAAAGAAACCACTACTAAAGGACACCAATAATAAGAAGAGACTTGCTTGGGCCAAGAAACATGAGCAATGGACATCAGACCGGTGGAAATGTGTCAACCCAATTGAGATGGTTTGGGATAAGTCGGACCGCAGAGTGAAGGAAAAGCAGCCAACAAGTGCTCAGCATATGTGGGAACTCCTTCAAGACTGTTGGAAAAGCATTCCAGGTGAAGCTGGTTGAGAGAATGCCAAGAGTGTGCAAAGCTGTCATCAAGGCAAAGGGTGGCAATTTGAAGAATCTCAAATATAAAAATGTTTTGGTTACTTGTGTTATTTCATAGTTTTGATGTCTTCACTATTATTCTACAATGTATAACATAGTAAAAATAAAGAAAATCCCTGGAATGAGTAGGTGTTCTAAAACCTTTCACTGGTAGAGTATACTAAATAATATATGTGTGAAATGTCTTTTGACTTAGAATGTACTTACATTTGAAGACAGATAAATGCATACTAATCAAAACTGTGACAAGAATTCCACACAAACATTTATGACAAAAGCTTCAAATAAACATTTAACAAAAAAAACAGTAAAATAAAAAAAACTGTAAATAAAATAAAGGTATGAGCAAAATCTCCTATTAGAAACATCATCTATTAGAAACTCATAACCAATACAGACAGTCCACAAAACATTCTCTCAGACACACAACTTAAGTTTAGGTTGGGAGTGAGCACTGGAGAGGCCCCTGTCAACATAAGATATGTATGAGGAGGACTGATGTATATGTGTAATGTGTACACAGTAGGAGCTTCCTAATGTTGTTGAGCTCTGCAGGGGACTGCCTGGCCTACCCGTGGAGCTGTGTGGGGTCATGTCTGTATCAGCAGTAGTCTGAGATTAGAGTGAAAACCAGAGCCATTTATATACAGGCATGACCTAAATGATTGGCACCCTCGATAAATGAGCAAAAATAAATGAGCAAAAAAAGACTATAAAATAAATTCTACAAATTCTATAAATTCTACAAATGTTGCGCTATATTGTATGCAAAACATATATTTGTTTTAATTATATTATTTTATACTAATACAATTGCTAATGAAAACAAATATCGAAAAGATGGGGGTAAACATTATTGGCACCCCTGTTTTCAATACTCCGGCACCCTCCCCTCGCGAGGAATGAGCCCTTTTCTAAAATGTTTTATGAGATTGGGGAACACATTGGGAGGGATCATAGACCATTCCTCCCTATACAGTGCCTTCTGAATGTATTCATACCCCTTGCTTATTCCACATTTTGTTGTGTTACAGCCTGAATTCAAAATTGATTAAATATTTTAAGAAATCTCACCCACCTACACAAAATATACCATAATGAAAGGTCCAAAAACATTTTTAATAGTACAAAAGAATTTAGTGACCCCCTTCTTGACAGCGGAGAGAAACATTTATGTTTTAAAGTACATTTCCTGCAATTCTACACATTTTGCCATGGGGCGTGCAGAAAATGTTGCAATTTTAAAACACATTTTATGCAATTCTGTTCATTTTGCTATGGGATGGAGAGACATTTGCAGTTTGAAAGCTAAATTCCTGCAATTCTACACATTTTGCCATGTTAATATGATACAGTATGTGAGTGGGAGTGACTACCAAAATCAAAATGGGGGCACCCTGGGGGTCAAAGCCCCTGGGCATATGCCCTGCGTGCCCGGTTGGTATCGGATAGCTGGCTAGACTCAATTACTCATCTAAAAAATGTTAGCTGACATGGCTAATTGAGTGACTGTCAGTGACTGACATAACAAGAGAAAAACTGCAGATGCACAACCACATTTCTAAAATGCACCTTGTGCATTCTACTATTCTAACTCTCAACAGTAAGTTCAGATCCCAAATGACCCACCATTAACATGGTCGCGACCCATACTTTAGGAAAGTGATCTAGATAGAACCCCATGGTTGTCACCGAACTCGCCTAGCCACCCATAGGAGTACATCGAAACTCTGTTTATACAGCTCTGAGAAAAACATGGTGGGTTGGGGCGGGGCTTACCTGTTGATGAGGAGGAGCCTCCCAGGGTGGGGCCAAACGGATCCAGAGAGAGAAGGTCATTATTGAAAGCAGGCCTACTGCAGAGAGGGAGCGAGAGGGAGCGAGAGAGAGAGAGAGAGCGAGAGCGAGAGAGAGAGAGAGAGAGAGAGAGCGAGAGCGAGAGCGAGAGCGAGAGCGAGAGCGAGAGCGAGAGAGAGCGAGAGAGAGCGAGAGAGAGCGAGAGAGAGCGAGAGAGAGCGAGAGAGAGCGAGAGAGAGCGAGAGAGAGAGAGAGAGAGAGAGAGCGAGAGAGAGAGGGAGAGGGAGAGGGAGCGAGAGAGAGAGGGAGAGGGAGCGAGAGAGAGCGAGAGCGAGAGCGAGAGCGAGAGAGAGAGAGATAGAAATGAGAGCAATTACTAAACAGTGAGAGAAGGGCACTAGAGGGTGTCAGTCAAGGAGCTTTTACTGTGATTGTTTCTGAGCCAGTTTTTAGCTGCGAAAGTTAGGGGACTTTTTATCCTGTACTTACTCGTTGAAAGATGCTGGAATCCTGGTCTTTCCCAACTCATCGCCTGGTCGAGGAAAGAACATACAAATGACGGACTTAACCTCGGCACACACACAATGTTACATAGGTGCAGAGGTCTGTCCCATACATACCCACCTAGACACGCCCGTACATAAACACACACTGCAGAGAGCCAGAGAGCCCATGTTGAAGGACAGGGCTGCAGTGCTCTGTGTGGCTCAAACTAGAATGTGTGTTTAGGTGCTATGTGAAGCAGAGGTTCCCCACCAGCAAGATTTTCCTTTATTGGACACATATATTTGTTCAGATCTACATCAAACTACTTACACTTAAGTGTCTCCTCTAAGACAGTGGCAAATATAGCCACAAACGCCGCATCTCCATACTGTTAGCATAGCTCTAGTTTTGTGAAATGGTGAAGATTCTAGTTTTGAAGCATTGCTAATAGCATTGTTATTAGCTAGCTATGTTAGCTATAGCTGTAGAGCACAGAATAAGCCAAGGTACTGTATGGTCCACTAGCCTAGGCTGTGGCAGTTGGCGGTGGGACTGAGGTGGGGGTCTGGAGGCCTACCTGGCATGGTGTGTGGTGGGAGGTCAAACTGACTAGAGAGGTACATAGTACTCACCTGGCACCTGAGAGCCTAACCCTAGGATGGAATACACTCCTAAAAGCCTACTCATTCAAGGGTTTTTGTGTTTATTTTAACTATTTTCTACATTGTAGAAAAGTAGTGAAGACATCAAAACTTTGAAATTACACATATGGAATGATGTAGTAACCAAAAAAGTGTTAAACAAATCAAAATATATTTTATATTTGAGATGCTTCAAATAGCCACCCTTTGCCTTGACAGCTTTGGATACTCTTGGCATTCTCTCAACCACCTTCACCTGGAATGCTTTTCCAACAGTCTTGAAGGAGTTCCCACATATGCTGAGCACTTGTTGGCTGCTTTTCCTTCACTCTGCGGTCCAACTCATCCCAGACCATCTCAATTGGGTTGAAGTCGAGGGATTGTGGAGGCCAGGTCATCTGATGCAGCACTCCATCGCTCTCCTTCTTGGTCAAATAGCCCTTACACAGCCTGGAGGTGTGTTGGGTCATTGTCCTGTTGAAAAACAAATGATAGTCCCACTAAGCCCAAACCAGCTGGGATGGCGTATCGCTGCAGAATGCCATGGTAGCCATGCTGGTTAAGTGTGCCTTGAATTCTAAATAAATCACAGACAGTGTCACCAACAAAGCACCCCCACACAATCACACCTCCTCCTCCATGCTTCACGTTGGGAACTACACATGCGGAGATCATCCATTCACCTACACTGCGTCTCCTAAAGACACAGCGGTTGGAACCAAAAATCTCCAATTAGGACTCCAGACCAAAGGACATATTTCCACTGGTATAATGTCCATTGCTTGTGTTTCTTGGCCCAAGCAGGTCTCTTTGTATTGGTGTCCTTTAGTAGCGGTTTCTTTGCAGCAATTTGACCATGAAGGCCTGATTCAGTTGATGTTGAGATGTGTCTGTTACTTGAACTCTGTGAAGCATTTATTTGGGCCGCAATTTCTGAGGCTGGTAACTCTAATGAACTTATCCTCTGCAGCAGAGGTAACTGTGGGTCTTCCATTCCTGTGGCGGTCCTCATGAGAGCCAGTTTCATCATAGCGCTTGATGGTTGTTGCGATTGCACTTGAAGAAACGTTCAAAGTTCATGAAATGTTCTGTTTTGACTGACCTTCATGTCTTAAAGTAACGATGGACTGTCGTTTCTATTTCCTTATTTGAGCTGATCTTGCCATAATATGGACTTGGTCTTTTACCAAATAGGGCTATCTTCTGTACCTTGTCACAACACAACTGATTGGCTCAAACGCATTAAGGAAAGAAATTCCACAAATTCACTTTTAAGAAGGCACCTGTTAATTGAAATGCATTCCAGGTGACTACCTCATGAAGCTGGTTGAGAGAATGCCAAGTGTGTGCAAAGCTGTCATCAAGGCAAAGGGTGGATATTTGAAGAATCTCAAATATAAAATATATTTTGAATTGTTTAACACTTTTCTGGTTACTACATGATTCCATATGTGTTATTTCATAGTTTAGTTTTGATGTCTTCACTATTATTCTACAATGTAAAAAATAGTAAAAATAAAGAAAAACCCTTGAATGAGTAGGTGTGTCCAAACTTTTGACTGGTACTGTACATATAAATAATATTCTTCATATTTATTTTTCTTTCTTCATCCTTTACTCGCTAACCCCCACTAATATTTCATAGTGAGTTCACAGTTTGAGACTACGTGACTTGTTGCATTCCTCCATAGATAATTAATTAACTTGTTCGAGCATTAATTTGTCCAAGCAGAAAATCAAACATAGCAAAACATACAAATAGTTGCCAAAGCGCAGGAGGAAAAATATAACTTCTGACATGCTAAATAAAGACAAGCAATTAAGCAATTCATCTTACTCATAGCTTAGAGGAGGAATGGAAGTCATTTCTCAAATACACACATATAAAAAACAATCTATGTTTACTTTCGCTGGGGATATGTTGGTTTTGGCCAGGTTGATAGGATTTTGGGGGAAAAAAAATCGACCCGAGCTAAGAAGAATGAAGTTGAAAACCCCCCTGGTTGCAGCCACAGAAGAGGAGGAAAGAGAGAGCGAGAGAGACAGAAAGAGAGAGAGCGAGGAGTGTAAAATAAAATACTCACTGGATTGGTTCCTTCGCATTTGACCCTGAGAATATAAAACACACAAATTAACTACAGCAAGGATAAGTTACACACACACACACACACTTGGGACACACTGTGAACTTCAGCCCTCATTCTCCACAAAAAAAGACTCCCTAGAAAACCCAGAACATACTTCTTAATGTACAAAGACAAACTGAACATCAGGGAAAGTACATTTGAAGTAGATATGTATGTAAAAACATGTTTGTATCTGGAATGTGCTTGAAAAGTGTCTGTACTTAGATGTCAATATCACAGACTGTAAATGATTTTCAGACATGGCTTAAGTACTATATTTTCAATAGAGCAGGGTCAATTCACTTTTGCCTGTTACTTAAGAGTTCCTCAATCCATTACTCTTTAAGAATCAACACTTGAGTAATAACTTACTTTCTGAATAATACTTCCTAAAAACAGAGATATGTGCAGTACAGGCTATATTTATCAGTGGCGACACAAAACCCCAAAATTGTCCCGAACAGTTAGAGTATACACTGAGTATACAAAACATTAAGGACACCTTCCTAATATTGAGTTGCACGCCCCCTTTTGCCTTCAGAACAGCCTAAATTCGTCAGGGCATGGACTCTACAAGGTGTCGAAAGCATTCTACAGGGATGCTGGCCCATGTTGACTCCAATGCTTCCCACAGTTGTGTCAAGTTGGCTGGATGTCCTTTGGGTGGTGGACCATTCTTGATACACACGGGAGACTGTTGAGCGTGAAAAACCCAGCAGCGTTGCAGTTCTTGATACAAATCGGTGCGCCTGGCACCTACGACCATACTCTGCCTTTGAACAGAGTATGGTCGTAGGTGCCAGGCGCACCGATTTAGTACTCTCCCTCTGAATGGCACACATACACAATCCATGTCTCAATTGTCTCAAGGCTTAAAAATCCTTCTTTTACCAGTCTCATCCCCTTCATCTACACTGATTGGTGGATTTAACAAGTGACATGAATAAGGGGTCATAGCTTTCACCTGGATTCACCTGGTCAATCTATGGCATGGAAAGAGCAGGTGTCCTTAATGTTTTGTACACTCAGTGTAATTGATACATGGAAACTTGAAAACTGTATTATTAACTATTAACTTTTTTCACACCAGTGTTAAAAACAGTCAATCACAGGATTAAGCCTCAAACACACATAAGACATTTAACCTAGGGTGAAAGAGTAAGCTGCACAGAACAGACAGGACACAGTATCTAACCCTGCACTGGGTTCAATCAGGTACTACACACAGAGGGTGAGACAGAGAGACCGACACTGCTAGTCACGGCAACCTACAGAAGATCTGCATGTACTTCTGTGTGACCCAATGGAAGCTAAGACCATCAATTCCAATAAAGCCTTTATTTCACACACTGAAAAAGATAAGGAGAGGGAAAAAGAAGAGGAACAGAAGGGGTTTAGAGGGAAGCAGCTAAGTGTACCGGGCAGGAGAAGGAGAAAGACGAACGGCAAAGAATGGGGAGGAAAAATGAAAAGGAAAGTGTCTTCAATAATTCACACCAGATGATGCAATGTTCGTCGTCACCTAGATTTTATAACTCAAGAACATTGAGCACAGAACATTTTCTTCAACATTAAAGTGGAAAAAAATAGTTACGAGATTTAAAGGAGGTAGTGATAAAAGAGAAAACATGAAGGAGGGAATATTCCAGTATTTAGGTGAAAGTCAAAGTAGAAAAAAAGACAAACAGTAGGTTGCTGTTTTCTGTCGTTGTACTGAGAAAATATTATTTGTAACGAACCAAGTCAGAAGTTCAGGCCTTGGAATAGCCAGAGAATGTTTTTCTTTAAGATACTCCTTAATGCTTAGAAAATATCTAATAAATTATCCATACATTTAGGAATTTTAGCCAAAGTTCATTGTTTAAAACAAACAGTATGTATAAAACATATCTGGAAAAACACTTCTACACACTTTGTCACATTTAATGGGCGACTAACCCCTATAAAGGGTGCATAAATAATCACATACAAGTAATGTCCAAACCAAGAAGTAAAATGACCCTAATAAAACGAGGGAGCAAAAGACCAATAGAGAGAGATAAAGAGAGTGTGGTAGAGTGAATGAGCGAGTGAGAGGATGAATGAGAAAACAAAGAGAGAGAGATTCCGTGACAGTTGTTTAGTGAGCAGTAGGACTCCTCTCGCTGATAGGGGGGGACTCCCCACACAAACACAGTAGTGAAGTTTAATGGCAGGCGCTAATTCCAACCTGTGCAGGCAGATAGAGAAAGACAGAGAGAGATAGACAGAGGCTCAGAGATTGAGAGATGAGATGGCAAGTCAGTCAGTTAAGGTTGAATGGAGAGCTCAACTCCAGGCAGAGAGGTCAAAGGTCAGGCCAGGCTTTGCGTGCGGTGCAGCTCTGACAGTCTCTGCATGCCAACCCATCCTATCCCATCCCATAACGTTACGTGACAGCAGGGTGAAGTGGTGTGTGTTTGTCTACTGACTCTACTGTGTAACACCACGCAACTAACTGTACAGAAGCGGCATCTGTCTAAGCCGGGGGATAGGGAGATTCTACTAAACTAGATGGAATTGTTTTAAGAAAGCCATACCAAGGATTATTTAGCTCTTTGATTTGGAATTTTAAGACCCCTTGAAGTATAAAAAAATTATCTAAAAACATTTGATAAAAAATTGTTTGGCCTTACTGCTATTAGCCCATACAAATGCATTAAATAACAGATTCACTACATGGAACAGATAGTCCCCAAACAAATATCTAAAAAGGAAGTTTGTTCTGAAGTGTCTGCGTGATGATCTGAGAGATATAAGATCAGGAAACATAGTTCATTTTTTTTCATGTACTTATTAACCTTTTCACGCGAGTTCCAAATATCTTTAACGGTCGCCCCAGCGTGAGTTTTTTTATGTGCGTGATGTCAAAATGCATTCACTGTTACAAAATGTGATTGTTACGCAACAGGACAGTTAACCCACGCTGCCCTCAAACCAAGGTACGCTGCCTGCTAATTATCTACAGGCTACATTTCAACTTGTCAATTTCAAATGATTTAGTAACAAGTTACATTTTCTAACAGTTTGAATTGAGGTGTGTTCCGCCTCCTCATTCATTCACAAAGAAGTAGCCCATTTCACTGCTGCGGACAATTTACCTTTGAGGCATTACTGAGCCGGACAAACTTCTCTCTTCGACGAGAGCCCAAGCAAACTTTTTCCTCCCTGGCACATTTTCCGGCTGGCACCCGCATTGCCTTCACTACTAACAATAACTTTGGACATGTGTGCGTTCCTATCAAAGTAAGTGCCTTATTACATTATCATTGTAGTTTATGTATATTGTGTTGTCGTTTCTACTGTAGCACACCGTATGTATGTATGGAGCATAATGTATTTACTGTTTTATTCATGTTTTCAAGTCCTGGTGACAAAATCATGCATTCCGATTCTTGCATAGATTGTAATGGACACATACTGTATGATGTGTGTAAAATACTTTTTTGAGGGTTGTACTGATTATGATGAGCTAATGCTAAGCTAATTGCCAGCTATGTGTGGCGCCATGTTTGCAATGCATTCTGGTTGTCACGTAATCGTCTGTCAGACCAAAATGAGGAGAAGGGATGGTTCACTCATCTTTCCAGTAAACTTCCGGAAGTGAATGATGGAAGTGAATGATGGTAGACGACACACTCCCTTCAACATGCATACTGTAAAACAGACCCAACTCATCTTGTAACCTCTAATCTTCGGTTGACGCGAAAAAACAAACATGTCGGCGCGCACAAACGACCCATCGTCAGATTACTTTCTATTGTTTTTAAAGTGGTTTACTCAATTATTTCGATCACTGGTGAGGTCACCCGTGATGTGATGAATTGTAAATAATAATTGCTATTAGCTCATTCATATTATGGTTTCTGTCAGCCGAGAGTTAGCTAAATACGACCGCCCTGTGTTAGGTCACTCTTTCCTCAGTGCTATGACTAATGTAGCCAACATTTTCCGGTTTGGATGATTGTGTTATGCTGTCGCTACTTCTGTGAACGCCTGAACATTGCATCCAAAAAATAAACTGCTCACATTGAGGACAGAACGTTGTAAAGACTGTGTTTGTGCAATATGTTTCTGTGAAATATGCTTGATCAAACGATTGCATTGAACAGGGCAGCTTATTCATTCGCAGTGGTTACTCACGGCTGGCGAATTCTAGGAGTTCAAGTCCTTCCAAGCGAGCTGTCCTTGCGGTCCGAATGCAAATGGTAAATATAACAACATCCAGCATGTGTCCATACTGGAGATTTCCTTCACGGAGTCACTATCAAGAACAGACCCCTTACAAGAAGAGGTATTCTCTCAACTGTCAGCTCTGTTTATGATCCATTAGGTTTCCTCGCCCCATTCATATTAAAAGCAAATTCTTCAAGAGCTCTGCAAGCTAAAGTGTGGATGGGACAAAGTCATCCCCGAAGAACACTATTTCATGGAAGAGATGGCTCTCAGAGCTGGACTGACAGGTGCATGATGCCTGAGAACTTTGGTCAAGTCAAGACCTTCGGTGACGCAAGTGAACAAGGTTATGGCACGGCAAGTTACTTAGGTTCACAAACGGTATGGAAAAGATCCACATCGCATTCATGCTGGAAAAAAATCAAGGGTGACTCCACTCAAGCAGATGACGATCCACAGACGAACTTGCTGCAGCAACATTTGCGGTGCGAGTGGACCGGATGTTAAGGTTGGAGCTCCAGATTGAACTCAAGGAGTCAACTTTCGGGACAGACAGTCAGTCTGTGCTAAAATACATCTGCAACGATACCAAGAGATTCCATACCTTTGTGGCTAATAGGGTTGCTGTGATCCGTGACCTATTGAAAGCAAAACAGTGGAGTTATTTGAACTCCAAACACAACCCAGCTGACGATGCCTCAAGAGGGTTACATGTTGAAACTTTCCTGAACTCAAAGAGATGGCTCAAAGGACCAGAATTCCTGGAAAAAGCAGAAACACAATGGCCGAAAGTCCCTGAGGAGCTTGGCTCCATCCCTCCGGATGATCCAGAGGTGAGAAAAGACGTCTTCGTGAATAGTACAAGTGTGGAAGAAAAGAGTCCAACCAGCAAACTGATTGAGTACTATTCGACATGGAACAGCTTGAAGAAAGCAGTTGCCTGGATGCTGAAACTGAAACTACTTCTTCTACAGTTAAGCCAGAAAAGGAAAGTTCTCACAAAAACTGATCCAGGATTTCAGAGTTTAACAAACTCACTGAAGGAATAAATTGACAAGTTCAAACTGACATGTGGAAAAGAAAGTCTGTCTGTGGATGACCTAGATGAAGCAGAAACTGTCATAATTTGATTTGAGCAAAGACGACACTTTAAACAAGAAATTGCACTCGTTGGGAAAGGAAGACAATGTGCCAAGGGAAGTGGCTCAATCTGTAAGCTTGATCCAATTGTTGACAATGGCATTCTGAGAGTGGAAGGAAGGTTAAGCAAAGCTGCTATGCCTACGGAACTAAAGAATCATATGATCCTGCCCAAAGACTCCCACATCTCCAGACTGATCTTACTCCACATCCATGAGCAGGTTGGCCACTCTGGGAGAGGTCACATGCTTTCCAGACTTCACCAGCAATATTGGATTCCCTGTCCCAACTCCTTAGCAAGGAAGATCCTTAAGAGCTGTGTCTTCTGTAGGCAGATGCAAGCTAGAGCTGGAGAACAGAAGGTGGCCGACCTTCCACAAGATCGGGTGTCACCGCCTTTCATGTGAAGCGGTATGGTTTGATCTTTACTTGCCTTGTGAGTTGAGATGTCCATCTAGAAGTTGCTAGTTATCTGGATACTGATTCCTGCATCAATGCCCTGCGCAGGTTCATCTGTCGAAAGGGCCCAGTAACAAGTATCAGAACAGACAATGGCACCAACTTTGTTGGAACACACAGAGAGAGCTAGGAGAAGCGCTGAAAGAGCGACATGGTCATTCAACCCTCCCTCTGGAGCCCACCATTGGGGAGTATGGGAGAGGTTGATCCGACTGGTGAAAAATATCCTCTATTCAGTCCTGGATGATGAGGCTTTGCAGACAGCCTTGTGTGAAGTTGAGGTGATCATGAACGACGAACCAATCACAACTGTAACGAATGACCCAAATGATCTAGAACCCCTGACTCCGAACCATCTGCTTCATCTGAAAGCAAAGCCAGTCCTGCCACCAGGCTATTCCAGAGAAGAGACCTATACTCACGAAGGAGATGGAAGCAAGTACAATATATCACTGACCTCTTCTGGAAGAGATGGATAACAGAGTATCTTCCACTTATGCAGGAGCGGAACAAGTGGAACAAAACTAAGAGAAACTAATGGGGCGTGTGGTGGAGGCTTTGCCAGGGGCCAAAGGTCTTGTCCGGAGCATTTTTTTGATGTTGAACACTTCAAATCTGGGACTGAGATCAATGGACTCTTGTCATAAATGGGACCTTGAATATTTGTATATAGCTATTAACTGTAATACTGCTCTGGTATAGTATGTTTTGTGTGTTGGCTCAATTTTTTTATATTAAGTAATTGTTATGCATTCAGTGCAGTTAACAATTAGGGGCCGGTATGTTAGAGCCGATTTAGACATATTTGTATAAAAGACAGAACATACAGAGCTCCATGTTCGTGTGTGTAAATATATGAAATATGAATGTATGTGATGAAATATTAGGTACGTACCTTTATGATTTATATTTACCTGATTGAGATGTATTCCTTTGTTATTAGTGTACCTTAGTTTTTGCCTCCCCCTGTTGCCCATTCATTGTACTGTGGTAAGTGTGTTAGTGATAAGATAAAGGCAGGAAGTTGGGCATTCGGGGGGAGGGGAGTCCTAGCTAGACAGGGGAGCTGTATAGTCTTTTGACCATTCAGACATAGCCAAACAGGCCATATTATGTATTTTTCACATCAAGTAATCTATGTTTTAAGTTGATTGGAGAATAATTTCTTGTTAGATATAAGAGGAACAAACCTTTTTGTTGCACCATATCCCTGGATCTCATTGAATGTTTTTGCTGTTTGGGAACTTCGAATGTGGACTGTATGCATCCGAAACAATCCCGCTACTTCATGAAGATGGTTGAGAGAATGCCAAGAGTGTGCAAAGCTGTAATCAAGGCAAAGGGGTGGCTACTTTGAAGAATTTGTTTAACACCTTTTTGGTTACTACATGATTCCATGTGTTATTTCATAGTTTTGATGTCTTCACTATTATTCTACAATGTAAAAAATTGTAAAAAGAAATAAAAACCCTAGAATGAGTAGGTGTGTCCAAACTTTTGACTGGTACTGTATATTTAAAATAATTATGTTTTTTTTTTATTTGGCCTTACTGCTATTATCTACATGTAACAACAGATAGTCCCCCAAAAATCTGAGAGATATAAGAAAGATCAGGAAACATTTGTTGTTGTTTTTTCTACATGTATTTTACCCCTTACAGTCTCCATATATACACTCTACTTTTTAACTGGTACCGGGGGACCTTCAGACGAGTCTTGTGAGGCCTGTGGACATCTTAGAGAAAAACAACTGATATGTACATGTCCGTGAGAGTCCATCCCCTTTCCACCGAGGGGCCATATTAGTGTGTAGCCCACACTGTTCGGACGCTACAGAAAGAAGTTGGCAGATCGGCTGTACCGACTTCAGACGAGTCCCAAGACGCTTGTGGGGGTCATAAAGTACAGAGAACCCCACCTCTAGCCCTTTCATCTTTCACCACAGATGCGGAAGTGTGACATCGGCGGACGCAGTTGATTGAGACGCATCCAATGCAAAAAACAGATATCTCTAGCTTAAAGTGACATTGGGGATTTTTTGATTATGTTAATTTGATTTCCGCGGGGGCGCGGACATTGACTCTAGGGGGTTAAATAGAGTGTTCGAGAGACTAGAGACATTGCCATTCCACCTGTGCCTTTAAACAGTTGTGTTAAAGTAAGAGAAAAAACAAGTGACCAAAAGTGGAGACTATTTGTGACACTTTGTTCCCTACTACCGGTCTTGTAAATAACAAACACAGGCAAATGAAAAATAATGATGTTTGAATTCTAACTCCACTCTGATGTGTGGAGATTTCAATCTTTCAAGAAAAACTCAACTTAACTTTCTGAATGAGCTCACTCACTCCCATTGTCCACAGTGACTCATCTTAGAGAACAGAGACAATGGTCCAACCAGGGAGAAGAAAGGAATACAGCAGTAAAGACTTTCAAATATGTATGATACAGTGACTGTCTAATGTTTCTGTCAGAAGGAGAGCTTTTTGATAAGTACCCATTTCCCAGAACTTACAGGGGAAATACAATGTACTGTTGCCCCCTAGTGTTAGAGAGGAGATGGGACAGACAGACAGACGGGGAAACTCTACTGCTCCTCAGACAGGCAAATTGAGAGAGTAGACGCACTAAAGTTAGTGACTGGGTCCAGCTGAAGTGTACAGTGGAAATCTTATGGAGTTAGATAGGATATAGCTCAGAATAAATGTGTATCTACATGCTTAGAGAATTATTTCAGTGGTAATGGTAGTACTGTATATCACTGTCTTAGTCTTAACCTTGTAGGATATCGGATCTCCTTTATCCCAAACATGTATTTTCAAAGTATTCAAGTGTGGAGGACTCCTTCACCAAGGTGGGAGGTGAGGAATTATTGATTGATATATTGATCATAATATAGAATAATGATGCCATTTAGCATACGCTTTTATCCAAAGCGACTTACAGTCATGCGTGCATACATTTTACCTACGGGTGGTCCCAGGTATCGAACCCACTAATCTGATGTTGCAAGCGCCATGCTCTACCAACTGAGCTACAGAGGACCGAAAAGTTTGTGACTGTCAATATGTGTGTGGAATCTCTGACAGGATTGTGGAGCAACAGGTTTCTATCAAATGAAGTTGTACAGACTACAGAATTGACGTACCGAGGTTGGTGGCGACAGGCTGATGTTTCCGATGGAGGCCTTGAGTTCGTCGATGGTGGCTCGGCTCTGGTGCGTCCCGTTGTTGGGCGCCACCGGCTTGATCTCCACGCGGAACTTCCTGGGTTCATCCTCGTCCTCCGAGTCACTCGATGAATAGAACGAGTTCTCTTTGGCATGTGGAACACAAGGTTAAGGAGTAGAACAGACCATAACACACAGCCAGCCCAGATTAGTGGCTGTACGGCAATATAGTGGCTTCATAGTGACATGGTAACATGAAACCAAGAGTGACATCTAATTGAATACATCTTAGAATGGGATCGGTGCAAAAAGGAATGATAAGATGCCTTTGAATACAAAGAGTGTTGGAGGATATCATTTTCGTTGCGGTCTTCCGGTCTGATACAGAAGCCATCTTCATCAACCGTAGGAACATTCTAGAAGAGAGACAACAAAATATTGGGTCATTAATGCACATAACTTGCTGTGGTATTTTCTGCTAGCATGTGTGTGACACTCACAGCGTTCTGGAAGTCTATGGTGCCATAGTACCCAGGAGGAGCTCCGTTGGCATTATTCTACAGCACAGAGCAGAGAGAGATGAAGAGAGCGAGAGAAGCAGAGAGAGAGAGAGGGCGAGAGAGGCAGAGAGCGAGAGAAGCAGAGAGAGAGAGGGGCAGAGAGCGAGAGAAGCAGAGAGAGAGAGGGGCAGAGAGCGAGAGAAGCAGAGAGCGAGAGAGAGGGCGAGAGAGGCAGAGAGAGAAGCAGAGAGAGAGAGAGAGAGAGAGGGCGAGAGAGGCAGAGAGAGAGAGAGAGGGCGAGAGAGGCAGAGAGAGAGAGAGAAGCAGAGAGAGAGAAAGAGGGAGAGAAAGGCAGAGAGAGAGAAAGAGGGAGAGAGGCAGAGAGAGAGAGAGAGGCAGAGAGAGAGAAAGAGGGAGAGTGAGGCAAAGTGAGGCAGAGAGAAAAAAAAGGAGTGAAGGGATTGAGCAAATCCTGCCACTACTACTTCAATAATTTACACATATTTGCAATACTATTGCATGATGATGACACTACAAAATAATTAACTAGTATAATAATACAGTATCATACATACTATTGAATTAATGTAATTCAAATAAATGCCATTTTAAAGTATGTAACTGAAGGGTACTCACAGCAGCTTCAACTTCTGTCGACTCCCTGAGCACGGGCCAAAAGAAACAACCAAGAGTAGTTTCATACTCATAAAAAATCCATGGTCATAAAAGTTAAACATTTTATCATTGAGTCCAATGAAGCTAAATGAGTATCATCCATCAGGCCACCAAACCTGGGTTACATGAGTATTTTAATATTTGTTATTTAAATTCTTGTTTCTGTGTATTTTAGTATTTTCAAATAATGTGGCCCGCATCACCTACTTCTATTGGAAGTATTTTCAAATAATTTCCTATAAATAGTAGACTATTTGAAAGAGTTTTCAAATACTTATTTCAAATACTATTTACAAATACAGTATTTGAGATACTTGAACCTACAGTTGAAGTCGGAAGTTTACATACACTTAGGTTGGAGTCATTAAAACTCGTTTTTCAACCATTCCACAAATTTCTTGTTAACAAACTATAGTTTTAGCAAGTGGGTTAGGACATCTACTTTGTGCATGACACAAGTAATCTTTCCAACAATTGTTTACAGACAGATTATTTCACTTATAATTCACTGTATCACAATTCCAGTGGGTCAGAAGTTTACATACACTAAGTTGACTGTGCCTTTAAACAGCTTGGGAAATTCCAGAAAATGATGTCATGGCTTTAGAAGCTTCTGATAGGCTAATTGACATAATTTGAGTCAATTGGAGGTGTACCTGTGGATGTATTTCAAGGCATACCTTCAAACTCAGTGACTCTTTGCTTGACATCATGGGAAAATCAAAATAAATCAGCCAAGACCTCAGACATTTTTTTTGTGGACCTCCACAAATCTGGTTCATCCTTGGGAGCAATTTCCAAACGCCTGAAGGTACCACGTTCATCTGTACAAACAATAGTACGCAAATATAAACACAATGGGACCACGCAGCTGTCATACCGCTCAGGAAGGAGACGCGTTCTGTCTCCTAGAGAGGAACGTACTTTGGTGCGAAAAGTGCAAATCAATCCCAGAACAACAGCAAAGGACCTTGTGAAAATGCTGGAGGAAACAGGTACAAAAGTATCTATATCTACAGTATAAAACGAGTCCTATGTCGACATAACCTGAAAGGCCGCTCAGCAAAGAAGAAGCCACTGCTCCAAAACCACCATAAAAAAGCCAGACTACGGTTTGCAACTGCACATGGGGACAAAGATCGTACTTTTTGGAGAAATGTCCTCTGGTCTGATGAAACAAAAGTAGAACTGTTTGGCCATAATGACCATCGTTATGTTTGGAGGAAAAAGGGGGTTGCTTGCAAGCCGAAGAACACCATCCCAACCGTGAAGCACGGGGGTGGTAGCATCATGCTGTGAGGGTGTTTTGCTGCAGGAGGGACTGGTGCACTTCACAAAATAGATGGCATCATGAGGAAGGAAAATTATGTGGATATATTGAAGCAACATCTCAAGACATCAGTCAGGAAGTTAAAACTTGGTCGCAAATGGGTCTTCCAAATGGACAATGACCCCAAGCATACTTCCAAAGTTGTGGCAAAATGGCTTAAGGACAACAAAGTCAAGGTTTTGGAGTGGCCATCACAAAGCCCTGACCTCAATCCTCTAGAAAATTTGTGGGCAGAACTGAAAAAGTGTGTGCGAGCAAGGAGGCCTACAAACCTGACTCAGTTACTCCAGCTCTGTCAGGAGGAATGGGCCAAAATCCACCCAACTTATTGTGGGAAGCTTGTGGAAGGCTACCCGAAACGTTTGACCCAAGTTAAACAATTTAATGGCAATGCTACCAAATACGAATTGAGTGTATGTAAACTTCTGACCCACTGGGAATGTGATGAAAGAAATAAAAGCTGAAATAAATCACTCTCTACTATTATTCTGACATTTCACATTCTTAAAATAAAGTGGTGATCCTAACTGACCTAAGATAGGGAATGTTTACTAGGATTAAATGTCAGGAATTGTGAAAAACTGAGTTTAAATGTATTTGGCTAAGGTGTATGTAAACTTCCGACTTCAACTGTAGGTCTGCAGGACACCCCCATTAAAAAGCAAGATCATTTGAATTTATCTTGGATAATTTGAAACAGAACCAGTCATTTAAAGACTCTCCACAAAGCCATCCCATCCTAGTCCCAGACAGTGGAAAGTACATAATTAACATTATATAAACTACTTACAAATCCTTGATAAATACTTTTCCAAGTGTAAAAGCAGAAACCGTATACTCACGTGGAGTCTGTGTCCTTGTTGTCTTTCCGGCGGCCCGGGATCGCAAATGTTTTTCTCTTTTTGGGTTTGGCTCCTAGTAACAAACCAAAGGAGTGCGTGTGAGACTGAACAAATGTATTTGTTTTGACAAATATCAGTGAACTCCAAAACGAAAGAAAAGTGATGAATCAGTAACTTTTAGAAACACTCATAATTCTTTAAATGTATCACAATAGAGCTGGAGAAGTGGTCAGACAACTTAAAACATTTAGACTAAGTGTTACCACACATTTAATTGTGAAATATAAAGTCTGACTTTTCACATTTATTTCAGATTTTCATCCAGTTTTCTGTTGGTTTGTTTCATTGAGGTGGGAATAGACTATAGAACAGTAGGGCACAAGCGTGTGTGTGTGACTTACCTTCAGTGGCGATGGCAGTGTTGCACTCCTCAAACTCAATAGGACCTGATAAGACAGAAACAATCATTTAGGTTCATTTGGCATTAAGAGCAGGGATTGGCAGCTTTGATGGGGGTGGGGGCCACAAAACATCTGAACTCATAATGAGGGGCCACAATGACTCGCGGGTCTGCATACCCACATCCTTACCAGAGCCGGCCCTAGCCTTTTGGGGGCACTAAGTAAAATATGTTTTAAGAGTTCATTTCCTGCAATTCTACACATTTTGCCATAGGGCTGAGAGAAGATTTTGAATTTTATAACTGATTTCATGCAATTCTACTCATTTTGTGATAGGTTGGAGAGAAATGTTTGCAGTTTTGAATATGATATCTGAGTGAGAGTAACTAACAAAATCAACGGAGGCCCCCCGGATGGTAATTTGACCATGATTACTACAAGTTTAGATAGCTGGCTAAACTAACTTACCAATCAAAACATTTTTAGTTGACATGGTCTAATTGAGTGACTGTCAGTGACTGACATAAGAGAAAAACTGTTGATGCACAACCACATTTTGAAATTGCACCTGGTGTATTCTACTATGCTAACTTTTGGGGGAGGGGTTTTGTGTGTTTTGGGGGGGAAATTGATCCGAAAGGGGCGCCGCATGTAGCCGCCAGTTGCCCATCCCTTCCCTAGAGTCTCCTGATAAGACAGAAACAATAAGTTAGGTTAATTTGGCATTTAAGAGGAGAATGTACGGCTGTGACGGTCATGGAATTTTGGATGATGGTAATTGGCCAGCAAAATGACCACTGTCATCGTAATAACCGTTCAAACAGCAAAACATATATTATGTATAATTTTTTTGTCTCATCGCTGCAACTCCCCAACGGGCTCGGGAGGCGAAGGTCAAGTCATGCGTCCTCCGAAACATGACCCGCCAAACCGCGCTTCTTAACACCCGCCCGCTTAACCCGGAAGCCAGCCGCACCAATGTGTCGGAGGAAACACTGTTGAACTGACGATCGAGGTCAGCTTGCAGGCGCCCGGCCCGCCACAAGGAGTTGCTAGAGCGCGATGAGCCAAGTAAAGCCCCCCCGGCCAAACCCTCCCCTAAACCGGACGACCCTGGGCCAATTGTGCGCCGCCCTATGGGACTCCCGATCACTGCCGGTTGTGATACAGCCCGGGATTGAACCCAGGTCTGTAGTGACGCCTTTAGCTCTGCGATGCAGTGCCTTAGACCGCTGCGCCACTTGGGAGGCCCAAAAATATCCATTTTTTAAACGCACATTTTCTCCTCTCCTGACTGCATGTGCTGCCAAATAAATACAATTAATAGAACAGGCATCTCCATTCAAGTCAATAATGGCAAAATGGGTAGACTGGCGGCCATTGCGAGTGTACCCATAGGAGCAAAGCAGGAAGTAAAAGCAGGAAGTAAAAGCAGGAGGTGTAGCCATCTATGTGCCGTGATTTGTTGATTCAACTCAACTGACATAAAACAAAAACAATCCATTGCATGAGCCACATCAGTTAAAATAATTTGAATGAACATTCTACATTTCCATGGAAATTATTGCATCACAATACAAAGGCAGCCATTGCGAGTGTACACAAGTTTACCAGTCAAATTGACAGGGTTAGAGCTTCCATGCCATGCTGCTGCATTGTGGGGGGTGTTGCCTAGGCAACCGACTCATTTTCTACAACGCCTTGCTTGTTTTAGCACGTTGTTAAGAGCCCATGTTACCACAGAAACGGACTCAACTGAATGAATGCCCGGCCGTCCAGTCTTCAGTCAGCAGTTTGTTCCACAAAAACAACAATTTAAACGGTTAAGACTGTTATTTTATTTTCATGACGGTCTTCATCCATAACCGTCGGTTACACGGTTATACGGTAATTGTGCCAGCCCTAGGTGAATGACCCTCTGCTGGCAGTGCTGTGAATGCCGCCCGCACACGCACACACACAGCTTGGCAGGAACACACAGCATCCAGTCAGGTACACACACACACACACAGGCTTGGTAAATGGTCCATACTGATCCTAGAGGGCAGACAGGGTCAATAGCACAGTCAACACAGTGTCTGGTGGCCATCAGCGAGATGTGACACTCTATCCTGAACCAGGGGAAAACACTACAGCACACTGCAGTACAGCACGCTACACACATTCATAGCACTCATGAACACATACAGACACACACACACTGCAGCACGCAACACAAACAAACACACATTACAGCATGCGCATTCATGTATAGCCACACTAACAAGCAATCAGTATTCCTCAGTCTCTCTCTCTCTCACACACACACACACACCCTCACAGCACTTTTAGACACACACTCTCTCATGGACATACACACACGTTTAAGACAATTATACTGTATATACTGTAAACCTGAGAAAGAGACCAAACCGCTCGAAAACAACAAATAAAATAACACCTGCCATTCAAACTAAGCAGACTAGCAAGTGCTAAATCCCTCTAACAGGTTTGAGCCACTGAACCACTTAAAGTGTCACAGAGTGAGGTATTTAAAACCCATGGACAGACACACCCCACTAACCTGATCTGCCCTTCTTGCATGCGAGAGCGTGCGCACACACTAAACACACAGAGCTTGTGAGTTGGCGCCATCTCAGTCTTAACCGTCCAATGATAAAGCATATAGTGATAATTCAATAAATATACACGTTAAAAAAATAAAATAAAATGGTCAAGTCTGCTTGGAGGAATGACCTTGATGTAATTTGGAGCCGAACCAGATTCTCACAAGAAAAAATAATTCATACATAAATGAATAAGAAAAACCCCTGCGAAAAACAAAAGACCTGGCTTAATTTAATGTTAATCAATTATACATATTTACCTCTGAGCTCTTGCACTTGGAATGCCACGCGTCTTGAGAAAACATTAAGGAGGGAGTTTTCATAGGGTTGGAGATGTATTAACACACACAATTCAAAAAGCTGTGGGAAAAACCAACACTCATGATGAATGTGCATGTAAATAGTATAAGACCCCATATAATGTTAGCGCAATGACGCAAGTCAACCAGTCAAAAGCTATTGTCATATGGTTTATCATCAGCAGACAGTAAGACGATAAGTATGACTTTTACTTTGTTTTATGTTAATTTTCTTAGAGGAATAATCTATGAACAATAAATTACTTTGAATAAGTTAATTGAATAAGTTAATTACTATTAACATGAGATTAAAGTGGTATAGTTTATAATATATGGAATAAATATGATTTTATTAATTTTGTTATCTATTTTGTCCGTTGATAAAGCAATCTAGGGATTCCGTGACTACACAGCCTACTCATCAGAACACAGATCCGTTGCAAGTTCCTTTTTGAGCATGTTCCTTTGTATTTATCTTCTTAAAAGCTGATGCACGACACGCAGTCTGCATTTACTAGCCTATACGAGACCATAAAAAGAGAAAAGAAAGAAGAGAGGGGAGGAGGCCAGCCTTGGGCAAGATTTTATTTCCATGGCACCAAAATGCCTTGACCTGAAAAAAAAAAGCTAATGATATTTTAGTCAAACATATACCGCAACAGCGGTTCAATGCAGCCTTCCCCAGAGAACGTCAGTCACGGGCAGAATTTACGCATTGTTCAGGGCGCGCAGAGCTCGGAGAAGCGCAGGGAAGCGGCGAGGCACGCGTCACGCCAACTGAAGTGGATAGAGTACACCAATGACCGATCTACTCTACTGTGCAATCTCAGGCCGTCTACCGTTAGCTCTTCACCGCCGGCTAACACACACTGACGTGACTGCTGTTTGTGTGTGCGCTCCGTTCCAATCAAAACACCAAGCTCATCCAAGAACTAGTTCGAGAGAGAGAGAGAGAGAGAGAGAGAGAGAGAGAGAGAGAGAGAGAGAGAGAGAGAATTGCTCAATCCACACGGTGCTGACAAGCAGGTATATTTACTTAGCGAAGAGGGAACACTTCCATTTACCATAATCTCCAAAAGTATTAAACAGTTGCTGCCGTTGCCAAACACCCATAATAACCAATTATACGAGAATAATAATAAACATATTTGAAAGAACATTTCTAAAGCCTATACTTAGGCTACTCCACATTGCATGACTGACCATTACTGCTATTGCCTGAAATAAAGCATGAACAGTGCAGGAACCTTTCGCTGACAGCATCCTACAATTGCATCTGACAATATTTACGCACACACGGACTACAGCAAAAAACCTACACACCAGACACGCTAATCCTACCTAAATCTGCACAGGCGGCATTAGGAACCGTTTAAACATTTCATAAACAGACAGACGACTTTGTTTACATAGAGGACGAGGTTTCTTTTCTATTTCTCGTTCTCTCTCTCTCTCTGTGAGGGAAGCATGGAGTCGAGTCACACATGAGCGGAGAATGTTTTTAAAAAATTGCATATGCTTCATATGGTGCTCGGAGCGGAGCGGGGAGAGAGCGAGGGAGAGAGCGGGGAGAGAGCGGGGGGTTTGCGTGTCTGGCTAGCTGCCAGTTGACAGCTCAGCTGGATATCGGTGAACACTGCGAATCCCCCCTCGCAGCGTGTCACTTTGGGATTGTTTCCGCAGTAGAACGTTTATTCAAGCTCCCTCTCTAAAGGCACTGGACCGGCCATCCGTTCAGCTATTTCATCAAGGGACAGGCAGGTTATTTTTCTGACACGACCTAGGCCACGGTGCGATCTCTAATGAACAGCTTGATACGGGGAGGAATTTTACAACTGTTTTCAGCCCTCAATTAATTCTGCTGTCAAAACAAAATGAAGGCTGCCGCTGTCCGGATGCCACGTCTGGACACAGGGGTCAAGGGTCACCGTTTGTATACACACAAACACACCCCAAGTCGGGCCCTTTGTGTCGGCTACCTGATGGGATGCGGTGCAAGCCCCTGGGAAAGCCACAATGCCTAACAGAACACGAGACCGGCTGTAATCATAGATAACCATGTACCTTCATCAGTAGTAAAAAGGATAGTATAGGCTATTCATGAATATGGAGATGAGAGAAGGATGTGTAAGGTAAAGATGAGGATGCCCCATTATCCTTGCCATATTTATATGATAAATCAACCCACTTTCTTTAGGCTACAATGATTGGCTTTGAGAACAATTAGGATCTAATAAACTCCTGACACGCAAGGTTTTACACAGATGAGTGAGCGAGAGAGTGCAAGACCAACCGAGCGAGTGGGAGGGAGGGAGAAGGAGTTACACCATTTGGAGAGATTTCCCTTGATTACTGTAGCATGTCGTAGTTTACACAAGAGCCTTTGTTGAGCTCCTGACCTCCAGAAGAGCTTTGGTTCTGGCTGCTTAGTTCAGTCTGTAGCCTCAACACAGCAGTGTGTGTGTGTGTGTGTGTGTAGGGCTCTAAAGTGAGACTAATTTGGTAGCATATGCAATTAACTATTTTGCTGTGCGACAAGGAGTTTTATTTTGGGAGCACTGTGCGACTATGAAGAAAATCTCCCAGATAATAATTGTTGTAATGATGTAATGATAAGGTTTCACTGTACCGTTGTTTCTGAGTGCCCTAGAGAAACAAGCGAGTGCAGATTCGTTAGCATCATGGTTGCACCATTACTACAGGGAAAATGGCTTGCTTCTAGACCAACCAGGTCAAAAGATCTGACACATTACCAGCGGATCGCCAGGACCTCATTTTAAAAATTCATAAACCATGTCGTGGGCCATTCTAAAACTACTCACGCACCGTTAACCATTTGTTCCCTCATTGGCTAGCTAACAACCTGATAACTTTACCAGTATATCCAAACCTTTGGGGGCACAGAAAGAAAGGAAAAAGTATTGCTTCTTCAGGCGATCAATGATCATAGAAATGAATGAATGACAGATCTCTTGCATGTCCTCATTGCGAACCTGACTTTTCAAAAGAGACAGTGTACAATTTTCAATGTGATGCATCTCAATAGGAAAATAGTGCTTTTACCATAGACTGTAAAACATATGGACGAAGCCATCGATGACGTCACCCCATTGTTTCTTATGAGAATTCTGTGGAGCGTTTGAAGATCAGGAAGTGTAATTTCAGTGTGTCACCATCTTGCTAAGTTATAAATACCTCTGTAAGGTATGCAATGAGTGTCATGACAAGGTATGCAATGAGAGACATTCCTTTAAAAAGGAACTCAGGCATGCCCCACAGTTTGGGAACCACTGCTCTAGGAAGTGCCGTTGAAGGCTAGCTCAGTGCTGCCTCCTCTCATTGAATATACTGGCCGACCGAGGTACTACACCTGCCATTACCAACTCAATTATCCTTTTAACTTCATCTGTGTTTGGTTAAAGGACATATATCTGGTGAAATAAAAGCAATGGCAGGTATTCGTATTAACATTTTAGCTTTTATAATAAACAAATGTATTTACAGTGTTACATATTTGTCTCTTGGGCTACCCAATCTTTTTTATTTTATTTAGAGCCCTGGGTGTGTGGTGTGCCTAGAGATGGCGCTGCAGTGGAAAGCAGCCGTTTTACGGGGTCCTGACCAATTCTGCTATTTCGTGTGTTTTTTTTACACTGATCGTAACTTTCTTTGTATATAATATCTCCACCCTCATTTCCTATGACCGAAAACAGCTTCTGGACATCAGAACAGCGATCACTAACCTCGATTTGGATGACAATTTCTACTTCAACGAGCCAGCAGCTCTGGACGTTCTGCATACTCCGGACCAGGCCCTAATCCCCGGGACTCAAAAGAGGAAACGATGGTGCAAAAGAAGCAAAAGAGCGGACCTGAAGAACTGTAATATCCTGTTTCTCGGAAGAAGGACATGGATAATATACATCTCGCTGGTTTTTCCATTCATCCTCTAGACCGGACGGCTGCCTCGGGTAAGATGAAGGGGGGAGGGGTGTGTCTCTTTGTTAACAACAGCTGGTGCGCGATGTCTAACATTAAGGAAGTCTCGAGTTTTTGCTCGCCCGGGTTACCATTTCTTTTCCGTAGCTGTCTATTTACCACCACAAACCGATGCTGGCACTAAGACTGCACTCAGCAAGCTTTATAGGGCCATAAGCAAACAAGAAAAAGCACACCCAGAGGCGGCGCTAACTCGTGGCCAGTGATTTTAATGCAGGGTAATAGAAATACGTTTTATCTCATTTTTACCAGCATGTCACCTGTGCAACTAGAGGCGACAAAGATCACCTTTACTCCACACACAGAAACACATACAAGGCTCTCCCTCACCCAAATCTGACCATAACTCTATCCTCCTGATTCCTGCTTACAAACAAAAACTCAAACAGAAAGCACCAGTGACACGCTCAATACGGAAGTGGTCTGAGGAAGCAGATGCTAAGCTACAGAACTGTTTCGCTAGTACAGACTGGAATATGTTCTGGGATTCATCCGATAACATTGAGGAGTTTACCACATCAGTCACTGGCATCATTAATAAGTGCAGCGATGTCCCCACAGTGACTGTATGTACATATCCCAACCAGAAGCCATGAATTACAGGCAACATCGACACTGAGCTAAAGGCTAGAGCTGCCACTTTCAAGGAGCGGAACACTAATCCGGATGCTTATTAGAAATCTCGCTACGACCTCCGACTAGCCGAACAGGCAAAGCGTCATGCATGAGAGCGCCAGCTGTTCCGGACGACTGTGTGATCTCGCTCGCCATAGCCGATGTGAATAAAAAAGTTAACATTCAAAAGGCTGCAGAGCCAGACGGATTACCAGGACACGCACTCAAGAACATGCGCTGACCAGCTGGCAAGTGTCTTCACTGACATTTTCAACCTCTCCCTGACCCAGTCTGTAACACCTACATGTTTCAAGCAGACCACCATAGTCCCTGTGCCCAAGAATGCCAAGGTAACCTGTCTGTAAGTCGCTCTGGATAAGAGCGTCTGCTAAATGACTAAAATGTAAATGTAAATGACTATCGCTCCGTAGCACTCACATCTGTAGCCATGAAATGCTTTGAAAGGCTGGTCATGGCTCACATCAACACAATCATCCCAGACACCCTGGACCCACTCCAATTTGCATACCGCCCCAAAAGATTGACAGATGACGCAATCTCTATTGCACTCCACACTGCCCTCTCCCACCTGGACTAGAGGAACACCTATGTGAGAATGCTGTTCAACACTATAGTAGCTTCCAAGCTCATCACTAAGCTCAGGATCCTAGGACTGAACACCTCCCTTCATAACTGGATCCTGGACTTCCTGACGGGCCGCCCCCAAGTGGTGAGGGTAGGCTGCGTACGACTCCAACACTGTTACAGGCTTTGGTTTTTCCATTTATGTTTTGGAGGATGGACTTTAGCACGTATAGCTCGTTAGCACGTAGGGCGCACCGATTGGTCACCTCGTTAGTCATTATGTGTTACACCTGTGCTGGTTGCCATCTCATTTGTGGGAAGGTGTTTCACCTGTGCAGGCCCAGGTGCTATTTAAGAGTGGCTGGCCCAGTGCTCCAGTTGTCTTGAGAGATGCGGAGGGTTAACAGATGACTCTCCCTATTTTGATTTCTAGACAAACCTTCATCTCATTTCGTTTTGCTCCACCTTTTTGGTTTGCTTCCTGTCTTTTAGTTTGGTGTGGGTTTTTCTTTTGGTTTGCCTTTACTTAGGCAAATTTAGTCGGCGCTCATGGTGGGTGTCTTTTAGGTCCCAGTTGTTGTTGCTATGCAACTTTCAGTGGTCACCCCCACGAGTGTCTTTTAGAATCCCTCCTAAAACCCCACCTGTTTCATTTTGGTTGTTGTCAGTGACTCTTTGTTAGTTCCCTCTTCTTTTTGAGCGACACTAGGACATTGCCAGGACAACAACCTCTCCCTCAACATCAGCAAGACAAAAGGAGCTGATCGTGGACTACAGGAAACCGAGGGCCGTGCACGCCCCCATCCACATTGACGGGGCTGTAGTGCTTCAAGTTCCTCTGTGTCCACATCACTAAGGAATTAACATGGTCCACACACACCAACACAGTCGTGAAGAAGGCACGACCACGCCTCTTCCCTCAGGAGGCTGAAAAGATCCTCAAAAAGTTCTACAGCTGCACCATTGAGAGCATTTTGACTGGCTGCATCACCGCTTGGTATGGCAACCGCTTGGCTTATGACTGCAAGGCGCCAGATAGGGTAGTGCATACGGCCCAGTACAGAGGAAGGCCCTAAAAACACTCCAGCCATCCAAGTCAGACTGTTCTCTCTACTATTGCACGGCAAGCGGTATCGATGCACCAAGTCTAGAACCTGAACAGTTTCAACCCTAATGACATAACACTGCTAAATAGATAACCGAATAGCTATCCGGACTATCTGCATCCACTCCTTTGGCTCATCATATATGCTGCTGCTTATTATCTATCCTGCTGCCTAGTGACTTTACCCACCTATATGTACATATCTCCCGGTTTGCATGGTGTCACATGCTAAGTGAAATATCTACCTACCTACCTTTACAGCAGATGACATCTATTGAGTCAGATGGCCTTTTACAACCTCTCATTACTGCTCTCATTGGCTAACCCTCTCTCATAGGCCCCTACCCATCTTAAAGACAGGAAGTCACTTTCAAGGAAGTGGCCTCTAAGAAATTGACACGTGTTTTTCCTATCATTGCAGGTGTGTCTGTGCATGTGGGGCATCTTACCTGGTCTCTCTTTGCCCGTTCCTTTACTCTCAGCCAGTTTCTGTATCAAACCCTCCACAGAGGTGTTCTCCATGTTCCCCAAAAACTCTGTATGGACCTGTAGAGGGACAACACAACAAACATAGGGTCAAGACGTGCACTTCGTTGACAGGTTGAGTAAGTTAGAGTTTTGTCCCCAAATTTCTATTATACACTGCTCAAAAAAAATAAAGGGAACACTAAAATAACACATCCTAGATCTGAATGAATGAAATCATCTTATTAAATACTTTTTTCTTTACATAGTTGAATGTGCTGACAACAAAATCACACAAAAATGATCAATGGAAATCTAATTTATCAACCCATGGAGGTCTGGATTTGGAGTCACCCTCAAAATTAAAGTGGAAAACCACACTACAGGCTGATCCAACTTTGATGTAATGTCCTTAAAACAAGTCAAAATGAGGCTCAGTAGTGTGTGTGGCCTCCACGTGCCTGTATGACCTCCTTACAACGCCTGGGCATGCTCCTGATGAGGTGGCGGATGGTCTCCTGAGGAATCTCCTCCCAGACCTGGACTACAGCATCCGCCAACTCCTGGACAGTCTGTGGTGCAACGTGGCATTGGTGGATGGAGCGAGACATGATGTCCCAAATGTGCTCAATTGGATTCAGGTCTGGGGAACGGGCGGGCCAGTCCATAGCATCAATGCCTTCCTCTTGCAGGAACTGCTGACACACTCCAGCCACATGAGGTCTAGCATTGTCTTGCATTAGGAGGAACCCAGGGCCAACCGCACCAGCATATGGTCTCACAAGGGGTCTGAGGATCTCATCTCGGTACCTAATGGCAGTCAGGCTACCTCTGGTGAGCACATGGAGGGCTGTGCGGCCCCCCAAAGAAATGCCACCCCACACCATGACTGACCCACCGCCAAACCGGTCATGCTGGAGGATGTTGCAGGCAGCAGAACGTTCTCCACGGCGTCTTCAGACTCTGTCACGTCTGTCACATGTGCTCAGTGTGAACCTGCTTTCATCTGTGAAGAGCACAGGGCGCCAGTGGCGAATTTGCCAATCTTGGTGTTCTCTGGCAAATGCCAAACGTCCTACACGGTGTTGGGCTGTAAGCACAACCCCCACCTGTGGACGTCGGGCCCTCATACCACCCTCATGGAGTCTGTTTCTGACCGTTTGAGCAGACACATGCACATTTGTGGCCTGCTGGAGGTCATTTTGCAGGGCTCTGGCAGTGCTCCTCCTGCTCCTCCTTGCACAGAGGCGGAGGTAGCAGTCCTGCTGCTGGGTTGTTGCCCTCCTACGGCCTCCTCCATGTCTCCTGATGTACTGGCCTGTCTCCTGGTAGCGCCTCCATGCTCTGGACACTACGCTGACAGACACAGCAAACCTTCTTGCCACAGCTCGCATTGATGTGCCATCCTGGATGAGCTGCACTACCTGAGCCACTTGTGTGGGTTGTAGACTCCATCTCATGCTACCACTAGAGTGAAAGCACCGCCAGCATTCAAAAGTGACCAAAACATCAGCCAGGAAGCATAGGAACTGAGAAGTGGTCTGTGGTCACCACCTGCAAAACCAGTCCTTTATTGGGGGTGTCTTGCTAATTGCCTATAATTTCCACCTGTTGTCTATTCCATTTGCACAACAGCATGTGAAATGTATTGTCAATCAGTGTTGCTTCCTAAGTGGACAGTTTGATTTCAAAGAAGTGTGATTGACTTGGAGTTACATTGTGTTGTTTAAGTGTTCCCTTAATTTTTTTGAGCAGTGTATATATATATATAACTTGTTTAGTTTATGGTTAGTGAATGCCATAATGTAGTTATTTTGTGAGATACTTCTCCTTATTAGCTGAAATCAAATTTTTTCAAAGCCATTTTAGCTGTCAACCTAGCTGTTCGGTCCGAACAGATTCACAAATCATGGGAATTTGTTGCGCTATGCAGAACGTTGTCTTCCTCCAAGGCACGTGTTGCTCGGCAACCCCCCTGAACAGGCCTGCTCCCTCTCTTGATAAAGCCAGTGTAAGAAATGTGCTAACAAACGTTTGTGCTATGAAACTAAAATACCGCACACTGACCCAAAAAAAGGAATTTGCTAGTTTCATGATAGTGTTAGACAAAGCAAGGAAAGTGAACTTCAAAACGTGATGTAGTTTTATTGGAATTTGCAGCTGTTGTTGGTAAGTAATGAATCTGCTAGCTTCTGATATGACTTACTGAATCTTTATCTTGGAGTTTGTACTTTTGGGACTATTCCATTGGTTCCATTGTACAGGGCAAACTAAATCAAGCTCAGCTCAAGTATTTTCACATGTAATTGACCCTGGTATGGCATCAATCCAGTTAGGATTACATTAATAAAGGAATAAAGAACTTGAAGAACTGAATGCAGAGTGACAGACACTTGGAATAAGACACACTTGCATGGGTGTTCACTGAGTCCACTGAGGGCTCACTCTGTGGTAGTAGTAACACTGGGAGGTACTGGTGCAAGAAAAAGAAAAAAAATGGGGCAGTGTATGTGTGGGTGCATGACAGAGAGTGTGTGTGCCTATATCTGTATGTTTGTGATAGTCATGTGTGAGACAGAGAGAAAGGGGGGAGAGTGTGTGTGTGTGTGTGTGTGTGTGTGTGTGTGTGTGTGTGTGTGTGTGTGTGTGTGTGTGTATTTGCTGTGTGGTGTGTGATGGCTTATGTTGTGTGATGGCTTATGTTGTGTGTGACAGCTCGTGTCCTTGGGGACCGCTCTCTGGGTGTCTCTGGTTTTAGAATGCTCAGAAGGAGTGACACATACAATATGGCTCTGTGCTTTTCACTGTATACTCCCTCTAAAAGACTGTACTACCCAGCATTTGCTTCAATCTCTGTTTCAAAAAATAAAAAACATCTCTGTACAATGTGTCTCAATGGTCTGTGGAGACTGGCTTACATAATACATGTTGGTATGGTTTTGTTGTGTCGGTAGATTTGTTGTTGACAGAGCAGTCTCCTGATGCCCTCTGGGTGCTATCACAGGAAGGATGGTGTTTGTTTGTTTGTTTTGGATGTCAGTGTGTGTGTGTGTGTGTGTGGATGTCAGTGGTTTGTGTGTGTGCCTGTGTGTCGGGGGAAGGGTAAAAGGACCAGATAGTCCCTGTTCGTCATCTGACTGACTGTGCCATCTCGCCAAACGATTCAGATGTGCGTGATACTGTAAGCACAACAGAGTCCCTCCATCCACTATCATGAACAAACATACACGCTGCCCCCCCCCCTTCCCTCCCCTCCTGAGCCCCTCCGGCGAGGCGGAGTGCATTAGCCCCCTGTGCCCTCGCGGGGGGGTTGGGCGTAGGGGAGGCCGTGGCGAGGTCGAATGCTCACTCCAGCACACGCGATCTGTCAGGTGCTGCAGCCCTGCCGCTCGCTGTGTGCTGCTGCCATAAGGAAATGCACTAATGTCATCACCTGCGTCTCCCACACACACACACACACACACACACACACAGAACCCCCCTCCAACCCCTCTGTACCGCCAGTGATTTTTCACACATGCACAAACAAAACACACATCCGCACTCAAGGGCACTTCCCTCACACACAAATGCTTGCATACAAATACAAACATTGCACGCACAACAAACACACTACACACACACTTGCTCTCCTGTGACTCTGCACAGCACGCAGGCATATCGTTGTAAAAATATGAACCCGAATAAACACGCAGTAGTAATGAAGTAGTACCAAATATTACTTTTAGTTATATTGTCCACATATAAATGAATAAGTGAATAAATAATCGTACATGCCACTTAGCAGAGGCTTTTATCCCAAAGAAAATGACATATGGGTGGTCCCAGGAATCAAACCCAATATCTTGGCATTGCAAGCAGCATGCTCTACCAACTGAGCTACAGAGGACCACCTTCTCCTCTCAAACCACATTGTACCCTGTGGCCTCACATCCCCTCTCTACTTCCTCCCTTCTTCCCTCCTCTTTTCCCATGCAGTGGTCTTCCGTGGTTCTATTTAAGTCCAGAGAGTAGAGGGCTGAGACATGCAGACTGCCATGCCACTGTTTAGACCCCAGGTTAACACCAGGCTAGCCAGTGTGCCAAACAGCCAAGCTGGGGCTGTCTGCATGTCGGTAGACATTGGGGTCACCTGGCCAGTTAATGTGTGTGTGTGTGTGTGTGTTTGAGTCACTAGACCGTATGAATTATTTAAGTGTGTTGATGTGCTTGGAAAATATGGATTGTTTAAGAGTACTTGACCATGTGTGTGGACAGTGCCATGTCCATTTGCGTGTGCAGAGGTGTCATGCCCATAGGGGCCACAAGGGCATGTCCCATTTGCCCTGTTTTAAAAAATGTCCGATGTTAAATTAATTACTAAAATTCATTTTTAAGCCCACGTTTTATCATAATTATTTATAAAAACATCTGTCAGTGGTATCTTTGAGGGGGCACACTAGACCAGGCAAAAGGTACCCCCCCCAATTCTCCCTAGTAAGTAGTTCCTTCCAAAGTGCACAACGGAGCAAAGAGACACAGCGTTTGATTTTATTTTAGCTGCCGGTGATGGGTAGGATTCACAGGCGGTATGTTTGTAACTTCATTTGATCAAGCTATGCAGCCTACTGATTCCTTCTTGATGAATAAATAAAACATTTTTTTTTTTGCTGTTTCTCTGTAATACTAGCCACCTAGCAATTTTATGAAGTTGGCTTTAGCTAGCCAGCTAGACTGGGAACCTATCTCCCAACCTCATAACTAGCTACCAAACCATTTCAGGCTATCAATCAAGTTAGAGTAGCTTGTCTATCTATCGTAGCTGGCATGCCTGCTGAAAATGTTGCTATACTTTAGAAAAGCAAGCAATTATAAAAGTAATAAGACTCACATTCCTTTCACTCTTTTACCCAGATTTTAGCAGAGAAGCATTTTTTAAATGTTTTTAAAGCACCAGTCAAGAGGATACAGACCGCTCAAGAGGTATGCTTAGATATGCAGAAATATACTTGGTTTAGAAGTCAATGGGGCGCCTTATGATAATATCATGATATTTCTGGATTAATTATGATACCCTGATATGTGCCTGTGTTGATGATGTATGTTATGATCCCATGTACTGTGTTGTCATTTGGATGTAATATCATAGGCATGTTAATGCAGTATATTGAGATGTGTGATTTACAACAGTCAGAATGACACCCTCATTGAAATGACAATTGAACAGATAAAGAGGTATGCTTAGATAACTTATGCAAAAACTATATATATATTTCTTTACAAGGAATTCAGCATAAAATATTATGGCTCTAGATTGCAGGAAAAAGCATTTTCCATCCCCACGCACTTTGTGCCCCCTCTAAAATAATGGGTGCATGACGCCCCTGTGCGGGTGTACAGTATATTGACAGTATGTATATTTGTTTGTCTATAGTGCTGGTAAAGTAAGTGTACTGTATGCGTGCGTGTTTGAGTGTCTGTGGTCTAACTGATGACGCAGTATCTTGCACGATTAGTGGCCACATTCTCCCTCCCTTCCTCCGATCCCACCTCTCCCCCTCCCCTCCATCCCTCCAACTTGGTAATGGTGCTCGATTGCTCACACAGCCTGGTTTAAAGGGTATTCATCACGGAATCACAATTACTTGGGCTGCCTGCGCGTAATTTCCCAGCTGTTTGGAATAGCACTCACCCACCTTTAGGCTCTATTGTAATTAAGCCCAGCCTAGCCAGGCTAACACAGACAGGCAACTTTGTCTTTCTCCTGTTCAAATGCATTGTAAGACTGGAGCTTTAGGGTAGAGTGGGGCTGTGGCTCCCCCTGTGGACACTTCTGGGACTGCAGCAGCAACAGCCACTACACAGTACAAACACAGTGGAGCGGAGTTTCTTTTTGAGTTGTCTATTCCGTCAAGTAGTAAAACCTCTAGAATTTCTTTAACAATATCTACCACAGAAGATAAACCTTTGAGATGTTCAAAAAAAGGGTGATGACATGATGTTGTAATTGGAATGATCAACATTGTAATTATCACTGATTCAGTACTATATGTACAGTAAAATAATCACACTTCGTAAGATCAGAGTGAGATGCCTAGTACAGTTGGCATGCCGTGCCTCTGGTTGCATGTTGAAGGTGTTTTAGATTGGTTGAGAGGGAGTTTTGATCAGTTTTTAATTGGTTGGTATAAACCGCTGAATGGAAGGCTTCCTGGTTCTCAGTTAAACGATTAGAGTGATCAAAGACTCCACTAATTCATCTGACACACAGTGAACCCACTGAGCAAGGGGACAGGACACAAACCCAACCCCGCCCACAGGAATGTGTGTGTGTAAATGCACGTATGTGTGTGCGTGTTGACTCACCTCTCCGATCTGAACGTGTGTCTCGTCAACAGATTGTGCGTACGACTGAATGATATCCTTCATGTGAACGATGTGGCTCTCCTCGATGTCCTGAAATTTCTTGAACACAGAAAGAAAAACACAAAGGAGTAAATATGCAAATCAGCCACTTACACTTAGGTGTACCTAAACTACAGGAAAAAAAATATGCCAGTAGAAGAGTTAGGACCCAGAGTTTTCCCTGACCTTTGACCTGATCAGGAAAAACAGCCCCAGTGGAAGTGTTTTTTTTTTTTTTTATATCCATCTTGCGCAAGGCGTCTATCACATCACACGTAGAAAATTGTTGAAATGAAAACAAAGATTCACTAGAGGCTGGGTGATGGGGCAGGCAGTCCATTGGAGTAAATATGCAGTTACCTGCAGCTTAACGAGATACTTCAGGATTTTGGCAATGAGGCCCTTTATATACTTCCCCATAGTCATATGAACTTGTGGATACCAATTTATGTCTCAGTGTCCAGTATGAAGGAAGTTAGAGGTAGTTTCACGAGCCAATGCTAACTAGAGTTAGCGCAATGACTGGAGACCTCAAACTTCCTTCACACTGGACACATAAAAATGGTATCCAAGAGCTCATCTGACTTTCAAAATACAGCCGGTATAATATAATGAATTTTGACTATATCAACAATGGGACTAATGAAACAAATACCAAAATATCGTTTTTGGGTGGAATTGTCCTTTAAGCTGCAGGTCCAGTTGTCTACCTGCCCCTCTCCCAGCCTCTAGTGAATCTTTATTTTCATTTCAACAACTTTCTATTTGTGATGTGTTAGACGCCTTGCGAAAGATGGACGTAAAAAGAATCTGATTGGGCTGATTTACTTGATCATTTCTTGCTTTAGCTTTCTGCTCCTCTGATCGCAGAATCTTTAACACATATTTTTAACCGTACAATTATTTCAGGTACCATCCCTTGGGTCTGCAAATATATATACACTCCCCCCTTCAGAAAGGTGGTGACCCGTGTGACCTAAATAATTATCGCCCCATTTCCAAACTGTCTTGCCTAGCAAAAATTATAGAATCCTTGGTAAATACTAAACTTAATTCTATTTATCTACGAAATATATACTAAATATACACCAGTCAGGTTTCAGACCAGGTCATATAACCATTTCTGCTACTTCTTTGATTTCAAATTATGTTCTTAATTGTTTGGATAAGAAGAAACACTGTGCGACCCTTTTTATTGGCCTCTCTAAAGCCTTCGACACTGTGGACTACTCATTACTTATTCAGAGGCTTTCATCAATTGGCCTGGACCTGACTGTGTGTAGCTGGTTTGAAAATTATTTTAAAAGGACAGAACACAGTGTGTATTTACTGGTGGTGTTAAAATCAGGTTTTCTGGACATAACAAAGGGTATTCCACAGGGATCGATTCTTGGTCAGATTCATTTCACTATTTACATGAACAATATTGGTTTATCTGTAAAAAAAACTAACTTTCACTTGTATGCAGATGACAATGTGGTGTATACTATTGCCCCCACAGCTGATCAGGCTATATCAGAGCTTCAATAAGCCTTTATTGCCCTGCAGAAAGCAGGTATATTTAAAGACTAGTATATTGATGCGTTGCACACTCAATGTCTATAAAGCACTCTTGCATAAACTTCGGCCATACCTTACCTCATGTTAACCTTCAGACGTATAAGTTACCAGACCCGAACTCAGGGATGGCTAACCCTGGAGATCCATTCAATCTCCACCGAGTGAAGTAAATCTGCTTTTAGTTTTTTTTGCGCCTCTCGTGTGGAATGAATTCCAAAACTCCTTAAAGTTGGTGGAACTGGTGCCTCTAAAGCAATTCAGGCAGCTGTTAGAGGGCCTTTTTACTGAAGAATGTGTTTGTTTCATACGATTGTGTTTTGCTTTTCGTGTTTGCTTTCCATGTATTGTGTAATTGATGTGTATATAGATAGGCTACGTAGCCTATAGTGTAATTGTTGTTTATTGATGTGTTGATGCAGGGCTCATCTGCAAAAGAGGCCGTGGTCTCAGCATGACTCCCTGCTTAAATAAAGGTTAAAAAAAATAAAGGAAACACCAACATAAAGTGTCTTAGTAGGGCGTTAGGTCACCACGGGCCACCAGAACAGCATCAATGTGCCTTGGTGTGCATGTGTGTAGCTTATAGATAACCTATATAACTAAGACACATATTTTTTCCTGGTCAGGCCAGGTCAGGAAAAACTCTGGGCTCTGTCACGGGTTACGAAAAGAGGAATTCAAAGAGTATGTGTACAACAGAACATGTGCACCGTGTCCAATGCAGGAAACACCGCGCAGGAGGATTACTCTTGGATTCATAAAAACACATGCATACATTTCCCTAAAGACTTCCTCTTTGTGCCCTGGCCACTTCCTTCTTGTGTGTGTTGTCTCTATTTGGGTGGTCTGGAAACGAAGGCACACCAACACAGATCCCCCTGGAGCACAAGGTGCCAATTATCCAGGGTGGGCCAGCCATGAGATACACGGAGCAGGCTCATCTCTGGTCTCTGGGTTTGGAGCGGTCTCTGTGTGTGTGTGTGTGTGTGTGTGTGTGTGTGTGTGTGTGTGTGGCTGGGCTCTAAATGCTGGTGTTTACTCCCATCTAGGGCTGGCTCTGGCTGAAGAGAGTTTGGGGTAAACCGAGGAGAATGACTATAAATAATCATAAAACTGCAAATTCACAGCGTGGCTAGAGGGGAAGATGAGCGTGCATGACCGCATAAACACACACACACGCTCACAAGCTCGTAAAATGTGCACAAGCATAGATATAGGCAATTTCATATTCTCTCACACACACACACATCCATGATTGCGCCAGCAAACACTACCACATTTAGTGGACACACACACAAACACATGACACACAGAGTTCATTCACAGATGAGCACACATGCATAAACCCCCAGCATTCACGTCAGCCTCCAGACACACTCAGACAGAGTCAGACAGACAGATAAGAGCCACAAACCCGAAACACACACATGCAAGTGACGTCACAGAACACATGTGCCCGCGCCGTGCTTCTAAGTCATGTGAACGTGTTGAATTTGAGATGAGCCGTAGACTGTGATCTTAGGAAGCAGAGCTGTCCTGCTGTTTTCTCTGGGGGAAAACAGAAACGCTCCCCTAACTCAAACCAGTTTGGCTGTGTGGCTCGCTGCGGTGCAGGAGTATATGGAGGGCCAAATTCTGTTGATCTGATTTTAATTTGGAGTTTATCTAATCAGTCGTTCAGATGGTTCCAATCAGAGTTTTCCACAATGATTCCGTTAGGGAGGAAAAAACAAGCTTTAAAGATGATAAAGGGCATGGAAAGCAGAACACACACAGCACGGAATACTGAGCGGTGGACACACACACACACACACACACACACAGCGAGGCCCTTAGAACATGCACACAAAGCACATAAGAGTACAGTACACCACACACACAAAAAAAGAAACACACAACCACATTCTCCTGTGGTACTAGAAAGTGCACAGAATAACTAAATCACACAAACCCACACCTGTGCAGTTTCAGCCATCTTCTGTTCAAACTCGGACTTGGCTGTGGCGTATTTCTCCACAAGGCCCTTGTAGGCTTCTGTGGCTTTCTTGGCCTTCACTCCCGCCTGCAGAAACACAGAGAGACAGACCGACAACAGGAAAATGGCCATGTGTTCCCATGGGTCACCATCATTCCTCTATGGAGCAACAGATCTCACCAGAGCAGAGACACCAAACTAATAATAATAATAATAATAATAAGCCATTTAGCAGACGCTTTTATCCACAGCGACTTACAGTCATGCGTGCATACATTTCTTGTGTATGGGTGGTCCCGGGGATCGAACCCACTACCTTGGCGTTACAAGCGCCGTGCTCTACCAGCTGAGCTACAGAGGACCACTACAGTATGTGATTCAGAAACAGATTGGGGCAGTAAACGGATCTTCTGGCTTTACTATTACGAATGTACATAATGACAGACAGGGTTGTAAGATCTCGCTGAAATGGAGACAGAGAATGGGCTAGTGATAGGAGGTATTGGGAACCTACAGCTGCCCACTTCCGATCTTCTGTTGTCTACCCGTGATTTCCCCACCCTCCCACCTTGTCCACATCGTCTGTGTGGCTCTCTCCTAGAGTAGTTTGGTCTAGTGTACTTAAGTCTAGTGTAGTGTACCTTGTCCACTTCTCTCTGTGTGGCTCCCTCCTTGCGGAGTCTCTCCTGCTCCACAGTTTTGGCGTTGTAGTTCTCCTTGGACTTCTGTAAGGCCACCCCGGTCGTCTGGATGGTCTGTACTGCCCCATTAGTGGATGCCACTTCCTCCTTCGTCTGAACAAGACAGAGGGAGGGGTAAGACAACAACCATTAAAACAATTTCAAAACACATTCATTTTAGTGTAGCTTGAAAAGCCATTTATTGAAACCACTTAATGGCAACAAAGATCATTAAAATAGAAGAGATTGGTTAAAACCACATATTCACATGAAGAGAGAGAGAGAGATAGGCGCTGTGTGTGACACCACTTTTGTTATGCTGAAAGCACAAACACGCCTCTGCTGCTAATTCACAGTCACTGTTTCGTTAGTTAGATTGAGAACTTTCATACTGGCCCCCCCGTGGGAATCGAACCCACAACCCCGGCGTTGCAAATGCCATGCTCTACCAACTGAGCTACATCCCTGCCGGCCATTCCCTCCCCTACCCTGGACGACGCTGGGCCAATTGTGCGCCGCCCCATGGGTCTCCCGGTCGCGCCCGGCTACGACAGAGCCTGGATTCGAACCACTTAGACCACTGCGCCACTCGGGAGTCTGACTAGAGCAGGGAGAGAAGTGTGTAAAATGCATGCTTCAAACCACAGCCCTGGCACGACAGCATCGACTAGCCTGGCTACTGCAGATCAGCAGACTTTGGCAGGCTAACAGACTGATCAAACACAGCTATGCTTTGTTACTCTCTAGAGAAATGAAATGATTCATCAAAAGCAGAACCTCCTGGTTCCTTTATAAGGCTACTCTAAAGTAGTGAGATCATGTCTGCAAGCTGATCGTGGTGAGATCATTCAGGATGGGCCATTTTCTATAACAGAATCAATAAAAGCCAATAGAACTCAGAACGGGTAAACACATTACGCGTTAACTGGAAGATGGGTCAGATCCGGCTGACTCCACAAGCAGGGAGGGAAGACCGAGACTGATAAAGCTCAACAGCTACACAGTGTGGCTACTCCAGGCAGGACAGTGAATCTCCAACAGAACACACGCATTCTCTCCAGAATCAGTAGAATCACTCTACTAAAACTCTTCCCCATAGCGGTGACTGAAAGGAATCAACTTTATTGACCTTCAGAGGGTGAACATAGGTTTGTCCCCAGCAGCAGCCTACCCAGACAAACAGTACAAACACACAGGCATACAGAGCACAGGAACCAGCAAGGACAGACTAGCTGATGCCTAAAGGAACAAAGTAGAGGTCCTCTGAAGCTCAGTTGGTAAGGCATGGCTTTGGCGCTTGCAATGCCAGGATAGTGGGTTCGATTCCCGGCTCCAATCATACATTCAAAATGCATATGTATGCACATATGACAAAGTTGCTTTTGAAAAAATATATATTAGTGTGTTGTTGTGTGCAGTTCTCCATGCCATACCTTTTTGTGGACCTTGGCCTGGTCATCCACATACTTCTGCACATCTTTGATGAGCTCCTGTAGCTTCCTCACTAACTCCAGGTGGCAGCTGGCCAGCTTCTCTGTGGACGTCTTAAACACATCCCACACCGGGGCAAATGTCCTGCAGGACACGTGCACACACACTTTATTAACTGGAGTGTGTTCAGTAGAGCATTCATTCAGACTTGTCTTATCCTTAAATAGGGAGGGTTGATATGGAATACAAACTCATCCCTCTTCACCTGACCTGACTCTCTCTCTCTGTGTGTGTGTGTGTGTGTGTGTGTGTGTGTGTGTGTGTGTGTGTGTGTGTGTGTGTGTGTGTTCTTCTATCCTTGTGGGGACCTAAAATCCCCAAAGTCCCCACAAGGATAGTAAAACAAGGAAAATTCTTCTTGTGGGGACATTTCCCACATCCCCATGAGGACAAATACTATTTTAAGCTTTGGGGTTAAGGTAAGGTTTAGGGAAAATAGGATTTTGAATGGAAATTAATTTTAGGTCCCCAGAAGGATAGAAGAACATAATGTGTGTGTGTGTCTTACCCAAGCTGAGAGAAGTTGCCAGCTGACTTGGCAAGTTTGGTCATTGACCTGGCATAGACCTCTTCTATGGTAGCCCTAGAGGGACAAAACACATCACGTCATTACCTTCATCATTTTTACCTACTGAATCAGTAACATCACTCAGTATGCGTTCCAAATGGATTCCATATATAGCGCACTACTTTTGACCCTATGGTCCCTAGTCAAAAGCAGTGGACTATATAGGGAATAGGGTGCCATTTGGGATTGAGCCTCAGTCTCTTCTGAATCAGTTCAACCAATATAAATCCATCAACACAGTACTAAAAGCCCTCAAAATCTCTACCAGTTGTAATGAGTTTTAATTGAGTGACTACAACAAGTACTGTACATGTAAGCCAAAGCACAAGACAACTCCACTCCCACAAAACACACACACACGTCTGACTGCAGGCACAAAGTTGAGTGTTGGTTGGGCTTTGCTTTGACTAAGTGTGGCTCATCGAGTAGTGAGCTCTGCTCGTCACGGCCTCCTATCTAGTGTCATGTCGAAGCCTTCCCTCCCTCATCATCCCCCCGTTCTCCTGCATGGAAGTGACAGAAGTAAAAACTTAAAACGTTGGTTTAGTGGAGGCCTGAATGATGCATGTGTCATTTACTCAGGCTCCCACTGCAGTCACGTCAGCACAGGAGGAGAGGAGGGTCAGTGAGGGGGAACTAGAGCAAGCACGCATTCGCACACGTGCGGGCAGGCAGGCACGCACGTACTCAGGCAGGCACAAAGACAGAACACTAGCATGCATGAAAGCACACGCACATTCTGACTATGAGTACAACAAACACGTGTGCCAAGTTACATGCACAAGCCTTCTACCTTTTCTAACAGACAGTTAGGTTTAAGGTTTAAGGTTTATAGAATTTATTCTTGACAGGTTACCATGGTTGGTCATCCTTATCAGTCGTGGCATACTCTCTCTATATCCTCACCCCAGGAATAATAATTGTCCAGTTCCCAAATCCACAACTCAAGGCTCTCACAAAGACACACACACAGGAAATACCATGACTCCACAGAGAATAAACACACTCCAGGTGTGTAAATACCCTCTGGGCCAAGACAATTCTCCCTTCCAAAAAGCCAATTTATGCTTGATCCGAAATTGTGGTCGGAGGCTCCGTACGGATGGTGTGACGCAATTGCGGAGCCTCCGGAGGCACGCAGAGGCCAAATTAACCTCTGTACCGCATTGCCATGCGCCTCTCAAATTTTGTAACAATGCAGGGCTCAGTATAACTCTGTATTAACATGATTGGTTGATGGTAGGTGGGGTGGGAGGTCCTGTATAAACACAAACTCACGTCCATGAGAACTTCCTCCACAACAGCTCTGCGCTGCTCTGCAAAGTGCAAGAAGTATGAATGACCGGTCTTCTGCAGAGGCCGTATCACCATAAATGCTGCATGGCCAATGCAGACGTTGGATTGACCGTGCAGCGCCTTTGACTCACACAGACCTGCCTGCACCCCTCCACTCCAAACTCAAACACTCAAACTCAAAGTTGCTGACCAAACCTCTTTCAAATCTATTTATCTTTGACTTATACACTGATTGTACAAAACATTAAAGACACCTGCTCTTTCCTTGACGTAGACTAACCAGGTGAAAGCTATGATCCCTTATTGATGTCACTTGTTAAATCCACTTCAAATCAGTGTAGATGAAGGTGGAGGAGACAGGTAAAAGAAGGATTTTAATGCCTTGAGACAATTGAGACATAGATTGTGTATTTGTGCCATTCCGAAGTTGAATGGGCAAGACTAAATATTTAAGTGCCTTTGAACGGAGTATGGTAGTAGGTGCCAGGCGCACCGGTTTGTGTCAAGAACTGCAACGCTGCTGGGTTTTTCACGCTCAACAGTTTCCAGTGTGTATCAAGAATGATCCACCACCCAAAGAATATCCAGCCAACTTGGCACAACTGTGGGAAGCATTAGAGTCAACATAGGCCAGCATCCCTGTGGAACGCTTTCAACACCTTGTAGAGTCCATGCCCCGACGAATTAAGGCTGTTCTGATGGCAAAAGGGGGGTTGCAACTCAATATTAGGAAGTCGGTCCTTAAAGTTTTGTACACTCAATGAACAGATAGATACAAGTGAACAACTCCCTGCAGGACGAATATTGGTTCTGTGTTTGAGAGGCCTGGGATACAGGCCACAGTCATTGTAGCAGGCTATCTCTTTACACAATTCGGTGCATGTTTGTGTCTGGCCACCAGAGGGAGCCACAGTGTAGTGTTCCTGAGAGATATGAGAGACATCCTCAATGGAACAGTTGCAGAAAACCCAGATCCAATCACATGTCAAGACTGATACTGATGGGTAGGTAGGTGTGCAAGATGAGTTTCAGTTACACAGAGGAGTAAAGATATAGCATAGGCTTAATCCTGAGATGTAGGCTAGTAAGCTACCCGTCTACACCACAGGCCGTGTCTACACTTGACACTTACATGTGACTTCTGCTATCAGAATACAAAGATCGTATTGAAAAGTCGGGTCTAGTCGCACAAAAGTCGCATTGTGGTCTGATTGTGTTCAGGTCTGGCTGACGAGGTGGTCAGGGACGCATTGTGTGCGGATTTCTACTCAGTCTGGATGCAATCAGGCTACCGAAAGTGCATAAAGTGGGTGACGTCATCAGCACTCCGCCCACAAGTCTCCAGAAAACGTGTGTTTTTGGAGCGAGGGACCTTTTCATTATAATGTTGGAGCAAATGCGTTCCTAGCGTGTGAAGAACGTGTTTGATGGCCTTATACATTCTAGCCAGCTGGGAAAATGTTTGTTTTTTTGTTGGACTAGAGCTATGCTAACCGGTTTGGGTTGCGGAAATGTAGGGGGACATGAACAAAGGCAAATAAAAAAAATATGTTTTTATTTGTTAAGGAACTCAGGTTGCGCATCAGCAGTTTCCCTCTTGTCATGTCACTCATTGCAGACCTTAGAGAGCTACACTGAACAAAAAGATCAATGCAAAATGTAAAGTGTTTGTCCCATGTTTCATAAGCTGAAATAAAAGATCCCAGAAATTTTCCATATGCACAAAAAGCGTATTTCTCTCAAATGTTGTGCACAAATTTGATTACATCCCTGACAGGTGTGGCATATCAAGAAACGGATTAAACAGCATGATCATTACACAGGTGCACCTTGTGCTGGGGACAATAAAAAAAGGCCACTCTAAAATGTGCAGTTGTCACACAACACAATGCCACAGATGTCTCAAGTTTTGAGGGAGCATGGAATTGGCATGCTGACTGCAGGAATGGCCACCAGAGCTGTTAGCATTGTGAACAGAGTGCCCCATGGTAGCCGTGTGGTTATGGTATGGCCAGACATAAGTTACAGACAACGAACACAAGTGCATCTTATCGATTGGCAATTTGAATGCACAAAAATACCGCGACGAGATACTGAGGCCCATTGTGAGGCCCATTTTTTAAAGGTATCTGTAACCAACAGATGCATATCTGTATTCCCTGTCATGTGAAATCAATAGATTAGGGCCTAATGAATTTATTTCAATTGACTGATTTCCTCATATGAACTGTAACAGTAAAATCTTTGAAATTGTTGCATGTTGCGTTTATATTTTTTGTTCAGTATATTTATAACTTATAACCTATATGCATTTTGTAGCGGCACATCCCCCCTAAGTCTGCCACCGCTGCTGAAAAAAATCCTAGGGGAAACACTGGTTCCCCAATGATGAAAGGGTAGCATGAGAAAAAGAAAACTGTGTATATTTAAAAAAAAAGATGATCATTTTTGTATGGACCAGCCCAGGCTGAAGGTACGCTTTGGAATTCCTGTAGAATTCCACCAGGAAACCTTTAGCAGATGAGGTTATAAAAATAGAGCTCAGACACAATGAAAGACATCTCAAGGTGTGAGAGGAATTATCAAGGAAGGTAGAATTAAGGTTTTATTATGGTTTAGACGCTACAGGTATGCAGTCCACTATACCAGTGTTTACAGTCTATAGTGTGGGCTAAATAGGCCTAAACCTGTGTGAATAGGCTACACCGGACACCTTCCACAGTAATTCCTTAGGTTGGATTAACCAAATCGGGTTTGCTCCTGGGTGATATAAAATGCTGCAATATTAATCTAGTATACCAAAACATTAGGACCCCGCCCCCCACCCCCATTCTTCATACACACAGGAAACTGTTGAGCGTGAAGAACTAACCCGGCAGAGTTGCAGTTCTTGACACACTCAAACCGGTACGCCTGGCACCTACTACCATACCCCGTTCAAAGGCACTTAAATATTTTGTCTTATCCACCCTCTGAATGGCACACATACACAATCCATGTCTCAATTGTCTCAGGTCTTAAAAATCCTTCTTTAACCTGTCCCCTTCATCTACACTGATTGCAGTGGATTTAACAAGTGACACCAATAAGGGATCATAGCTTTCACATTTATTCACCTGGTCAGTCTATGTCATGGAAAGAGCAGGTGTTCTTAATGTTTTGTCCACTCAGTGTATAGGTCAAGTAATTGATTAACTACAACACTGGCTCCCTCTACAGCAAATAGGTCATCAAGCCCTAGTCTCACAATTTTAACATACATTAAGCGAATGATTGACTTGAGAATGTAATTTGGTCACTAATGAAAAAGTTAACATGTAGGCAAATGTGGTTGATGAAAAAATGCTAAAAAAATGGAAAATGGGTTCCATAAAGACTTTGGCTAGAGAAACTTCTGTGTGTAAATCATCTATTGGTGTCAATGGGAAATGGGTGCAAATCTTGAGATGCGTGTGTATCTCAAGTTAGGGTTAGCCTATGAATTAATACCAAGTCAAAACAGAAAATCCCCAACATTTCATTTGCATAACCATTGAACCAGAAGACTGAAAACAACACCTGCACTGAGAGAAAAGAGACTAATCTGAAGAGAAAACATGAAATGTTTTCGTAACAGACGGTTAAGTTAAAGGTTAACTATAAAAAGAGTGTTGAGTAACTTTGAAAGTAAGCCTCGAGATACAAATTCACCTCTGTGATGAGAACAACAAGTTTAACTAAGAAAACCCCAAACCCCATAGCCTGGTTACACATGTAGCACATGACATAGCAAAAACAGATGTGGAACCAGGCTAATCAACAACTTACCTTTCTCTGATGAACTCAGCAAGTTCCTTGGAGGAGATTTGGCCATGCTTCATGTTATGGTAGAGAACATCAAATCCATTGTTTTTTTCACCCTGGGAAAAAAAACAAAAAAACAGAGAGATGGTTAGTAGACTGAAATACTGGTAGGCAGTAAGAACATCCACTGAGAACATCAAACCGCTCTGTAGTGTTCCCTTGAGTTTGAGTTAAGCCTTTCCTCCATGCTTTGCAGCGCTGGCGTTCTCCACTATGAGCGTTCTCATGGTCTGCATGGCTGTCAGCTGCATCCTCAGCAGCCTTGACTGGTCCACCATAGTCGACCTGGCCATAATGTTCAGGTTCTACTACACGCCCTTACGGTTCTATGGTCCCTAACAGGGTTCTATGGTCCCTAGAATACTTCTAATGGTCCCTGTACGATTCTATGCTTCCTAAAACGGTTCCAGCGCTCCCTATACGGTGCCTAGAACAACTCCACAATCCCCATACATGAAGTATGTTCCGAATAACATTGATGGAGGAGGTTGACGATAGGTCTTCAACAGTCAGACTGTGTAGATAGTTTACGGTCACAGATAGACCACTACACTCTGTGTTTGTTTGTGTGTCAGTAACCGTCACTACTCTGGAGATTGGTGACCAGCTGCACCATGGGTATTTTAAAAAATGCACACACCACTAGGGCTGTGACGGTCATGGAATTTTGGATGCTGGTAATTGCCCGGGCCAAAATGACCGCGGGTCTTCGTAATAACCATTAGAATAGCAATAAACAAACAAAAATGCTCCTGACCGCATGTGCTGCCATAGATTATATTTCTGTGTGCTGCACCTCGCTTGCACCTTTCTGCATCTGCTCGTTTGCTACAACACCTTGCTTGTTACAGCAAGGAGCAACAAAGTCTCATCACGTTAAGAGTCTGTGTACCGCAGAAACACCCCGTCTTCACTCAGCTGTTTGTTTAAACATTTGTAATATAGGACAGTTATTTTATTTTCATGACAGCCTTCATCCGTAACTGCCGGTTACACGGTAATTGTGCCAGCCCAATTTCGCCTAAAATGACATACCCAAATCTAACTGCCTGTAGCTCAGGACCTGAAGCAAGGATATGCATATGCTACTTTGAAGAATCTAAAATAAAACATATTTTGATTTGTTTAACACTTTTTGGGTTACTACATGATTTCATATGTGTTATTTCATAGTTTTGATGTCTTCACTATTATTCTACAATGTAGAAAATAGTAAAAATAAAGAAAAACCCTTGAATGAGTAGGTGTGTCCAAACTTGACTGGTACTGTATCTACAGTGAGGGAAAAAAGTATTTGATCCCCTGCTGATTTTGTACGTTTAGCCACTGACAAAGAAATGATCAGTCTATAATTTTAATGGTAGGTTTATTTGAACAGTGAGAGACAGAATAACAACAAAAAAATCCAGAAAAACGCATGTCAAAAATGTTATAAATTGATTTGCATTTTAATGAGAGAAATAAGTATCTGACCCCCTCTCAATCAGAAAGATTTCTGGCTCCCAGGTGTCTTTTATACAGGTAACGAGCTGAGATTAGGAGCACACTCTTAAAGGGAGTGCTCCTAATCTCAGTTTGTTACCTGTATAAAAGACACCTGTCCACAGAAGCAATCAATCAGATTCCAAACTCGCCACCATGGCCAAGACCAAAGAGCTCTCCAAGGATGTCAGGGACAAGATTGTAGACCTACACAAGGCTGGAATGGGCTACAAGACCATCGCCAAGCAGCTTGGTGAGAAGGTGACAACAGTTGGTACGATTATTCGCAAATGGAAGAAACACAAAAGGACTGTCAATCTCCCTCGGCCTGGTGCTCCATGCATGATCTCACCTCGTGGAGTTGCAATGATCATGAGAACGGTGAGGAATCAGCCCAGAACTACACGGGAGGATCTTGTCAATGATCTCAAGGCAGCTGGGACCATAGTCACCAAGAAAACAATTGGTAACACACTACGCCGTGAAGGACTGAAATCCTGCAGCGCCCGCAAGGTCCCCCTGCTCAAGAAAGCACATATACATGCCCTTCTGAAGTTTGCCAATGAACATCTGAATGATTCAGAGGAGAACTGGGTGAAAGTGTTGTGGTCAGATGAGACCAAAATGGAACTCTTTGGCATCAACTCAACTCGCCGTGTTTGGAGGAGGAGGAATGCTGCCTATGACCCCAAGAACACCATCCCCACCATCAAACATGGAGGTGGAAACATTATGCTTTGGGGGTGTTTTTCTGCTAAGGGGACAGGACAACTTCACCGCATCAAAGGGACGATGGACGGGGCCATGTACCATCAAATCTTGGGTGAGAACCTCCTTCCCTCAGCCAGGGCATTGAAAATGGGTCGTGGATGGGTATTCCAGCATGACAATGACCCAAAACACACGGCCAAGAACAAAGGAGTGGCTCAAGAAGAAGCACATTAAGGTTCTGGAGTGGCCTAGCCAGTCTCCAGACCTTAATCCCATAGAAAATCTGTGGAGGGAGCTGAAGGTTCGAGTTGCCAAACGTCAGCCTCGAAACCTTAATGACTTGGAGAAGATCTGCAAAGAGGAGTGGAACAAAATCCCTCCTGAGATGTGTGCAAACCTGGTGGCCAACTACAAGAAACGTCTGACCTCTGTGATTGCCAACAAGGGTTTTGCCACCAAGTACTAAGTCATGTTTTGCAGAGGGGTCAAATACTTATTTCCCTCATTAAAATGCAAATCAATTTATAACATTTTTGACATGCGTTTTTTCTGGATTTTTGTTGTTATTCTGTCTCTCACTGTTCAAATAAACCTACCATTAAAATTATAGACTGATCATTTCTTTGTCTGCGGGCAAACATACAAAATCAGCAGGGGATCAAATACTTTTTTCCCCTCACTGTATAATTAACATAAAAGTTGAAAATGTTTTGAGCAGTAGGTCTTCATAGTAGCGCTAAAGTGACCAGTTATCTATTCAACACATTCAGAGCATACGGATGCAGAGGTCCTTTGCTAGATATTGCATTTCATACATGTGGGGAAGTGGCTCCTCACCTAGGGATATTCTGGTTTGATCATATTTACTGAAAGTATTTATTTCTTCACATTATTTATTTAAGAGCAAGTTGTGTTTTGTCTATGTAGCCTATTTATTCATTCAGTCACTTACAAACCTTCAACAGCTCTAAGATAACTTATCCACCATCTCAAACCTCTATAGCAAATTTTGATTGTACGTTTCTTTATTTCAATTGGCTGAGCTCTAATGATGTGGCTAATTGTGATGCTCTAATGATGTGGCTAACACAGCTGATTTTAACCATGGCAATTAGGTCACCTGACATTTCAAATAGGTGTGCCCAAATGTCTGTTAAGCTAGGTGAGCCACGGTTTTAAAAGTTGCTAATGTATAAATGGTTTTAACTTGCTCTGGAAATGCAGTTTTAAAATAAATACAATACTTTTGAACAGTTTTTATCTCGGTCTTTGTTTTCAGCATTAAGTAGTTGAATAAGGCCAGCTCTTTCACAATACAGCTGAAGCATTAACTCTATTCACAGCAGAGGAGACAATGGGGCTGACACAGTAACACCGCTAATGTACCTCAAATACCAAACAGACAGGAAGAAAGCACGTGGTAGGTCAGCATTATAAATACACTGAACAAAAATATCAACGCAACCTGTAAAGTGTTGGTCCCATGTTTCATGAGCTGAAATAAAAAATACCAGAACTTTTTTATATGCAGAAAAAGTTCTCTCACTCAAATGTTGTGCACAAATTTGTTTACATCACTGAGCCGAAATACACAACAAACTTCACTGTGCAAAAAGTACAAACAGCGTTTTCCGGACCTCATGTACCTATGAATAGTAGGCTATGGTTTAGGGAAGTTCTATGGTCATTCGAGGAATACCTTACAGTGCCATAATTGTACCCCTACGCATTACGAGGTCAAACACATACCTGACCTAAGATCAGGTCTTAGAGGCAACTTCCTCCTGCAGCAAAGGACTATCCTGTTGCAGAGCCTATGTCTGTCCAACAGAGGGCAGAAATTAGCAAGCTCATAACATTTACATTATTTAGCAGACGCCCTTATCTAGAGCGACTTACACATTGGTGCATTCAACTTCTGATAGCCAGTGGGACAACCACCTTTTTTTTTAATGGGGGTTGGGGGAAGAAGGATTACTTTATACTATTCCAGGTATTCCTTAAAGAGGTAGGGTTTCAAGTGTCTCCGGAAAGTGGTCAGTGACTCCGCTGTCCTGGCGTCGTGGGGGAACTTGTTCCACCATTGGGGTGCCAGAGCAGCGAACAGCTTTGACTGGGCTGAGCGGGAACTATGCTTCCGTAGAGGTAGGGGAGCTAGCAGGTCAGAGGTGGATGAACGTAGTGCCCTCGTTTGGGTGTAGGGTCTCATCAGAGCAGGGGCGGTGTGTTCAATAGGGCGATATGGGCGACGCACTGCCAAACGGGAAAAGGAAGGGATTTTTTTTCTAATCAATTATATCACGGCAACAGTAGTTATCAGTGTTGTAATCTAGACGTCTGATCTGCCACAGTGCCACTAAATGTCCAATCAGGCTAAAGTCGTGCTTCAAATGGCCCCCCCCCCTTTTGGGGCGATTTCAGTCAGGTTGAAAATCGCCCAGAAGTCTGTCATAGACTCCCATGTAAAATCTATTTTTTTCAAATATCAGAGCTTTCAATACAATCTCTATGGGTTTCTGAGGGCTTGCACTTACGCGCTTTCGTCATACGTAACGTAACCATGAACGTAACTAAGAAAAGAGCGGGTAGCCTCATCAATCAATTCACGTACTACTATCAAGATGGCTATAGCGTTCAGTGCAACTCGATTGTCTCTTTGAAATAAGTTACTTTTTGTCGGCGAACAAATCAAGATAAATTGGCAACGAAACAATTAGGACCTCCCAGACCAAATTTAATAATTCAACAGGTTTCTACTAAAGGGGGGAAGTCCTACACCCGAGGATTTTCCAAAAATTGGTACGAACGAAAAACCTGGCTAGCAGGCTGCGATGTAGCTAATGCAGTCTTCTGCTACCCCCTGCTTACTCTTTCACCCTGAAGGCGGCACGGCAGACAGCACCGCTTGGACAGCGACTGGTGTGTAACGGACATGCACCATCTTTCAGGAAAGATTAAGAAACATGAGCTGTCAAAGACCCACATGGATAGCTGTTTGAGATTGTCTGCTTTGGGGAGAGTGAACATTCCCACTCAACTGGATGAGGGATACAGGCTAGCTGTCCGCCGCCACAACGATGAGGTTAGTGTTGATAATCACAAGTTTACTGGAGAACTGAAACTGACAAGGCTGACAAGATAGGACCCTTTTGTCCATTGTTATTGGATAGGAACAGAACTTATAACCAGCTCCTGACCTAAATAGATCTTAGCACAACATTTTACTCAACATATCATATTCCATATTCACTATAACAAATATATTTACTACGACATTAGCAAGAACCGCCACATCCTCAGCCGGCTAATCCAGTGTGTGAAGTTTTGCGGAGTGTTTGAGTTAGCTTTGCGAGGCAAAGATGAAACTGAGGGCTCCACCAACCCTGGTAAGCCAACACTTTTGAGATCAGTCAATAAATGCTTCTGGTATTGACTTATATGCTGCCCCTGTCTTCATGTTGTTGCTGGACATATCTTTTTTAAAATGTGTGTAGGTCACCTAAATCATCAGAAAAATTGCCCCCCCTGAGAATTTTTTCAGGAGCCGCCACTGCATCAGAGCCTGAAGGTAAGGAGGTGCCGTTCCCCTCACAGCTCCGTAGGCAAGCACCATGGTCTTGTAGTAGATGCGAGCCTCAACTGGAAGCCAGTGGAGTGTGCGGAGGAGCGGGGGGACGAGAGAACTTGGGAAGGTTGAACATCAGACAGGCTGCAGCGTTCTGGATAAGTTGTAGGGCTTTAATTACAGACCTGGATCAAACTTAATAATAATGATAATAAATAAAATGCCATAGCTAGGGCAAGGCTATATATAGCTAGTTTTGCTGGGAAAGGCACTTTAATTGACAATCTTTTTTTAATGTACCTAATAAAATGTTCAGGAAGGTAAAATGTTTTCAGTATAAACTTAAACGACAAACCAGATATAAAGTATGTAGAAAAGGTCATGCTCATCTATAGCCTGGGAAGACAACTCACCACTGCAAGAGTAGCCTAAGTATATTTTTGTCTTTCAATAAGTGCGGTTGTTGGTATTGTCTGGCTAGGGCAATTCTAGTTAAGTGCTGCCCTCTACATAGTAGCCTATTTAATCATTGCTTTGAACTGCAGAATGCTAAGTAATTGTGACTGAAGTGTTAGAATATTGATTTGGACTGGTTTCAGGTCAATTTGTGATAGCTTTCTGATAAGGTGGGTGTGTGTTGAGGTGGTATTTTTATTCACCTCTGCTAGGCAATCAGCGATTAGTGTTAATACTTCAGTCTCCCCTAGTTTTTCAGCAGCAGCTGTATGCGGCCGTCTTGTCAAGCGGTGGCGTTGTCGGCCAAAGCAAAGACTGTAGCTGAAAAAAAGGCATTCTGCTGAGTTGTTCTGTGGAATTATTCAAGGAAGGCTTCACACCACTCTCTCACTTGACTATCTTACCAGGTTATTTTCATAGAAATCAAGTATGTGCATGATTTCTATCCCTGTAGGTTTTACAAACGCTCCCCACCCCGTGGCTGCAACTCTTCTAATCTAGTGTACCCTGCGCGCACAACGCATGTGGAATTCCTAGTCTCCAGCAGCCTTTGGAACTGCCAATCGGTGGTCAACAAGGCTGAGTTCACCTTAAAGTCCCTAGACTTTCTGATGGAGACATGGATTACCCCATGAGAACAATGCTACTACAGCTGATCTCTCGTCATTGATGTGTTCTCTCATAGTCAGAGAGCATCTGGTCGTACAGGGCTACTATTTTCTCCTAAACTGAGATGTTCTTTTTTCCCCCTGTCTCACCTCTCCGTCTTCTCATTTGAATTCCATGCTGTCACTGTCACTTGTCCACTCAAGCTTCAAAAAGGTCCAATGCAGTCCTTTTTATCGCAATGTCAAGAATTTAGCTAGGACTGTCTGGGATAGGTTTGGAACTCTTCCTTATTGGTCTATTAACTAATTTACCGCCTTGTGAAGCCGTTAGCGATGATGCTAACGATAACCTTCTTCTGGTAGAGATGGAAAGGCTTTCCCAAAAACCTTCTCAATTAAATGTTAACTACAAAGTAACTTATCCCTACCTGGCAGAATGACATCATGATTATTTGCATCAATCCAATGGCCATTTGTTTTGTATACTCTGCAATCACATGAGCGCTACAGAAACAGTGCTAACCAAACAACAGTCTCTTGCTGGTGCACACTTGCATTAAAGGGTAACTACACCCCAAAATTAAAATGTATTATATTTTTCCCCAGACCTCAAAAGTGGTCTCCTGATGTGGTTTAAACATTGTTGTGAACTTAGAACAACCCGCTTCCCCCTGATGCTAGGACAGCAGAGTCCCTGTCCATCTTCCGAAAACAACTGAAACCTTACCTCTTCAAAGAGTATTTTAAATATGATATTAGTGGAATGGTGTTTAGACATTGTGCAAATTAATTAAAAATGAAAAAAATGAAATCTCTTTCGTCAATAAGTATTCAACCCCTTTGTTATGGCAAGCCTAAATAAGTTCAGGAGTAAAAACTTGCTTAACAAGTCACATAATAAGTTGCATGGACTCAATAATAGTGTTTAACATTATTTTTGAATGACTACCTCATCTCTGTACCACACACATACAATAATCTGTAAGGTCCCTCAGTCGAGCAGTAGATTTAAAATAGATTCAACCACAAAGACCAGGGAGGTTTTCTAATGACTCGCAAAGAAGGGCACCGATTGGTAGATGGGTAAAGAAATAAAAAACAGACATTGAAAATTATTAATTACAATTTGGATGGTGTATCAATACACCCATTCACTACAAAGATGCAGGTGTCCTTCCCAACTCAGTTGCTGGAGAGGAAGGATACCGCTCAGGGATTTCACGATAGCCAATGGTGACTTTAAAACAGTTACAGAGTTGAATGGTTGTGTTAGGAGAAAACTGAGGATGGATCAAGAACATCGTAGTTACGCCACAATAAAAACCTAAATAACCGAGTGAAAATAAGGAAGCCTGTACAGAATAAAAAATATTCCAAAACATGCATCCTGTTTGCAATAAGGCACTAAAGTAAAACAGCAAATAATGGCAAAGAAATTAACTTTATGTCCTGAATGCAAAGAGTTATGTTTGGGCCAAATCCAACCCAACTGTTCATATTTTCAAGCATGGTGGTAGCTACATCATGTTATAGGCATGCACAGTGGTGTAAAGTACTTAAGTAAAAATACTTTACAGTACTACTTAAGTATTTTTTGGGGGTCTCTGTACTTTACTATTTATATTTTTGACAACTTTAACTTCACTTCATTCCTAAGGAACATTATGTACCTTTTACTCCATACATTTTCCCTGACACCCAAAAGTACTCGTTACATTTTCAACGCTTAGCAGGACAGAAATGGTCCAATTCACGCACTTATCAAGAGAACACCCCTGGTCATCTCTATTGCCTCTGATCTGGCAGACTCACTGAACACAAATGCTTTGTTTCTGAATGATGTCTGAGTGATGGAGTGTGCCCCTGGCTATCTGGTTTGCTTAATATAAGGAATTTGGATTGATTTATACTTTTACTTTTGATACTTAAGTATATTTAAAACAAAATACTTTTAGACTTTTACTCAAGTAGTATTCACTTTTACTATTTTCTATTAAGGTATCTTTACTTTTACTCAAGTATGACAATTGGGTACTTTTTCCACCACTGGGTATGCATGCAATCGTTAAGGAATGGGGAGTGTTTCAGGATCAAATAGAAATGGAGTGGAGCTAAGCTAAGCACAGGCAAAATCCTAGAGGAAAACCTGGTTCTGTCTGCTTTCCACCAGACACTGGGAGATCAATTCACATTTCAGCAGGACAATAACCTAAAGTACAAGGCCAAGAGGACAGTGAATGTTCCTGGGTGGCCTAGTTACAGTTGACTTAAAATCTACTTGAAAATGTATGGCAAGACTTGAAAATGGCTGTCTAGCAATGATCGACAACCAACTTGACAGAGCTTGAAGAATTACTTTGATTGTACAATCCAGGTGTGCAAAGCTCTTAAAGACTTACCCAGAAAGACCTACAGCTGTAATCGCTGCCAAAGGTGATTGTAACATGTATTGACTCAGGGGTGTGAATACTTATGTAAATTAGATATTTCCATTTCAATACAATTTGCTAAAGTTTCAACAACAAAAAAATAACATGTTTTCACTTTGTCATTATGGGGTATTGTGTGTAAATTGGTGGGGGAAAATGTAATCTATTTTGAATTAAGGCTGTAACACAAAATGTGGAATAAATCAAGGGATATGAATACTTTCTGAAGGCACTGACAAGTAGTATGGAGCTGCGGCTCTGACAGGATTTCGGTTAGCCGGCAATTGCAGGCTTTTGGCCGATAATAATATTAATTTTACTGGTCAAAATGACCGGGAGAAAAATTCTCATTGCAAAATAGCTTACTGTGAGGAACTATAGTTTTAATATATCATTCGGAATGGATGTTAAAAAAAACAACACTTTCCTAAATTTTCGCGCAGCAGGCCAGGTACTTATATGCGTGCTCAGGCGCGCACACTCCCTCAACATTATCAGTATTCGGCGCATGTGACAAATAACATTTGATTTGATTTATCAGGACAGAGAAACCAGACATGCTTATTGCTCACATGGAGCACTTCAAAACAAAAGACAATTACAATTTTTTACAAATCTCGTCAATGATGGCTATGAAATAAACTTTAAAAAACTTGTTCTCACAAGTGTAGCAGGTTGTGAACTCTGCAAACCACGTGTATTGTGTGTAGGCCAGAGACAAAAAAATCTAATTTGAATCCATTTTAAATTCAGGCTGTAACGCAACAAAATGTGGAAAAAGTCAAGGGGTGTGAATACTTTGACGGAACTGTATGTCCCATCCTACATCCTGATATTACCAGGTTGACCTGGTAGGTGAGAGATATATACAGCTCTGGAAAAAATTAAGAGACCACTGCAAATTTGTCTTATATCAGCATCTCTACATGTATGACAGCCAATCCATTCCAGTGTCTGTTGAATTCCAACACAGGCACACCTCATTCTACTGAATTAGGTACTGATTAGGTGATCACCTGAACCAAATCTTATTTAACGAGGAAAAGTATAAAAACCACTGCTGTGGTCATCACTATCCTCTTGCAATAGGACCAGCTGGATGGCAAAAACAGTGCTAATAGTACCTCAAAAGTAATATTAATACAAAAATTACTATTGACCATGCCAAAAGAGTTGAAAAGGAAAGGTTTGAGTGAGGAAATGTAGGGTTCAATTCTGGCTTTACTGGCAGAGGGATACAGTGAGCATCAGGTTGCTTTCATCCTTAAAATGTCAAAGATGGCGGTTCATAAGAACAAGGTCAAGCAGCAGACATTGGGGACAACAAAGCTACAGACCGGCAGAGGGCGAAAACAACTCTCTACTGACCGGGATGACCACCCACTCATTCGAATGTCACTCAACAACCGTAGGATGACATCAAGTGACCTACAAAAATAATGGCAAACGGCAACTGGGGTGAAATGCACGGCGAGGACGATTCGAAACAGGCTCCTAGGGGCAGGGCTGAAGTCGTGCAAAGCTAGAAAAAAGCCCTTCATCAATGAGAAGCAAAGAAGAGCCAGGCTGAGGTTTGCAAAAGACCATAAGGATTGGGCCGTAGAGGACTGGAGTAAGGTCATCTTCTCTGATGAGTCCAATTTTCAGCTTTGCCCAACACCTGGTCGTCTAATGGTTAGACGGAGACCTGGAGAGGCCTACAAGCCACAGTGTCTGCACCCACTGTGAAATTTGGTGGAGGATCGGTGATGATCTGAGGGTGCTTCAGCAAGGCTGGAATCGGGCAGATTTGTCTTTGTGAAGGACGCATGAATCAAGCCACGTACAAGGTTGTCCTGGAAGAAAACTTGTTAAAGGAATAGTTCACCCAAATTACATTGGTTTCCTTACCCTGTAAGCAGTTTATGGACACTGTATGACAGAAACCCATGCTTTGGTTAAACCATCAACCCTGGCACAGCATAGATATGAAATCCCCCCATTTCATCCATCTGTGCACCAGCTGTGATTCACCTCATCAACTGAACTAACCCGTGACTGCCACACAGCCACTTCCTGATTGTGTCCTGAACAGGGCCAAAGTCAGTGCCATACATCATCATCCCCACTGTGCTTATTTAACACATGGGTTCATTTAATTCCACCATATTGTTTACCCCCCTCCTATCTATCCCCTCCGAGAGGTCAGGGGTCATGGAAGGCTCATGCCAAACGAACCTGCAGCCTAGTGCATCTGAGGATAGATATTTGCAGCGCAAACAGAAACGAAAGAGAGAAAAGGATAAGGATATAGACTTCTCTGCAGTGCCCTGTAGTTTCCTGCAGACAGACATAACAGCAATGGTCTGAAATGGACTTCCTGTTATAGTGTTGTTATTTAAACCAGTCCAGGCTGCATCTGAAATGTCACTGCACAGGGCTCTAGTCAAAAGTAGTACACTATATAGTGAACAGGGTGCTATTTCGGACCCAGCCCAGGCCTCAGCTCTGTTGCTATAATCAATAGTGTGACTTTAGCACATGACTCACACAGCCTGATTTACATATCCTAGGCTACCGCAATGACTAGATACCATGGGAGCTGCAGAGAGTGAGAGACCGAGAGAGGCAGAAAGAGAGAGAAATTGAGAGTGAGAAATACAGACAGAGAGAGAGAAATAGTCTGAGAAAATACAACTCCAAACTAATTTTTACAGCAACAGGAAGGGCTAATATTATGTGCACCTGGAATGCAGCAGTATAGAAACGAAAATGAATACAAAAGCTAAATAAAATCACAGGAAACAGGTCTGGGCGTTTTTCCTTTTTCCACCCCACCAGTACAATCCCCCATAGTGACTCGCAAGGAACAGAGACACACGTTCTACACAAGGGAAAGATGTCGTGGTTATGAGTCTGAAAACCAACCATGCTATGTTGTAACACTACTTACTCAGTGATACTAGGAGACAGGAGTGCCACACGGCTCTTGAATTCAAATGCCCCATTTGGAGACTTATTGACCAAGGCTCTGGTGTAGAGTGATTCAAATTCTAACCACACATTGTGAAATTCAAGACCAGTCATTACTCTTGGCCTGGCAGTGAGTGGCCTGTTAAGACTGCCCTCCACACCAGTGAAAGATAACCTGTGGAGGGGTTGGCGCGTGCATATCAATCGGTGCCTCTGTGGAGCGAGACTAGAGACGTCCACAATGTCCGATTGAAAGAGCTCAAAGCTTCTCAAGAACTGAGAGAGAGAGACAGATGCTGAGAAAGCTGAAAGAGAAAGAGCTGAGAGAGAGATCACTTTAATAAATGTGCCCATTTACCCAACTAGAATCAATCGGCCTATTCAAGTTGTGCTGATGATTAGCAACTGATACAATACAACATGCTACTTTTACGCAGCGTAAAGAATGGATTCTTTAATGTTTTGCATGCCAAATGCAATAGAATATTGTTTTGCCAGTGAGAGACCAGACCATGGACTCCCTGCTATGCTTCTCTGCTACAATCAGCAAACAAACATTGGCCTTAGTTATACAAAAGTAGGCAAGAGTATAACCATGCAAGAAGTTGACAAATTAAGACTGGACGGAGTGTGTACGTGCACAAGCATACGTGCGAACGTGTGTGTTTCTACTGGGAACACTGGTATCACTCACACAGAGGGAGAGGACAACAGCTAGACAGCTGGGGAGGTAGTGACCTCACGCCAAATCGTTGGTAATGGCTCTCAGTCTCTCATATTCCGTCTCACTTACCGTTTCACTCACACTACCTCTGTATGTCTGGTGTTAGCTCACAACTGGTCCTCTGTAGCTCAGCTGGTAGAGCACGGCGCTTGTAACGCCAGGGTAGTGGGTTCGATCCCCGGGACCACCCATACACAAAAATGTATGCACACATGACTGTAAGTCGCTTTGGATAAAAGCGTCTGCTAAATGGCATATTAATATTATTATTATTATTATTATTATTATTATATTATTATTATTATTAATAATATTAAATATTATTATTATTATATAAAAAACTAGCCTATATTCTCTCATGAGAGGAAATTCATTGGGCCATTTTTGCTGACAAACAAAAGACAACATGTACCTTACACATATAGGTACAGTAGTCAATAGGCCCTTGTGGAAAAAGTAGCACACGCATTATTCAATTGACATTTCCATAATTTTGCCTATACTGCCGCACTATCAATCAGGGGCGCAATTTTTTTTATTTTATCCAGTCGGACAACACTCCAAAAAGCCTACCTGACTGCTCGGAGGCGTCTGCATGGTCCTAAAGCGCACCGTTGCCTCGTTTTTGATCACATTCCAATTATAAAACTGGGGGGGACAAAAATGCAATTTCAGAATGTGGGGGGGATGTAACCCCCCCGTCCCCAATGGAAGTTGCTCCCCTGCTATCAATGCATGGATCACTGATCAGAGGACCAGCCTCAAATGGTAACAACTCCCTCAATGCTTCTAATCTGATGACATGTGCAACGGTTGCCAGCTGAACATCATTTTCAAGTAGAGTTTTAGTGTCACATGCACAAGTACAGTGAAATGCATTTCTTGCAAGCTCTAAACCCAACAATGCAATGATCAATATAGTACAAAAAAATAAGGTAGAACAAAAACACAAAAAATACAAATAGAAAAACACAAGTAAGAAGCTATATAAAGTTCCATTACCCTATTTACAATATGCAGGGATACTGGAGTAATAGAGGTAAACTACATGACCAAAGGTATGTGGACACCTGCTCGTCGAACATCTCATTCCAAAATCATGGCATTAGTATGGATTTGGTCCCCGCTTTGCTGCTATAACAGCCTCCACCTTTCTGGGAAGGCTTTCCACTAGATGTTGGAACATTGCTGCGGGGACTTCCATTCAGCCACAAGAGCATTAGTGAAGTCGGGCACTGATGTTGGGCGATTAGGCCTGGCTCGCATTCGGTGTTCCAATTCATCCCAAAGGTGTCCGATGGGGTTGAGGTTAGGGCTCAAGTTCTTCCACACCGATCTCGACAAACCATTTCCGAAAAGTGCAAATCAATCCCAGAACAACAGCAAAGGACCTTGTGAAGATGCTGCAGGAAACAGGTACAAAAGTATCTATATCCACAGTAAAACGAGTCCTATATCGACATAACCTGAAAGGCCGCTCAGCAAAGAAGAAGCCACTGCTCCAAAACCGCCATAAAACCGCCAGACTACGGTCTGCAACTGCACATGGGGACAAAGATCGTACTTTTTGGAGGAATGTCCTCTGGTCTGTTAAAACAAAAATAGAACTGTTTGGCCATAATGACCATCGTTAAGTTTGGAGGAAAAAGGGGTGTCTTGCAAGCCTAAGAACACCATCCCAAACGTGAAGCACGGGGGTGGCAGCGTCATGCTGTGGGGGTGCTTTGCTGCAGGAGGGACTGGTGCACTTCACAAAATAGATGGCATCATGAGGAAGGAAAATGATGTGGATATATTGAAGCAACATCTCAAGACATCAGTCAGGAAGTTAAAACTTGGTCGCAAATGGGTCTTCCAAATGGACAATGACCCAAAACATACTTCCAAAGTTGTGGCAAAATGGCTTAAGGACAACAAAGTCAAGGTATTGGAGTGGCCATCACAAAGCCCTGACCTCAATCCCATAGAAAATCTGTGGGCAGAACTGAAAAGGCGTGTGCGAGCAAGGAGGCCTACAAACCTGACTCAGTTACTCCAGCTCTGTCAGGAGGAATGGGCCAAAATTCACCCAACTTATTGTGGGAAGCTTGTGGAAGGCTACCCGAAACGTTCGACCCAAGTTAAACAATTTAAAGGCAATGCTACCAAATACTAATTGAGTGTATGTAAACTTCTGACCCACTGGGAATGTGATGAAAGAAATCAAAGCTGAAATAAATAATTCTCTCTACTATTATTCTGACATTTCACATTCTTAAAATATAGTGGTGATCCTAACTGACCTAAGACAGGGAATTTTTACTAGGATTAAATGTCAGGAATTGTGAAAAACTGAGTTTAAACATATTTGGCTAAGGTGTATGTAAACTTCCGACTTCAACTGTATATATATAGTGTCGATATATATAGGGGTAAGGTGACTAGGCATCAGGATATATGATAAAACAGAGTAGCAGCAGTGTAAATGAAGATAGTTAGGATATAAATCAATGGAAAATGGAATTAAAATGATGGAATTAAAAGTTAAAAGAAGAAGGATAGGCTACAACAACCAAGACCCAACAGGTAGGCTGCTACTTTATATTCTGAATGGAGTTGTTGTTCGTAACTGTAGGATGAGAAAGCTAATGCAGCCTCAATTAGCCTAGCTAGCTTAACTAGCTTCTCCCGGTTTCATTACAGTCAAGACATGTAGCTACTACGTAATCATATTGGATGATAAATAACCTAGCTATGGCAGGTATTAGTCGACTATAGCGCGAGTCGGCTAGGTTGGTTGCTGTCTCTCGTCTCTCCCTCCCTCCTCCCGGTTCCCGTGTCACACGCTCACACTCACAGTAGCCTATACACACAGCACAGCCCCTCCTAGAGCATCACCTCGCTCTACCGCTGCTCCCTCGCGCTTTATCAGCTCTGGTTAATAATGTAGCTTAAAAAAGGGACTTTTCTGCTGCTTCCCGCACTCGGATCGGGTCTGGATCCGATATATACAGAACGGGTTTAGTTGTCCTCGGATCCGTTCGGGTCTCTATATTTTACTAATTAATTGATGCATATCGGATGGGAATGCCCCAGGTCCATTTTGGAACAGGTACAACAGTCTTTCTGGCCTTAGCTATTCTCTGTCTGAGCAACACTAACAGTGTGTCATGTGTTCCGTTTGCTTTTGGTAGAACAAATTATGCTAAATTAGATCTTGATAGGAAATAGCATCAATTTTCCCATTTGAGCCAAGCACAAAACGTACACAATGACGAATAACATGGATTTAGCAAGTCAAAACAAAGGAAAAGAGAAAGTTTCCATGCATAGAGCAGAACTCTAGCACAGGACCAGAAATAGGTCGCTGTAATTCTCAGACAAACTAGAATGGAAGAGAAAATGTGCAATAGCAAAGAGAACATTAGCCACCAGACCAGAACATGTATCCTCGTTTAAACTTCATGATTTGATTTGTAAGATGTAGAAAAACAGAACATGGTTTATTTTTCCCATTCAAATAAAGACAGCTCAAATCCTTGGTTGAAGCTACTCCCTGAATCATCATTGGTCCCCTGTAGCTCAGTTGGTAGAGCATGGCGCTTGCAACGCCAGGGTTATGGGTTCGTTTCCCACGGGGGGCCAGTATGAAAATGTATGCACTCACTAACTGTAAGTCGCTCTGGATAAGAGTGTCTGCTAAATGACTAAAATCTAAATGTAAAAATGTCATCACAGTGTCAATAAATAATGAGGCCAAGAGTGCAATCTCTGGTTCTCTTCACTCCCACTAGGCTTGGCCAGGAACTTTCTTTTGTACTTCTGTGTATATTTAGATCAGATAATCAGATCAACAATTTCACATATCCTTTGATTCTTCAGTAGTGGAAACTTCGGTGATGAATCCAAAAGAAGCATTGGAGCAGTTAGTTGGCCAACAGTACTTATAACCCAGGTGGACTCTCTCACATTGGCCAAGTGAAAGCTATGAAAAAACATCCTTGTCTGTACAAACTCACTAAGGCTTTTAGTATGTGTGACAGCTTAACAAGTCTCTTCCCCCCCCTCCTCTGTAAATGGGTGGGAGACAGGAAGGGAGCCCTCGGGAGAGCAACAGAGCTCTCCTCAACACATGCATGTGTAAACCCAGACGCCCTTATGACATCATCAGAATGTCTGCCTGCCGACGGCGCTGAAGCTCATGTGACTTGAAAATGTCTGCGAGGCAAGCAGGGCACCAGCACGCAGGTCTGTCACAACATGTCAAACCAACAGTAACTCACTGACTCACACTGGACTGGAGAGTTTCATGGTTAAGTAAGTATACACAAGGTTGTAGTGTAAACTCACTTTAGGTTCGCTATGACTGCATGGAGGTAGGACAGATGGGCATATCTGTGAGGCCTCCTCCTCAATGTCATAACATGATCATGTAGCTACCATTCTAGGCCTATATTTTTACATTCTCCACCACACCCCATTCATAATCAAGCATTCTGTTGTCAGAGGAAGTTGCCTTTCCAAGTTGCTCCCAAGTACAAATATCTATAGGGCCAGGAGTTTTCCTGACAATATGACCTGACTAAGAAAAACTCTGGGCACAAGTTATTGACCTTATTTGTGAGGTAAAATATAAATTGACTCAACTCAGAGTAGCCGTTCCCTGTGTAACCCAAGTTTCCCAACTCAATGTTGACCTATACCTCCCAACCCCAGATACCAGCCGAGAGTGAAAAGATTCCTCCAACTGTCATATGGCTAAGGCCCCATCTCTGATGACCTCACAACTGAATCTCATGGCCATTACCCAAAACAAAAAAATGCTCCTCTATTCCTCTCCACAGAGCGAGAGAGTCAGGGATGGAGAGAGAGGAGCTATCCTCCTATCCTCTATCGACCATGTAATTTTGTGATGCCCTCATATTCAATGCTCAGTGGAGGAAAACAAATAAAAGCCAAGACAAACAAAGGCAGCCATTTGTTATTTGGACAGTGGCTCTTTACAGTGAGGGAGAGGGCAGAAGCTATGGTAATGTAGCTAGGCCCTGTGTCTCATCTCACCATGTTTCATTCCATATTGGATGGATGGATGGATTGATTTTAAACTACATTTGAGGCTAATCAAAGTAAAACCCAAACCAATGTGAACAGTCATTTTCTAGACAATTCTCGGTGTGTTTTAGTGTGTACAAATTATGTGGACGTGTGTGTGTGTGTGTGTGTGTGTGTGTATGTCCATAGGACAGCTTTCTCCTACCTGGTGTGTGGTCTAATAATTTCCCACTAGCTCCCTTCCCTTTCCACTAGTGCACACACACACACACACACACACACACCACACATAAGCTCCTCACCACAGGGATGAGAAATATGTCCCAGGGCTGTTGGCTCTATTAACACTGTTTGTTTATCGCGCTACCATCTTATTGTCCCATGAAACGCTGAGGGGGACAGACAGTTCACCACACACAAGCCCTGCCTCCACACAACGCTGGGTTAGTGGGCTATAGAGAGCTACAGTGTTCTCTCAACCCAACCTGCTGATCCACTGACAGACAGTTCACTTGGAGGGCAGTAGGCTATATGCCTGGCCTGGGGTGTATTCACATTCAGTAGGGTGAGACATATTGAAATAGCAGACAGAAATCTAATGTTTAGAGCCGACACACAGCTATTCCATACGATAGAGAGCACTGTCTGTTCTGCACAATACATGTATATCTGAACATCTCTTGAATACGCTCCTGGTTTAGATGGAGTCTACTGTAAACACAATGCATTATGCATGCAAACAAACGCAACATAAAAAACACAGTAGACTGCAAACAATACTGAATACTGTACTGTTTCTGTACAGCTGCATCTGCACTATACTATTGACTGTTGGGTAGAAAATATTAAAATCAGAAAGGAATGAGGGAACAGATTCATTTAAAACACAGGGGTAGAAAATCCATTGAAGGGGAAGCACAGCAGTGACTACACTATCGGTTTCCTTCATTCCTAAAATACTTGTTTGTTTAGCTGAGGGAAGAGATGCTGTCGTGTAGACATTTGAAATTCAGGGCATGTGCATGGATGGATGAGGGGCAAGAGTCAGTGAAAATATCTGTGTGTGTGTGTGATAGAGAGAGTGAGAGCAAGAGTGTGTGTGTACCCTGCATCTTAACCACACTGCTGATCTCTGCTTCCACTGTCCTTGTGGGGCATGTATCGGAAGCTGAGCACAAAGGGTAGGTTGAGAGATGAGAGGATAGCTGGGGTCTCAGTCTCTCTCAGCCTTCAAGATAACGGGCGGTCACGAGTCATGACGGCAGTCAAATTCCACGTGACCGTTTAGTCACAGTAATTAGGCTTCTCCAAGCTCTGATGCTGCTGATGGTCATTAGTAGCCTACCAAACTTGCTAACTGCCTGGTACTCAGCACTCTATTGTCCCTCTAATCACTCTGACATCAATGGAAATCTAATCAAAAATCTTATCAAACGCTTCATGAGAGCCCATGATTTCATGTTACGCAACATTTCTATAGGCTATGCAACTGCATGAGAATATACAGTGATGGCCTCTATTAAAAAGAGTAGGATCCCATCAGCTTTCTATAGGCTAGGCCTAATATATTTATTTATCAACTTTCCTAATTTTAATATTACATTGCTTATCTTTACAACAGGATTACAGCCTACATGGCTGGCATGAAAATGAACTATGGGAAAAGCATCCTCCATTCACTATTTAGGTGCATAGATTACATTTTTTTGTCCATTCTAAATCAAAAAACAAATTTCACACATTATTTAGTATATGTAAAGACAAGATTAAATCAAGAATAGTGTGATGGGTGCCAATATTAACCTATCACTTGTGAATTATATATTATCACTTGTGAATGATGCCCAGCTTAAAGCAAGAAACAGCGCATGCTTTTCTTTGCGACTTTTTCAAATCATAGTCGCACACCATGTAGCCCAGCCCATAGGCCTATATGTTTTGATAAGGTTTGTATTACAAATAAAGTGGCCAAATCACTTCTTAAAATGAAGCAGATTAACCTGCTTTACAATGGTTGTAGAGCCTAACTGGCATACATAAGCAGCGCGTGAGTGTCAAGTTTGGGGAAGATAATTTTCACCATTAAAATAAATTTTTATAACAAAAGCATTACATGTATAATCACATTTGTGGTCACTTTTGAGAATGGTGTATTCCTGCTAATGGACCATTCGTGCGTATAGCCTACTGCCGTGTGCTCATTGCTGCACTTATAATGTGAAGGAATAGCCTAATAGTTTATCAACATTTTAAGCTAAACGTTCTCATCTGTTGCGTCAGGCTCATTGCTTAAAACAGGTTTTTTGATGCTAGTGGTTGTATTCATTTGGCATCTATCGCATCCCACAACTGTCCCAGACTATGTTTGGCATATTTATTTCTCACACAGAATAGGTCAACTTGTGTACTATGGAAGATAGTAGATTGACATAGGCTAGTGCTTTTGCTGTTTGTTAGGCCTACTCATCTTGTTGGCTGCCGAAAAGTAAATGTGGACAGTTCTTCCAATATCTTCAATATGCACCTCAGAATTGGATAAGGTCGCGCACAGCTGCATCCCCGATGTGTCTGTCTTCACTTGTAACCTGTGAAAAAGACCCGATCATGTGACGGAGAGCCATGTGAGTGAGAGGTGCTTCGGAGCACGCAGCCTGGAGAAGGGAATTATTATATTCAGCACAAGGGCACAACGGCCACTGATTTTTTTAGGGGGCATTTTACTGCCACACAAAGTGGATGCAGCTGGGAAATTCGAGGCATTATCAAGTGCTTGTCAAATTGTGAATGAGTGACTGATTAAGTGTGTGCAGCCTGCGCAAAAACAAAGTACAGCTCATGCCTTTCATGCAACTTTTTTCAAATCATCATTAGAGTCACATCATGCAGCCTTAGAATGTATTTAAAAACCAAACATATAGCCCAACGTTTGTATCACAACTAAAGTTACATAAATAACTAAATCAAGCATATAGGAGTACCTGTTGTTTCTTTGTTAACCACTCAACACAGAATAGCACACTCCCTAAAATCGTTTGGAGAAAATATCCTTTCTATTTTTCTTCAGCTATGTTCAATTGTATTCATCATTCTATAAAATAATGCCACTGAATTCTAAGCAAATATTGTCTGCTAAATGAACTAGTGTAGCCCACAGACATATGGCATAGCCAGATCAGGGCCTAACATAAGGACAACTCAGAGTATGCTATTCTGTTCTTCTGAAATAGACTACATTTTCTTCATATCATGTTTCTTTAGACCGGTCTAAAATAAATAATGGATTTATTGTGATGGTGTAGGCTATATTACATGGATTTATTAGACTGTTAGACTGTTAAATGTTAGATGTTCCAAAGGTCTGCATCAGTGGCTTGTAGGCTATGCATGTAAGCCAGGAGATGCTAAATGTGTTTATGTTAATTAACAGTCAATTACCGTGAGACCGGCAGTTATTTGCTTGACAATCACCGGCTGACAATTTCAAGACCACCACAGCCCTACATGCACCACATAAAAAAAATGTATCCCTCCTCTTCCTTAGATGGCTTAAGGAATGTACTTTGGTGCGAAAAGTGCAAATCAATCCCAGAACAACAGCAAAGGACCTTGTGAAGATGCTGGAGGAAACAGGGACAAAAGTATCTATATCCACAGTAAAACGAGTCCTATATCGACATAACCTGAAAGGCCGCTCAGCAAGGAAGAAGCCACTGCTCCAAAACCGCCATAAAAAAACCCAGACTACGGTTTGCAACTGCACATGTGGACAAAGATCGTACTTTTTGGAGAAATGTCCTCTGGTCTGATGAAACAAAAATAGAACTGTTTGGCCATAATGACCATCGTTATGTTTGGAGGAAAAAGGGGGTTGCTTGTAAGCTGAACAACACCATCCCAAACGTGAAGCACGGGGGTGGCAGCGTCATGCTGTGGGGGTGCTTTGCTGCAGGAGGGACTGGTGCACTTCACAAAATAGATGGCATCATGAGGAAGGAAAATTATGTGGATATATTGAAGCAACATCTCAAGACATCAGTCAGGAAGTTAAAGCTTCGTCGCAAATGGGTCTTCCAAATGGACAATGCAGCATACTTCCAAAGTTATGGCAAAATCGCTTAAGGACAACAAAGTCAAGGTTTTGGAGTGGCCATCACAAAGCCCTGACCTCAATCCCATAGAAAATCTGTGGGCAGACCTGAAAAAGCGTGTGCGAGCAAGGAGGCCTACAAACCTGACTCAGTTACTCCAGCTCTGTCAGGAGGAATGGGCCAAAATTCACTCAACTTATTGTGGGAAGCTTGTGGAAGGCTACCCGAAACGTTTGACCCAAGTTAAACAATTTAAAGGCAATGCTACCAAATACTAATTGAGTGTATGTAAACTTCTGACCCACTGGGAATGTGATGAAAGAAATCAAAGCTAAAATAAATCATTCTGGCATTTCACATTCTTAAAATAAAGTGGTGATCCTAACTGACCTAAAACAGGGAATCTTTACTAGGATTAAATGTCAGGAATTGTGAAAAACTGAGTTTAGATGTATTTGGCTAAGGTGTATGTAAACTTCTGACTTCAACTGTATGTGTTATGGCTTTACAAGCTATGCTATATTGTGGATAAAGAGTTACCTGTCTAACAGAACACAGAGGGTGTTCTTTAATGGAAGCCTCTCCAACATAATCCAGGTAGAATCAGGAGTTCCCCAGGGCAGCTGTCTAGGCCCCTTACTTTTTTCAATCTTTACTAACGACATGCCACTGGCTTTGAGTAAAGCCAGTGTGTCTATGTATGCGGATGACTCAACACCATACACGTCAGCTACTACAGCGACTGAAATTACTGTTAAGTGTTGCAAAGAGCTGCAGTTAGTTTTAGAGTGGGTGGCAAGGAATAAGTTAGTCCTACATATTTCTGAAACTAAAAGCATTGTAATTTGGGACAAATCATTCACTAAACCTCAACTAAATCTTGTAATAAATAATTTGGAAATTGAGCAAGTTGAGGTGACTAAACTGCTTGGAGTAACCCTGGATTGTAAACTGTCATGGTCAAAACATATTGATACAACAGTAGCTAAGATGGGGATAAGTCTGTCCATAATAAAGTGCTACTCTACCTTCTTAACAGCACTATCAACAAGGCAGGTCCTACAGGCCCTAGTTTTGTCGCACCTGGACTACTGTTCAGTCATGTGGTCAGGTGCCACAAAAAATGGACTTTTTTTTGCAATTGGCTCAGAACAGGGCAGCACAGCTGGCCCTAGGATGTACACAGAGAGCTAACATTAATAATATGCATGTCAATCTCTCCTGGCTCAAAGTAAAGGAGAGATTGACTTCATCACTACTTGTATTTGTGAGAGGTATTGACATGTTGAAAGCACCAAGCTGTCTGTTTGAACTACTGGCGCACAGCTTGGACACATTTACATTTTACATTTTAGTCATTTAGCAGACGCTCTTATCCAGAGCGACTTACAGGAGCAATTAGGGTTAAGTGCCTTGCTTAAGGGCACATCGACAGATTTTTCACCTAGTCGGCTCGGGGATTAGAACCAGCGACTTTTCGGTTACTGGCACAACGCTCTTAACCACTAAGCTACCTGCCGCCCCATGCATACCCCACAAGACATGCCTCAAGAGGTCTCTTCACAGTCCCCAAATCCAGAACAGACTATGGGAGGCACACAGTACTACATAGAGCCATGACTACATGGAACTCGATTCCACATCAAGTAACTGATGCAAGTAGTAAAATTAGATTAAAAAAACAGATAAAAATACACCTTATGGAACAACGGGGACTGTGAAGCAACACAAACATTGGCACAGACACATGAATACACACACACACAATAACATATGCACTATACACACACATGGACTTTGTATTATAGATATGTGTGAGTAGGGGCCTGAGGGCACACAGTGTGTTGTAAAACCTGTGAATGTATTGTAATGTTTTTAAAACTGTTTGGCTGCCTTAATCTTGCTGGACCCCAGGATGAGTAATGGGGATCCATAATAAATACAAACCAGGTAGACCCTACAGCCTAGTTATTAATGTGCAGAGTTGAATCATTAAAACCAAAGTAACAGTGGTGTTTCTCTTGACAGCGCCTCAAGCTTGTTTCAGTAAACTAGGTAAAAAGGCACTTTCTCTAGGCCTATATTTTCAGTTCTCTAGACTAACTTTTCCCACAATTTTTTCAGTTGATGGCACCAATTTTTCCGATAATGACCTGACGTGTCCTTTAATACAATTAATTATACTTTGTTTTTACCAATCTAACTACATAACGGTAATATTGTATTTGAATGGTAAATCTCTATTGATAAACTGGGTAAATCAAGATGTAGCCTAGGCCTATTCACAATACAAGTGAATGCAATAAGAGTGTCTGCACGCATTGAGTTTTGAGCTTGTTTTAGCTGATTTCATGGGGCTACAGATGAAAAACAATCTGTTTCCCTTCCATTTGGGACTTATTTTATTGTACTGATAAACAACATTTCCATAGAAGAAGCAATCCCTTTTATAAAAGCCTGCGCTCTCTCTTTAAGACCTAATTACATCATTCACACACAGTGAGAGACAAGAAACGTGAGGCAAAGGAGACGAAGTGAATGAATAAAGTTTTTGGCAATTACTAGGGTTTATGATGACAATCAGCTTTGAAATCAGCATAGTTTGTGTCCTATTATCACAAACAAAGTACTAGGGTAGTGAACTGATGTCAGCTTCAGCTGTAAACTAGCAAAGAAAGTTAGCCTACAAAGCTGGAAGCTACCTGTATCTTCTTGCATTGTAAAGTGTTCTTGCCTATAGTGTATTGATGAACATTGTTTTGAAAACAGTCATTAACAGTTACAACATTTCTGCATGCAGTTTTGCATTATTCAAGTGTCTTAACTTCGGTGCAGCAGGAGTGGGGACTGGGTAGCTAACATGATGCAGCCCAGACTCCCAGTGAGTGCATTGGTTCCTCAGGACAGGCGAGAGCTAGCAATGAGTAAGTGGAACAGCCACGGTGCACTCGCGGCCTCGCTGATAGACAGACTTGATCCTCTCAAATCAGTAGACAACGTGACAGAAGTACCGAAAGTTACACATTCTAGTACTGAACCGTTAAATGTTCTAGTATCTAAAAAGTACAGAAGTTTCGGTATACCATGCAACACTAAACTAAATGTGACAGTGGGTGTTATCATTAGTCCAAACAATAGTTTCTATTGGACAAATTCAGGTTGGTTCCTTTTTTGCGCAGTCTCAACCCCTGATTTTACTGGCTAATCATTGGCTAAATTAGATAGTAGTCTCTAGTGCTGAGCGATTAGTGCTTTTGAAGTCGGTTCGGTTTCGGTTTGAATATTAAAAAATAATCCTGGTTTTTCGATTTAAATGCGTTAATAAATAGTGACATTCAAATGATTTTAGAGCTTTTTAATGGGAATTCCAAAGCCAAAAATAGTGAATATTCAATTGCCAAAACATTGAAAATATTACATTGTCTCTGTCACATCCATATTGGGAGACAACAATGGAAAAATAGGAAATTACTATGAAATAATACTATATTTCAGATGACTATTCTTTTTCATTCCGTAAAGTCATCGTCTCATCTCTGCTCAGGAAGTAGGAGCCAGCCAGTCAGACAATGTTATCTCGGTGCTCCCCATACTGTAAAGTCTTTAGTCATCCGATTTAGCTAGGTTAGCCTGCGTAAGTATGCTACTGGGCAGTCTGACTAAATCATTTAACTAGTTCTTCAAAGTAGATAAGGCATACTTTCACGAACTGTCTATTCCGCCCTATCGTCTTTGTGTTGTGTACATTCATCTCTCACGCGGTCTGTGTGTATCTAACTTAATGTAGCAAGCATAAAAGTGTATCCATCTCTGTCCGAGCCGGAAAGAACAGGTGCAATGGATTATGGTCATTGTAGTTAATTAACACGTTTCTGCGCTAAACTAGGTTGAATATTTGCTTAATGAAAACTATAACTTTTTTATCTACATCACGATTAGTCTTGAGTGACTTGAAAGTGATCAATCAGTTGTGTAGCCTACTATCAATCAATCAAATGTATTTATAAAGCCCTTTTTACATCAGCAGATGTCAAAAAGTGCTATACAGAAACCCAGCCTAAAACCCTAAACAGCAAGCAATGCAATGTAGAAGGCTAGGAAAAACTCCCTAGAAAAGCCAGGAACCTAGGAAGAAACCTAGAGAGGAACCAGGCTGTGAGGGGTGGCCAGTCCTCTTCTGGCTGTGCCAGGTGAAGATTATAAGAGTACATGGCCATTAAGGCCAGATTGTTCTTGAAGATGTTCAAATGTTCATAGATGACCAGCAGGGTCAAATAATAAATCACAGTGGTTGTAGAGGGTGCAACAGATCAGTACCTCAGCAGTAAGTGTCAGTTGGCTTTTCATAGCCGAGCATTCAGAGGTTGAGACAGCAGGTGCGGTAGAGAGAGAGAGTCGAAAAAAAACAGGTCCGGGACAACATCAAAGTACATCAGCACAGGCACACATTAGATTAGGCTAGTCACAGTCATCCTCCTCCTTCCTCTCCATGTACTGTGATGTGGCAGAGTAAAAATACACCGTGCTCTTCTCTCTGAACCCAATTTCCTTGTATCATATACCTTTTGCTCTAGTACATAAAAATATATTTCTAAGATCTTCAAAAAGTCTGTGGTTTACATGATCTTCATCAAGATGAGTTCTATTGTCATCAATGAAGCCTTATTGATAGCGTTCAATCACAGACACAGACGATATCAGCCTACTGTATCACAGACTAGGCTAATCACAGTGTTGTATCCCAGACTTCTGGCCTCCTTCCTCTCCACTGTACTGCTCCATCTCAGCAGGACCTCATTTCTGGGTCTGGTTAGTCCAGCTGACTGTTGCGATTGTTATGAAACAGAACAGAGGGGGCACACCCTGGCCGCCACTTCCTTATGATCTCAAGAAACATCTGTGGAATGCGACCACAAACACCAGTGATTACACACCACATGCACGGTCACTGTCCGTTTGTGTCCTTCGGTCAGGGAAATGCTGATGTCACGTTATGCCTGCTGTATGTGTGTGATGTGCAGTAGGCATGAGGGGGAAAAAACAACATCAAAGTCCATTGTCATAAATCCTAGGCTGTCAGAGTAGCAGGTGGCTGCGGTAGCCAGCAGATCCAACACCGTACGCTTGCTTACAGCTGCACTACAGGGTCAGACAGGCCAATGCTTAAATTAAGACACTGCGGAGCCGCGCGAGAAATGGCTCGGAAAACGTACTTCCATCCAGGGATGAGAAATGCGTTGTACTCCAAATTGTCCCACTATCCCAAATGTTACACAGAGAAGATTGAACGACTGCTAAAAAACTAGCAGTTGCTCAATCTTGTCGTGTAACAGATGGGATAATGGGACAATTCGGAGTACAACACGTTTCTCATCCCTGGATTGAGGTACATTTTCGAGCCTCATCTCGTGCCGTCTCCGGGGTGTCTCAATTGAACAAATGGCTTGTCCAATCCTGTTGTGCAGCTGTAAGCAAGCGAATGTGTAGGAGCAGTTTATACACATGCACTCACACCTAGGGCCTATGCAGTCATTATAAACCAAATAGTAGCTTCCTTAAAATCTTGAATCCACAACATGTTGTCAGGCAAGTGGTTGAACCATGGTGTAAAATAAGAATAACCCAAAACTTAAATTTACACACTTCATAAGATCTTGTTGTGAACACAGATAGGCCTACTATATATTTAGTTACTAGAAAAATACCCCTACAACTATTCATCTAGGAAGCCTCTAAATAGTGGAAGTAAATGAGTAATTCAACTTTGAGAATGTGGTTACATTTTAACAAGGGACCAATTTAACCATGTAACTCATTGTGATGCAAAATAAACATTGTTGACCTTATGGGAAAGGCCTTCATACGATATAATCGATTAAGTGGAACTAGCTTCAGTCACAATGTAGCCACGTCAAAACAGAACCGATCGCTCAGGGAGAATTCATTCTAATTGTTTCAACATTCCACAGTAACGTAAACTGTAACATTGTAACCATTCTTAAATCAGACAAATGTTGCAACACTGTAGCACTTAGCTAGCATAAGCCTACATCAAACTTATTAAAACATCTGGACTCACTGAAACATCATTATGGAAGAAACTGACGCGTAGGGATTGTGAATGACAACCACAAAGGCCCAATCATTTCTACGGGAAAGACCATAAACATTCCAAGACACTCCGTAACAGCCAATTGACTGCATGAGAGGTGGATTCAATTCAGCGGTCACGTTAGATATTATTCAGAGGCCCAATCGCCGGGGTGACAAAATAATATTCGCCGAGAAAAGTAGTGGGGGGAACGGGGTGACATCGTGTTGACCCAGATCCTTCAATTTCACCGGAAAGATTCCGCATAAATCTGGTTGAAGCGAATAATATAACATTTGTTAATGTCTTTGTCACATCCACTTGCGGGACTGTGGGACTTAAGCTAAACAATTTAGCCTACTAACCTGGCCAAAAAAAAAAGCAGAACCTACCCAGAAATTCTCTAGGAAGTAGGGCGTTATCATCTTGGTTTCTTCTTCTTTCCACTCTGCAAATATTTTCTTCTTTTAATTTAAATTCAGGCAATTGCTTCGCCGTCCTCCCCGTTTCCGTTGTTTGCCTTTTCTCCTTTTCCCTACGCTCCTCTTTCTTCTCCCTCCCCACCTCAGACTCCACCTCCTTCAGAAAGCGAAAGGCAACTGAATTAAATTTTTCTCCTCCAAAAATTCAGAGACGAAGAAACAGCGCCACCCATGGCGGGAAGAAAAACACAACAGCAGTTTCTGTTCTGCACTGATATTCTAGAACGGTTCTAGAATTATACTGAACAAAAATATAAACGCAACATGCAACACAGCCATTCTGAAATTAGTCCACCCAACTACCTCATCCGCATATTGTTATTTATTTTGCTAATTTGCACCCCAGTATCTCTATTTGCACATCATCTTTTGCACATCTATCATTCCAGTGTTAATACGAAATTGTAACTATTTTGCACTATGGCCTATTTATTGCCTTACCTCCATAACTTACTACATTCGCACAAACTGTATATATATTTTGTTGTATTTTTTACTTTATGTTTTGTTTACCCCATATGTAACTCTGTGTTGTTGTTTTTATCACACTGCTTTGCTTTATTCTTGGCCAGGTCGCAGTTGTAAATGAGAACTTGTTCTCAACTGGCTTACCTGGTTAAATAAAAGTTAAATAAAAAATAAAATAAAATTTTACTGAATTACAGTTCTTATAATGAAATCAGTCAATTGAAATACATTCATTAGGTCCTAATCTATGGATTTCACATGACTGGGAATACAGATATTCATCTGTTGGTCACAGATACTTAAAAAAGTAGGGGCATGAATCAGAAAACCAGTCAGTGACCACCATTTGTCTCATGCAGGGTGACACATCTCCTTCGCATAGAGTTCATCAGGCTGTTGATTGTGGCCTGTGGAATGTTGTCCCACTCCTCTTCAATGGCTGTGCGAAGTTGCTGGATATTGGCGGGAACTGGAACACGCTGTTGTACACGTCGATCCAGAACATCCCAAACAAGCTCAATGGGTGACATGTCTGGTGAGTATGCAGGCCATGGAAGAACTGGGACATTTTCAGCTTCCAGGAATTGTATACAGATTCTTGCGACATGGCCATTATCATGCTAAAACATGAGGTGATGGTGGCGGATGAATGGCACGACAATGGGCCTCACGAAATTGTCACGGTATCTCTGTGCATTCAAATTGCCATCCCTAAAATGCAATTTGTTTGTTGTCTGTAGTTTACGCCTGCCCATACCATAATCCCACCGCCACCATGGGGCACTCTGTTCACAACCTTGACATCAGCAAACCGCTCACCCACATGACGCCATACATGTGGTCTGCTGATATGAGGCCGGTTGGTACTGCCAAATTCCCTAAAATGACGTTGGAGGCGGCTTATGGTAGAGAAATGAACATTAAATTCTCTGGCAACAGCTCTGGTGGACATTCCTGCCGTCAGCATGCCAATTGCACTCCCCCTCAAAACTTGAGACATCTGTGGCATTGTGTTGTGTGACAGAACTGCACATTTTAGAGTGGCCTTTTATTGTCCCCAGCACAAGGTGCACCTGTGTAATGATCATGCTGTTTAATCAGCTTCTTGATATGCCACACCTGTCAGGTGGATGGATTATCTTGGCAAAGTAGAAATGTTCAGGGATGTAAACAAATTTGTGCACATTTGAGAGAAATAAGCTTTTTGTGGATATTGAACATTTCAGGATATTTTATTTCAACTCATGAAACAGGGGACCAACCCTTTACTTGTTGAGTTTATATTTATTTTCAGTGTATTTTAACGTTCTAAATCACTGTGATGACTATCAGCCCATGTGGGCAAGGTTACCAGGCTATGCAAAAATGTTTTATCACAACATTAGAACCACTGGGTCTCTCATATCACCTCCTTCAGGGCAGTTAGTACAATCCTTTTCTGTGTCAGATATCAGATGCCGTGTCATGTGGGCTATTCTCTTTGGTGGACCTCTTGGTGCCTGTCAACTACTATTGTTCAGTCATTATTGCATGAATGGGGGATAGAGAAACATTGCTCTAAGAGAAAGTCTGAAGACTGGTGATGCTATGTCAGTGTGGTAGATCTTTCCCTGACTATATAGTTCCCATTAACACACTTCTCTGGGTACACTAGGCTGCAATAGGCTCCTCCATAGGGACATTACACTGAAGTCATGACTCACTGTCATCTACACAACCACCTTGCCTATAATTGTCTTCACTACTAAATTGTGTGTGGTGGATGAAAGTATGGGGTCAATGGGGGTAATCGATAGCTGGTCTATCCGACCTGATGTTTACCAGGTTAAAAACCATTAGATCAAATCAAACTTTAGTTAAAGTGCATTTAAAATTGTAACACTTTAAAGTAACAGAAAACAGCAGTCCCAGATTTATGTAAACAATTTATTCTCAACTATGTACAGATCCAAGCAGTGATTACCGTTAACATCCATCACATCATACAAATGTCTTTACAAAATTACTACAGTACAATATAGATTCTTTGCATGATCCAAAATATTTGGTGGCCCCAACAATTATTATTTTACATTAAAAAAGGTCCAATGCAGCAGTTTTTTAAAAATCTCACTATCAAATCATTCCTGGGTAACAATTAAGTACATTTTAATCATTTAGCAGACGCTCTTATCCAGAGCGACTTACAGGAGCAGTTAGGGTTAAGTGCCTTGCTTGAGGGCACAGACCCGGTTACTGGCCCAACACTCTTAACCGCTAGGTTACCTGCCGCCCTTACTGTGTTTGTTTTCAATTAAACTGGTCCAAAATAAACAAAAATAGCTTCTTAGCAAAGATCAATTTCTCAGGCAAGAATTTTGCTTGGACTGTCTGGGAGTGGGGAGGGGAATACTTAAAATGTACTGTTATTGGCAGAGAGGTTTGTAACCTTCTTTCTTATTGGTCTATTAACTAATTTACCTCATGGTGATGTCACCATGGAAAGCCAAAACTCCATCCCACCAAAACAGGCTGAAATTTCAGGCAGTCTTTTCAAACAGCTCTTACACTAAAAGGGCATTATCATTTTCACAGTATTATTCCAACCTCATAGTGTGGAAATATATATAAAACACAGTTAAATAAAGTTTGACTGCACTGGGCCTTTAAAATTCAGCAGCATATATATAAATAAATCACTAGTTTCTTACATTATTCAGCAAAAAGGGTGAAGGCAGACTTGGAGAAATTCTAGTCAAGTTTTTTTTTCTCAAGGCTAAATGAAAGTCACAGGCTATTGTTAGAAGTGTTCTTTAAAGGAGACATTCTACTGCGGTTGGTTGGTGCTGTAAAAATAAACTAGGGGGGCCTCCCGAGTGGCGCAGCGGTCTAAGACACTGCATCGCAGTACTTGAGGCGTCACTACAGCCCCGGGTTCGATCCCAGGCTGTGTCACAACCGGCCGTGACCGGGAGTCCCTTAGGGTGTCGTCTGGGTTAGGGGGTTTGGCCGGGGGGGCTTTACTTGGCTCATCGCGCTCTAGCAACTCCTTGTGGCGGGCTGGTCGCCAGTTGAACAGTTTTTCCTCCAACACATTGGTGCGGCTGGCTTCCGGGTTAAGCGGGCGGGTGTTAAGGAGCGCGGTTTGGCGGGTCATGTTTCGGAGGACGCATGCCTTTTCCGAGCCCGTTGGGGAGTTGCAGCGATGAGACAAGATTGCAATTGGATATCACGAAATTGGGGAGAAAAAGGGGGTAAAAATGTTATATATAAAATTACAATTAACAAAGAGACAAAGATTTTTAATAAAGCATTTTTGCCCCCTCTTCTTCAAAATGAAAGACCTCAATTTGCAAACAAATCTAAGAAGCCATGAGCATATTTGCTTTTCGCTTATTGTGCAAGGTCTTTTTTCCATTATTAAAAATAACGAGACATTATGAATCACCATCAAAATCATCCAGTTGTTATCAAGGCATCATGTACACATATTACATTTTAACACCTTCTAGAAATGTCTTACAATCACTTTGCCACAGTTGCATTAATTATGTGTAAGTTCTCTTCCTAATTTCATATTCCTCAAAGTTATAAGTCAATTTGAATGTCTGTGTATATCTAGTTGAAATGATTCTTTGACACCGACTCTGGGTGTGTGTAAGTCTGTCTCTTACTGGTGAGCTAGCACACATATCAAACGCACACTAGAACTGAACACCCATGGACAGGAGAGGCTTACTAATCTCTTATCGGTAAAGGGAGATGGAAAAAGGCATACATTTGGAAAACAATAACACGAAACAACGGTAAACACAACCTCCTGAGGTTACTACAAACAAATATTCAAGTAGAGAAACTACATCATAGCAGCGGCAATATCGGTACGACAGCACACCAACAGCGATTGTTTTATGTATTTTTTTCATACTTTTTGGGGCGGTTTGGCAGACACAGATAAAGCGAAGTCCTGGACTAAACAAATATTTCAGTGGATATTCTCCATTCACCATTGCTTTTTAGTCCAGCACTAGGTTTAACCTGTGTCTCGGAAACCGGCCCTTTATGTTTTGTTTTTAATTCAGTGTGATAAGTAGTGGTAGGACAGAACCAATCAAGCCATGCTTCTTCCAATTTTCGACATGCCAAACAGCTGGAATGTGACAAAGACAAAATCATTTCAACTTCAGGACACGACAGACGTGGCACAAAAACAACGACTACAGAAACAAGTGCCTCCATATATCCCATGATGTCTTATTTGTGTTACTTGACATTAGCCTGGTCAAGTGAAAAGGAACAATCCAGTTTGGATCCAGGCTAACTTGACATACCCCATGTTTTACTAGTGTTAAAATGTCCCATTAACTACAGGTTACCTATGAGCAAAACCCCCATCCAATATTTTAATAATCAATATACAGTAAAAATAAAAATAAAATAAAAATATATATGTATCTTAGTTTGTTGGCTTTGGAAAGGTTTTGTGGCAATATCTGCAGTGCATCATCTCCAGGCTTAGTTTACACCAATTATCGTATAGAGAATTTCTGATATTGGAATCGTATCTTTAAAACAGGTCAAATACAAACAAACAAGTTTTAAAATATATATAAATAGAAAGGACTATATCATATTGAATACCCAGTGAAGTAATACATTTGAGGTGTTTAGTGTTATAAGTCTCCTGTAAATGAATACTTTGTGAGTACCTAAATGTGTGGGTCTACTACAGTATGCATTTATGTGTAGTCTGTTCGAAACAAGTGCTTCTAATGTGCTTTGTGAGGGGGGCAAAATACTAGAATGATTACTCTGACTTACAGACTGAATCTGATTGGTTGGTTGGGCATAAAACTGCATTTTCCCCCACCATGGGATAAATTCAGGCAATCAACGACTTCAAGACTTTTGCACTTTACGGAGTCAAAACAATAACACTCCAAAACAAAAAGGAACCAAAAATATTTGTATCTTTAAGTTCTAGCTTCACAGTATTTAACAAGATAACAATACATTTGGATGTGGGCTACAGGTAAAAGGTTAAGGGAAAAAAATGCTCCTGCAGGTATGTATGAAATAAAAAAAGTTTAACTTTCAAAGTAAAGGTCCAATATTGTATGTCAACTAAATGGTTTGGGAAGTAAAGAGCCACCAACATGCAAGGGATCAAGCGTTAGAGCACCCTGCATTCAAAACGGTCATTACATTCATCCTCAAAGATCATGCTTTTAACACAAAAAGCAAACCAACGACAACAATAACAGAAAAAAACAACAGTACAGAAAAAAAATCATTTAAAAACATTGCTTGCTGTTGAGTTTTGGATTGACAACCAACCAAGGTCACAGACAGACACACTATCAAGACAGTGTTATAGTCCTTGTAATAATAATAATAATACTCAAGGAACAAAGGATGGACTCCTCCAGCTAAAGCCCTTTCTCTACCCCTCTCCCTACTTCCCTCCCTCCTCTGACAAGGTTAGCAATACGTTCCCAAGTATTGTTTTCACAAATGTGAGAAAGCTGGAAATTGAGATTTGAAACAATGTGAGTAAAGAGTCAGGTAAGCATCTAAGAGTCGGACATTATGGAGGCTAGTAAAACGTCCATGCACACAGAGAACACGTCACTTCCACAGCACAGAACGGAACAGAGGCAGCCTGAGAAAGTTATGACATGTATGAAGCAGTGTTCACGGTCTCTTTTTAGAATCAATACCAAAACCCTGCTAGATGGATTCAACTAGATGAGAATATCAAGATCGTTTCCAGAGTTGTTTGTTTTCTATACTGTTTGTAAACCCAGTTCCTGCTAGACATTGAATGGAAAGCCTCCGGTAAACAAAGGGGTGGTGGGGGGACAAAACTGAAAAGGGAGAAACCACATGGTTGTTTAAGAAACCTTATCACAGGGCTATACAAGAAATCCCACAACTATCCGATGACGCGACACACATCACTCTTACGTTGTACACCCACTGTCCCCACTTCCCACTTTGACGCAAGCATGCTACTTAGTCATTTCCCCCGTTTATAAGACAAGTCACTTTCAACCACAACAAATAAAAATCATATGCACTTCTTCTGTCTGTGATGTGTGATTGACTGACTGCTTTAGGCAACCCAGCTTCTGACCTGCCTAAACATATTAAAACTCTGATATTACTCTAAATATGCCACTGACAAGCTTTTACATTAACTCAATGTAATTACTTTGACGACTACAAGAAAATACATGCTATTCTTATTCTAAGATATGTAGAGGCAGTTTCCCAAATAAAAAGTAAAAACTTGCTGGTTCGATTTTTTAAAATGAATGATAGTATCAGCATTTACTCTACTCTATTGCCCTCCGTTGCTGTTGTTTGGCTATCAGCCGTCCTGGCTGTTGAGGATACGTATGTTGTCTTTGAGACCTTTTTACGTCATTTCCATGCGACTTCCTGATTTTATAACCACCCCTACATAAATTCTATGGTTGGTCTCCACCAGTCTAGTTCTACACCAACTCCCTCCCTCCCCCTACCTTTGAGTGGCACGTTCCGGCTGATACGTATTGATTTAAAAGCTCTTCTTCACTGACCGCTGGTGCTCAAATCAGCGCTACCCCCTCGGTAAGTATAAAACCATGATTTTACCACAACTAAACGACAAAAGTTTTTACAGAGCTTTGTATAGTTTTTTTCCCCTTGTTTTTATTGTTTTGTTTAATGTCGGTGGAGAGCTTGGATGAAAGAAAGAAAAAAAATGGCTAACCTGACATCTTTTCATTACTGATTGTGATGTTGAAATGAAATTTTCCTCCCTTGATAAAGTTGGCCCACCGGTCCCTGTGCCCCCCTCGCCTGTTGCGTGGGGGGGGCGTTGAGTGCCTCGGCTAGCTAACACCTCCCTCCCACCCCGCCCGTCCAGAAGGTTGAGGAGGGGTCACGGTCTGCACCCCCTTCCCTCCCCAGCTGGCAGACCCTACCCCCAGTAAAGGGTAACATGTTCCCTGGGTATAAGAGGTTCCCCGTCTGTCGTCTCCCATAGCGAATGACCTGGTAGGAGAGAGACAGAGGGAGACCAATATTAATGGAAAAAAAGATACTTTTTTAAGCCCATCCCCCACACATACAGTCCCTTCAGAAAGTATTCAAACCCTTCACTTTTCCATTGTTGTTACAGCCCGAATTCAAAATTGATGAAATATATTTTTCACCCATCTACACACAATACCCCATAATGACAAAGTGAAAACATGCTTTTAGACATTTCTCATTTATTGAAAATGAAATACAGAAATATCTCATTTACATGTATTCACACCCGAGTCAATACTTTGTAGAAGCACCTTTGGCAGCGATTTCAGCTGTGAGACTTCCTTGATAACTCTCTAAGAGCTTTCCCCACACCAGGATTGTGCAACATTTGCCCATTATTATTTTCAGAATTCTTCAAGCTCTGTCAAATTGGTTGTTGATCATTGCTAGACAACCATTTTCAAGTCTTGCCATAGATTTTCAAGTAGATCTAATTAAAAAACTGTAACTCAGCCACTCAGGAACACTCACTGTCTTCTTGGTAAGCAACACCAGTGTAGATTTGGCCTTGTGTTTTAGGTTATTGTCCTGCTGAAAGGTGAATTCATCTCCCAGTGTCTGGTAGAAAGCAGACTGAACCAGGTTTTCCTTTAGGATTTTGCCTGTGCTTAGCTCCATTCGGTTTCTTTTTTTTATCCTGAAAAACTTCCCAGTCCTTAACAACTACAAGCATACCCAACATATGATACCAGCCACCACTATGCTTGAAAATATGGAGAGTGGTCCTCAGTAAGGTGTTGTATTGGGTTTGCCCCAAACGTAACACTTTCTATCCAAGGCAAAAAGTTAATTGCTTTGCCACATTTTTTGCAGTATTACTTTAGTGCCTTGTTGCAAACAGGATGCATGTTTTGGAATACACTACATTACCAAAAGTACAGTGCATTCGGAAAGTATTCAGACCCCTTTACTTTTTGCACTTTGTTACGTTACAGCCTTATTTTTAAAATGATTAAATTGTTTTTCCCCTCATCAATCTACACAATATAGCCCATAATGACAAAGCAAAAACAGGTTTTTAGACATTTTGGCACATTTATAAAATAAAGAATACGGAAATATCACATTTACAAAATTATTCAGACCCTATACTCAGTACTTTGTTGGAGCACCTTTGGCAGCAATTACAGCTTCGAGTCTTCTTGGGTATGACGCTACAAGCTTGGCAAACCTGTATTTGGGGAGTTTCTCCCATTCTTCTCTGCAGATCCTGTAGAGTTCTGTCAGGTTGGATGGGTAGCGTCGCTGCACAGCTCTTTTCAGGTCTCTCCAGAGATGTTCGATTGGGTTGAAGTCCGGGCTCTGGCTGGGCCACTCAAGGACATTCAGAGACTTGTCCCGAAGCCACTCCTGCGTTGTCTGGGCTGTGTGCTTAGGGTCGTTGTCCTGTTGGAAGGTGAACCGTTGCCCCAGTCTGAGTTCCTGAACGCTCTGGAGAAGGTTTTCATCAAATATGTCTCTGTACTTTGCTCCGTTCATCTATCCCTTGATCCTGACTAGTCTCCCAGTCCCAGCCACTGAAAAACATCCCCACAGCATGATACTGCCACCACCATGCTTCACCGTAGGGATGGTGCCATGTTTCCTCCAGACATGACACTTGGCATTCAGGCCAAAGAGTTCAATCTTGGTTTCATCAGACCAGATAATCTTGTTTCTCATGGTCTGAGAATCCTTTAGGTGCCTTTTGGCAAATTCCAAGCGGGCTGTCATGTGCCTTTTACTGAGGAGTGGCTTCCGTCTGGCCACTCTACCATAAAGGCCTGATTGGTGGAGTGCTGCAAAGATGGTTGTCCTTCTGGAAGGTTCTCCCATCTCCACAGAGGAACTCTGGAGCTCTGTCAGAGTGACCATCGGGTTCTTGTTCACCTCACTGACCAAGGCCCTTCTCCCCCGATTGCTCAGTTTGGCCAGGCGGCCAGCTCTAGGAAGAGTCTTGGTGGTTCCAAACTTCTTCCATTTAAGAATGATGGAGGCCATTGTATTCTTGGGGACCTTCAATGTTTTGGTACCATTCCCCAGATCTGTGCCTCAACACAATTCTGTCTCGGAGCTCTACGGACAATTCATTCGACCCCATGGCTTGGTTTTTGCTCTGACATGCGCAATTATATCCAATCAATTGAATTTACCACAGGTGGACTCCAATCAAGTTGTAGAAACATCAAGGATGATCAATGGAAACAGAATGCACCTTAGCTCAATTTAGAGTCTCATAGCAAAGGGTCTGAATACCTATGTAAATAAGGTATTTCTGTTTTTAATTCTTTATGAATTTGCAAAAAAATCTACAAACCTGTTTTCACTTTGTCATTATGATATATTGTGTGTAGATTGATGAGGGACATAAAAAAAAAAATCAATTTTAGAATAAGGCTGTAATGTAACAAAATGTGGAAAAAGTCGAGGGGTCTGAATACTTTCCGAATGCACTGTATGTGGACACCTGCTCGTCGAACATCTCATTCCAAAATCATGGGCATTAATATGGAGTTGGTCCCCCCTTTGCTGCTATAACAGCCTCCACTCTTCTGGGAAGGCTTTCCACTAGATGTTGGAACACTGCTGCAGGGACTTGCTTCCATTCAGCCACAAGCGCATTAGTGAGGTCGGGGACTGATGTTGGGCGATTAGGCCTGGCTCGCAGTCATCGTTCCAATTCATCCCAAAGGTGTTCGATGGGGTTGAAGTCAGAGCTCTGTGCAGGCCAGTACAGTTCTTCCACACCGATCTCGACAAACCATTTCTGTATGGACCTTGCTTTGTGCACGGGGACATGGTCATGCTGAAACAGGACTTTCCCCAAACTGTTGCCAAAGTTGGAAGCACAGAATCGTCTAGAATGTCATTGTATGCTGTAGCGTTAAGATTTCACTTCACTAGAACTACGGGGCTTAGCCCGAACCATGAAAAACAACCCCAGAATATTATTCCTCCTCCAGCAAACTTTACAGTTGGCACGATGTAGTCGGGCAGGTAGCGTTCTCCTGGCATCTGCCAAACCCAGATTCGTCTGTCGGACTGCCAGATGGTAAAGCGTGATTCATCACTCCAGAGAATGCGTTTCCACTGCTCCATAGTCCAATGGCGGCGAGCTTTACAGCACTCCAGCCGACGCTTGGCATTGTGCATGGTGATCTTAGGCTTGTGTGCGGCTGCTCGGCCATGGAAACACATTTCATGAAGCTCCCGATGAACCGTTCTCGTGCTGACTTTGCTTCCATAGGCAGTTTGGAACTCGGTAGTGAGTGTTGCATCCGAGGACAGATGATTTTTACGTGCTGAGCTCTTCAGCACTTGGCGGTCCCGTTCTGTGAGCTTGTGTGACCTACCACTTCGCGGCTGAGCCGTTCCTAGACGTTTCCACTTCACAATAACCGGGGCAGCTCTAGCAGGGCAGACATTTTACAAACGGACTTGTTGGAATGGTGGTATCCTATGACGGCGCCACGTTGAATGTCACTGAGCTCTTCAGTAAGGCCATTCTACTGCCAATGTTTGTCTATGGAGACTGCATGGCTGTGTACTCGATTTTATACACCTGTCAGCAACGGGTGTGGCTGAAATAGCCGAATCAACTAATTTGAAGGGGTGTCCACATACTTTTGTATGTATTGTGGTTGAATCTGTGTTTGAAATTCACTGCTCGACTGAAGGACCTTACAGATTAATTGTACGTATAGGGTACAGAGATAAGGTAGTCATTCAAAAATCATGTTAAACACTATTATTGCACACAGAATGAGTCCATGCAACTTATTATGTGACTCGTTAAGCAAATCTTTACTCATTAACATATTTATGCTTGCCATAACAAAGTGGTTAATACTTATTGGCTCAAGACATTTCAACTTTAAATTAATTTGTAAAAATGTCAAAAAACAAACTTCCACTTTGACATTATGAGGTATTGTGTATAGGCCAGTAACAAAAAATCTCAATTTAATCAATTTTAAATTCAGGCTGTAAGGCAACATAATGTGGAAAAAGTCAAGGGGTGTGAATACTTTCTGAAGGCACTGTATATCAACTTTGTTTTGCTTGCTTATCATTTTGCTTAAATAAGGTGGCTGACAAACTGAAGAGACACGAAAGTACCTTAGATCTGATATCTCAGCTCTAATTAGATTTTCAACCATTTTTAAACATGAATATGCGACGTACCCCCTTGAACAGGCCTGTTCCTATGGAAAGCATTACACCCCGTAGAAGGCCGCCAGTCGTTCCTTCAGAGGCAGAGGGAACTGGTCTGAGAAACGCCTCCAGTTTTCCTCGCCCACCTGGTTCTTGAACCCATGGAGGATCTGAAAATATCAACACATAATTAGAATGTACACACAAAGCTATGCACGCACATGCATGGATCAGGATATTCTCATCTTCTCCTTTCTCACACACAGGTACTCAGTCTCGTAGACTAGGCCCTACATGGTACATAGGCCTTTTCGCAATTGGATTTGCTCAACTCCTGCGTCCTCTCTCCTCCGTCCACGCTGGCCTCCTTTTGAAAAAGGTCAAAGGTAATCGAGGCGAGGCGTGGCGGCGAGGAGAAGGAACGTGGACGAAAATGCGCTTGTATGAAATGAGACTCTCCGTCTCCACTCGCGCGTCATCAAGCAAATTACGTTTACAGGGGTGGAATCCCAAAATAAATGTGTAAAGTCAAAACTAATGTAGCTAGTTGGGCAATAAATGTTGTAGATGAAAGTATAAATAGCATATTGTTTTTAAATGTTTGAATGCTTTTCTCCTTCGAGAAAACAACTGCTTCAAAGGGGGTGTGGCAGATATCAAAACTCTTCCGCGAAGGACTCGGGTAGGATACACATGAATATCCTAGATGAAAGGTTGCTATCAATGAGGGGAGGACACTCTCCCGTTCGCCTACTAACAATTTGACACTCTCCTCGACCACTTATCTGTTTCCGGGTCACGGAGGAGAGAGGACGGAGGACAGAATTTTGCCTAAATGAAAAAAAGGCCACAGTCATGATCAGTTTTTACCTTGCCAAACATGTCTCGCAGATCATCCTTTGGATTTACCCATGAGGCCACTGCATCACAGAAAAATATAAAATCCTGGAGGAAATGAGAAAAAGTCTGGCTTGAGACAACAGTTTTCCAACTAACATCCTTCACTAATGGGGCCATCTAACCAGTAATGCAGTTCCTTTATTTTTCTTAGTCCTCAACTGATGGGGCCATGAAAAGAAGTGCAGTTTATACGTTATCCTCAAGAGGGAAGCATTGCCCAGGGGCCTCACCTGCACCACTCCTCCTGGGTTGACACTGATCATAGTGCAAATGCCTCGGAACGCTGAGTCTTTCTCCTCATTGTCTCTTATGTTGCGTAGAGAGGTGCACCTGCCAACAGGAACAGCCACGTTTTACACCAGGCCAGAGAGGCTGCATTTAAGTACTGCATAGCATTACAATTCAAAACCCTTATAGCACTCTGAAGTTACCATTGACTGTATTCAATAAGTTACTTGTACTTGCATAGGTATACCATATTACCTTTACCGTATTTTCCGCACTATAAGGCGCACCGGAGTATAAGCCGCAGCAGCTAAATTGAATGATGTGTACATATATAAGCCGCACTGGACTATAAGCCGCAGGTGTTTTAATGTTTAATTACCATATGAAAGCTTTTTTTGACTTTTTGCATTGAGACAGTTCTTCCCGCTGGCGTCTCCAACGTCTCACCATTGACTCATTGATGCCAAGGCTACGTGCAGCAGCTCTATTTCCTTCTTTTACAGCCAGATTGACTGCCTTTAACTTAAAAGCTGCATCATATGCATTTCTACGTTTGTTTTCCATAATGAGGGTTTGTGCATGAAAACTTCCTTTGCACAAACTGTCTCGCTCTCGTAATGTCTGTCTGTCTTGCTCTCGTTCTGTCTCTCGTACCACTCTCGGTTCCACTTTTACTTTTGCGCGCTACCTGTCTCACTCTTTTCCGGCCTCCAGCTTTTCCTGCTGGAGCCCGCTGCTTAAAGGTGGGGGGCGCGGACCGGTCATAGAGCCCATAGAGTTAAAGTTGGTGGACTGTAACCTGTAAAATCCATAGATTTAGGAGGTCTTCTAGTGGCCGTTAGCTGTAAAAATCCATAGATTAGCCGCACCGTTATATAAGCCGCAGGGTCGAAAAATTGGGAAAAAAGGCGCGGCTTATAGTCCGAAAATTACGGTACTTTTCACTAATACATTCTAACATAATTCAAAAACATAAATTCCACTATGAAAATGTAATTTATAAGTAAAATACCTTCCAAAATATAAAAATACTACATATTGCCTCAAAGGGTATTGTTGATTATATGTTACTGTAAAAAAGTACTAAATAGAACCTATAGTATATTAAAAGTAAACTTGCCATTTTTACTCCATACATGTGAATTCAATCTACGACCATTTAGATATTTCAAAGATTTGATACTACCGGAAGTACTTTAACAAAGACTACTTAGTTACAGTGCCTTGCAAAAGTATTCATCCCCCTTGGCGTTTTTCCTATTTTGTTGCATTACAACCTGTAATTTAAATGGATTTATATTTGGATTGCATGTAAATGGACATTCACAAAATAGTCCAAATTGGTGAAGTGAAATGAAAACAATTACTTGTTTCAAGAAATTCTACAAAATCAATAACGGAAAAGTGGTGCGTGCATATGTATTCACCCCCTTTGCTATGAAGCCCCTAAATAAGCTCTGGTGCAACCAATTAATTACCTTCAGAAGTCACATAATTAGTTAAATAAAGTCCACCTGTGTGCAATCTAAGTGTCATATGATCTGTCACAGGATCTCAGTATATATACACACCTGTTCTGAAAGGCCCCAGAGTCTACAACACCACTAAGCAAGGGGCACCAGGTCCTCTGTAGCTCAGCTGGTAGAGCACGGCGCTTGTAACGCCAAGGTAGTGGGTTCGATCCCCGGGACCACCCATACACAAAAATGTATGCACGCATGACTGTAAGTCGCTTTGGATAAAAGCGTCTGCTAAATGGCATATTATTATTATTATTATTACCAAGCAAGCGGCACCATGAAGACCAAGGAGCTCTCCAAACAGGTCAGGGACAAAGTTGTGGAGAAGTACAGATCAGGGTTGGGTTATAAAAAAATATCCGAAACTTTGAACATCCCACGGAGCACCATTAAATCCATTATTAAAAAATTTAAAGAATATGGCACCACAACAAACCTGCCAAGAGAGGGCCGCCCACCAAAACTCACGGACCAGGCAAGGAGGGCATTAATCAGAGGCAACAAAGAGACCAAAGATAACCCTGAAGGAGCAGCAAAGCTCCACAGCGGAGTTTGGAGTATCTGTCCATAGGACCACATTAAGCCGTACACTCCAGACAAAAAGCCATTGCTTAAAGAAAAAAATAAGCAAACGTTTGGTGTTCACCAAAAGGCATGTGGGAGACTCCCCAAACATATGGAAGAAGGTACTCTGGTCAGATGAGACTAAAATTGAGCTTTTTGGCCATCAAGGAAAACGCTATGTCTTGCGCAAACCCAACACCTCTCATCACCCCGAGAGCACCATCCCAACAGTGAAGCATGGTGGTGGCAGCATTATGCTGTGGGGATGTTTTTCATCGGCAGGGACTGGGAAACTGGTCAGAATTGAAGGAATGATGGATGGCGCTAAATACAGGGACATTCTTGAGGGAAACCTGTTTCGGTCTTCCAGAGATTTGAGACTGGGACGGAGGTTCACCTTCCAGCAGGACAATGACCCTAAGCATACTGCTAAAGCAACACTCGACTGGTTTAAGGGGAAACATTTAAATGTATTGGAATGGCCTAGTCAAAGCCCAGACCTCCATCCAATTGAGAATCTGTGGTATGACTTAAAGATTGCTGTACACCAGCGGAACCCATCCAACTTGAAGGAGCTGGAGCAGTTTTGCCTTGAGGAATGGGCAAAAATCCCAGTGGCTAGATATATCAAGCTTATAGAGACATACCCCAAGAGACTTGCAGCTTTAATTACTACAAAAGGTGGCTCTACAACTATTGACTTTGGGGGGGTGAATAGTTATGCACGCTCAAGTTCTGTTTTCTTGTCTTATTTTCCATCTTCAAAGTGGTAGGCATGTTGTGTAAATCAAATGATACAAACCCCCCAAAAATCAATTTTAATTCCAGGTTGTAAGGCAACAAAATAGGAAAAATGCCAAGTGGGGTGAATACTTTCGCAAGCCACTGTATGTACAACACATTCTTGTGGGGAGAAAATGATTTCTCTCAGGTTATCTAAAACGGTATCAGAATTGTGCATGCACATCAAACAAACCTGTCATTCTGAGACTGTGTGTGAAGGCACTTAACTCTATTCACTTACACGTGAGTCACTAAAACTGCTTTATCACTTAAAATAACTTCAATTTGGCCCATGTGGCATTCAGGCAAGCCTTTACTATAGCACCTTATCAATGCCAATTTCTTATGAAATATTAACTTTTTTTTTAAAGGAAGTTTTGAGGAATTCTGGGATAGGCACATGCAGCTGGAGGACTATTGGACGAGATGGGGGATTTGGGAATAATCCGGGAATACTTTTGGGAATTATTTTGGAATGCGTCTGGAATTTTTGGGAAGCCATTTGTTTTCCCTTTTTCTTTCTGAACCAGCAGGCATGTGACAATCTGATCCCATGCACTAATTAGTAGTTAGTGACAATTAACAACGACAAAAAAAAAGCTAAATAAATAAACCAATAATGTATCAAATACATGAAGGTGCTACTGAGGCAAAATAAATCACAGACTGAGGGGACCTAAAAGAGGACAAGATTAGTCACATGGTTGGCAATTGATTACGGACTGATTCAGGAGAAACAGAAAATACTTATTTTAGAAAGAAAGATGATGAAGAGACAGAGAAAGACAGTGACAGGGAAGGAAAGCGAGAGTGACAGGACAGGGAGAGACAGACGCGGAGAAAGAGAAAATGAATTAAATAAAAATATATTGAATAATACACACCAGGGTCTTATAAACTGCTGTAGCATGGGTGCCACCTCTTGAGGACAAACGTAACCAAGACGACCAATTGTTATTGCTAAGGTAACGCAATCACGGATATACACCACCAAACGCCAACCAAGACATGAGCAATGAGGAGGAGGAGAAAAAATAAAGAAAAAACAAACAAACAACTCAGAAACATAAATCAACAGAATCTGTGCATGATATTAAACAGAAGAATTCACTAGTGTTGATTACTACTGCCCCGCTCACTACTGGGGGAAAAATTTAAGATAGTATGACACTCTAAAAACAAACAACTAATTTAAGGGAGAACACTTTGACAACACAATATCAAATCAAACGGCAACATGCCTGCTCGGACGTCAGAAATATGACATCAGAAGTATGAATGGTGAAATGGCCTCTGTTCTCTTGCAACAAACTCCTCTCTCCCAAATGTTAAATGAATGATCTTCATCTAAATGTAAAAGTGTAAATGTGAAGTCATTAATGTTTATACAGTTATTATTCCTCTCAAAGTTGGCAGCTGGGAATTGAGCTTTCATAGGTTTCTCCCTTAAACTCACAAAAAGGTTCATCTTTCCATAAGAAACAGAAACGTTCTTTCTTTTGGTTGTAAAAGAAATGACAGTACTCCAAGCCAACTACATGGAAGGAGACTAGTATCCAGCACAGCAGGTTCTTATGAAGAGGCAGAGAGGAGCGAGGACCTAAGTTTAAGAGACACAAAACGATGCAACATTCTCATTAAGAAACAGGAATTTATGAACAGTCCAATGAGACATGCAGAAAGCAGATGATAGGCTCATTAGAAATTGAGTTCAGTGCAGGATAGGCTGATTTGTTTCAAATGAGGGTGGAGGGGAGGAGTTATAGCTATATATGGCCTCAAACCCAATCCACCTCAATTTCAGTGTTTAGCGTTGATGTGACTTTATATGCGTGTGTTTTAAAAGTGCTCTGAATTATCAAATTGGTGAGCTATAAGATAATCAACATGGATATATTTCTGAATGTTTTGATTGGTTAGGGGAAAAATGTTGATTGGGAAACCAAATGGAAACAAAGAGGTTTATGTTTCGATTTATCATACTAAAATAGAATGGCAGTGGTCTGAGCTCAACAGCATAGTGCTATGGCTCCATCAACTCATCACGTATCCTGCATCAAACACTTGCCATCCTTTAACTAAACAACATTCAACATCTATTGGCAGATATGCATTCACATTTAAAAAACAGTAACTAAAAACAACAAATAAACTGACAAACAGAACAACATCTACAAATTCCCCAGTTTCCCTGGTAGGGATAGTTAAGCAGGTTACACTTCACCCTCATTTTGGCTCAGTGGTTCTAGTTTATGACGGGCGGCCATTTTGGCTTTCCCAAGCACAGTCTCCAATTCGAATAGAGCTTCTAAATAAGAGCAGAGTGTAACTGAAGGTTTGTTTGCTAAGTGTAGGTGCTATAACATTTCAACACCACAAAAATGTTTAGGGTGGGATTAACTCTTTTCTCAATCAGCAAAGAAGACTAGTTATTATTATTTATTATTATTATCCGAGTGTTCAGTAAACATTCAGTTTGTCAAATTAACCGTATGAAAACTCTAAGCATTTAGCTGTAAGTGAGGTTGGGAGACACTCATCTGTCTCAGTTAAGGCCTCACTGTCACCTACTGATGCTGCTCAACACTTCAACTTTACTTCAATGGAAATACAGCTAGAAAAACCTGACAACCATAGGCACAATAGAATCAATTCATTTCAGTTAATCACGCCAAGACTGTACACTTACAGGGTTCGCTCGGTTTTTAAACTTACTCTATAGCTAGGTTTCCATCCAATTGGCAACAGATTTTCATGCTAATATTCTAAAATCCGCATAAAAACAATATGCACATTTTCCCACCAGAGATGTGTTTCCATCAAATTGACTTGTAAAAGGCGGTGGGTGATGACATAGTGCACATAAAATAACTTTTGCGGTTAAAAAATACAAGTTAAATGGGTTTCCATCGCATTTTCAACTCTACTGATGGTTTTGTCACAACAAATGTTGCGTTATATCGCTAATGTTCCCTCTCTGGTCTTCGCATGTGTGCTCCAACCAACAGCTCGCAGATACAATGCAGGTAGGCTATCTACATGATGAGATTATGGATAAGAGCACACATTTTTTTTCTTGTCAAAGCGGCAGTCAAGCATCGATCATCATGTCACCAGAATAAGACCCTCAATATTTATTGGAAAGGAGCATCAAGCTCATCACCGTGCACTTTCACCACCCAGTGAAGTTCCTCATCATTTATTTAATCTGTAGCCTAATAAACTGCATGTTTTCCCGAGTCGTAGTGGGAGGACTACATAACATATCATCGCGTGACTCCGAGTTAACTTCGATATGATGGTTATTATATCAATATTTGTGCATAAAGGGATTTCAACCTTGCCTGGCTACCCAGAGTCCTTACTCCAGCCAAACGCTACGCTACGCCACGCCCATGGACATTAGTTTCTTCTCTGAAATGAGTCTGGATCTGAGTACCTCCCTGACCCTTCACCGAATGCGAACACATTCAGGGCCATCTGATTGGTCCAGAAACCGATGGGTTGGGCCAGAGCCAGAACACACGTGGGTAAAGTGGCAGTTTGAAAATTCGCCATTGGCTTTGATAATCTGATAGGTTGAATATGATCCAATCAATGAGGACTGTTTTGTACAATGCCCCTCGTGCCCTTCGTCACCACAAACTACTTCAATGATTGCAGTCTCAGACTAAAGTAGGTAGCGAATGACAGAGCAGCAGAATAATTTAGTGTGAGTCGTCAGTCTAGTTTCCGCCACCATTTCTCGCATAATTAATTTTACCAACAAAAAGATCCCACCTTGTCTAGCACATTTTGTTTTGTCGACATTTGGAAAGTTCACCGACAAATGTGCTGTTTCCATCAGGCCTGTCATGACATTTTTTATCCAACATTTACTTTACTCGCATAAAAGGATGGAAACCTGGTTAGTGAGGAACAAAATTTGTATCTATCAATCTCTCTTTATCACTCTCTCTTTCCACCTGAGCAACATTACATTTACTTCAGCAGGGATCCAACAACCCATAAACACAGCCTCTAAGCCATAGATCAGTTGGTAGGAGTAGTTGGGATATTTGGGCGAAACCGGCGAAACCTGTAAGGCCCAGGGCTTGGGGAGCCTTTCAGATAGAGATGAATGGCCTCATCTCAATTCAGAGGGTGCGTCCCAATAATCTCTCCTTCATCCTGAAGTGTGCACTCGTTCACTACTCCCCAAAAACGAAAAACGCATTGGATTAGTCTTGGCACGGGCTAGGTGGAGTTTTCATATACCAGTCATTTCCTGTCAAATCCATGAAGGGAAGTGAACAAGTGCACACTTTGGGAGAAGGGAGGGACGATTGGGATGCGCTCAGAGTAGGCCTGACGGACTGTGCAACACCTCCCTGTGCTGTGGCTGGCGGGCTCAGCAAAGCGCCACCTTGTGGTACCTGTGTTCTCCAGCAGGGTCTTTGGGGTGTTGGGCCTGTTGATGATCTCAACCAGCTGGTGCAGCACCATGGCCACGTAGGGCTGCATCTCAGCGCCTGGGGAGAGGCCGGAAAAATGAAGGTCCGTGAGTGAGGCCGTGGGTGTGAATGCAAGTGTGAGTGCGTGTGTGTGTTCATTAGAATGCATGTAAGCTGGTGTGTGTGTGACCGTTTTGTGACATTTTGTGGACACTCACCCATTTGTATAGATATCTCTCCGATTGCCCATGTTGCATTGTTGCACACCGATATCAATTCTGGGTTCAGATTAGTGCCTAATATAGGCATGAAATCAGCTGCACAGGAGAGAAAGAGGCTTATACCATCGGTAATTGATAAGCTCACATTTGGACTACTAGGCAGTGTGTTACTGCCAATGTGGTGTAAGAGAAAAGAGTACGTACCAATGCATGGCTTTACGTGCTGGAAACAAGCCTTAGTCAGGTCACCCAGCAGAGCAAAGGAGCTCTGACGCACCTCAGGCATTTTGTCCTGAATGAGAGGAAGAGAAAGAAAGAAAGAGGGGGAGAGAGAAAGAGAGAGGGGGAGAGAGAGAGGAAGAGGAAGAGAGAGTAGAGAGAATTTTGCTTGATAACAAATACGATTTTATTTACAGTTACTTTACATTAGTGGCGGGGCTCTATAATAATTGTTTTCCAGTGCCAAGACAGACAACTGTGATGTTAGCCTATGACTTAAAAAGTAAGCCATTTCATCTAACATATCCAGGAAATGCATGATTGATATTTTGATGTGCAACCTTTGATGTTGGATCCAGAATTATCAGATTTCTTTTGGCGCTTCATATTGGCCTATAGGCTATATTATTCACTACCTGAGGAAGTGGGAACGCAAAACACTTAGCTAGATTGTTAACTCTAAATATGATATTGTTGCTAGATAGCCATGTAGGCTAATTGATTAATAATTCTGTAAATGTAGCCTGACTGTCCTACAAAAACTTTCCAGCGCCAAGCCTAGGCTACTTGATGTAGGCCTATTCACTGCAAACGGTGCGCTCCGCTCTGCAGGCGCATCAAAACCATACTAACTACAGCCTACTCCGGTTGTAAAGTGGTGCCATGAACTTAATATTAAGAGGTGAGAAATTCATTATATAAAACACAGAAAGATGTGACTCTCCTCTTTGTAACTAGAACAGCAGTTGCTTTGAAAACTGTATTTTTCCCGCAATAGCATTTTGAGCAACGGTCATACGCTTGTGCTTCTCAGAATGCATCTCTCCCTCCTCCTTGCGCAGAGTGGGGAGAGAGAGTGAGAATTGGCTCGCTCAGACAGCAGCCGACAGCGAAATCGGTAATATTCGGTTTATCGTCCCAGCTCTAGGTGAGGACACTGGTTACCTGCATGCACTGGTACATGAGCGTGAGGATGTTGCTAGGGGCGACCAGCTGCTCGATGTTGCCGCCCAACCCTTCAGCCAACCCGCTAAGCAGGTCCAGGGCCACAATCATAAAGTCCTTATCAGGGGCCTCGTACTGGTCTGGCTGGGACTGGTGGAGCTGGATGGAGAGCGAGGGGGGAGGGGGTAAAAAAAAGGTAGACGGACGATAGAGGAAGTGAGAGAGTGTGTGGATTAGAATTGGGAAAGGAGAGATTGGAAACAATTAGATGCCACATACCCCAAGCATGACACCCCACTGCGAGCAGATAAGTCTTCCAAATGTTCTCACACACACACACAAACAAACAATCTGTGCCAATTGCCTCTCCATGGTGTTCAGTGCCAACTCACGCAGCCAGTTGGCACAAACAAGATATTGTTTACAGACAAGAAAAAAAGCAAGGCGCTACACAAACAAAGTCACTTATGCAACAGACTGATTAGGTGAGCCAGAATCCAGGCAGAAAATGTACATAATTCACTAGACAGACACTGTGTAGGCCTTTAAAAATTAATTGTATCCATTTTAGAATAAGGCTGTAACGTAACAAAATGTGGAAAAAGTCAAGGGGTCTGAATACTTTACAAATGCACTGCGTGCGTGCGTGTCTCACCATAGCCTGAGCGAGGGTCTTCTGCACCAGGTTAACACAGCGCTGGTACACAGGCTCACAGTAGGGCAGGAAACCACTCTGGAGAGCCGTGGCTACTGACGACAGGCACTGAGAGAGGGATGGAGAGAGAGAGAGAGAGAAAGAAGGACAGAGATGGGGGGGAAGAAAGGGAAAGAAAGAGTTGGGGTGATTGAGAGAAAGGGGAAGTGACAAAAGAGAGGACATAAGAGGAATAAATAATATTATACTTGATAACCTCAGTTACAGTGGCTTGCGAAAGTATTCACCCCCCCCATGGCATTTTTCCAATTTTGTTGCCTTAAAACCTGGAATTAAAATGGATTTTTGGGGGGTTTGTATCATTTGATTTACACAACATGCCTACCACTTTGAAGATGCAAAATAGTTTTTGGGGTGAAACAAGAAATAAGACAAAAAAAACAGAAAACTTGAGCATGCATAACTATTCACTGTAGGGATGGTGTTCTCGGGGAGAGGTGTTGGGTTTGCGCCAGACATAGCGTTTTCCTTGTTGGCCAAAAAGCTCAATTTTAGTCTCATCTAACCAGAGTACCTTCTTCCATATGTTTGGGGAGTCTCCCACATGCCTTTTGGTGAACACCAAACGTGTTAGCTTATTTTTTTCTTTAAGCAATGGCTTTTTTTCTGGCCACTCTTCCGGAAAGCCCAGCTCTGTGGAGTGTATGGCTTAAAGTGGTCCTATGGACAGATACGTCAATCTCCGCTGTGGAGCTCTGCAGCTCCTTCAGGGTTATCGTTGGTCTCTTTGTTGCCTTTCTGATTAATGCCCTCCTTGCATGGTCTTTGAGTTTTGGTGGGCGGCCCTCTCTTGGCATGTTTGTTGTGGTGCCATATTTACATTTACATTTACATTTTAGTCATTTAGCAAACGCTCTTATCCAGAGCGACTTACAGTTAGTGAATAAATATTTATTTATTACTTTTTTAATACTGGCCCCCCGTGGGAATCGAACCCACAACTCTGGCGTTGCAAACGCCATGCTCTATCAACTGAGCTACATCCCTGCCGGCCATTCCCTCCCCTACCCTGGACGACGCTGGGCCAATTGTGCGCCGCCCATGATTCTCCCGGTCGCGGCCGGCTGCGACAGAGCCTGGATTTAAATGGTGCTCCATGGGATGTTCAAAGTTTTAGATATTTTTTTATAACCCAACCCTGATCTGTACTTCTCCACAACTTTGTCCCTGACCTGTTTGGAGAGCTCCTTGGTCTTCATTGTGTCACTTGCTTGGTGGTGCCCCTTGCTTAGTGGTGTTGCAGACTCTGGGGCCTTTCAGAACAGGTGTATATATACTGAGATCATGTGACACTTAGATTGCACACAGGTGGACTTTATTTAACTAATTATGTGACTTCTGAAGGTAATTGGTTGCACCAGAGCTTATTTTGGGGCTTCATACATATGCACGCACCACTTTTCCGTTATTTATTTAGTATAATTTTTTGAAACAAGTAATTTTTTTAATTTCACTTCACCAATTTGGATTATTTTGTGTATGTCCATTATATGAAATCCAAATAAAAATCCATTTAAATTACAGGTTGTAATGCAACAAAATAGGAAAAACGCCAAGGGGGGTGAATACTTTTGCAAGGCACTGTACAGGTAGTAATTTATCGTTTTACAGGGTAAGCATTTGTTGTCGGTAAAGTGTGGGAAACTCCTCGAGGCGGTTAGTAGGGTTTTAAAGGGAGGGTATATTACTGGACACTTTTAAAGTTTACCAGTAAACTACAAGAATTCTGGTATCTTTCAAGGATTTCATTTAATCTATCACAAGACATCTAGTGGCCCTTTTGGGTACTTCAGATTATCACAGGTGTCTGTCATTATCTCTGGCCCTATGTGTGGCATGATCTCATGTAAAGTATATGAAATAAATAAGATGATTTTAAAATAAAAATAGAATGACAACGCTGTAAAACATTATCCTAAATATTACCCTAAATGAATACCATTGGGATTTAATGTGAGGGTTTCAGCATGAAATATCCTTTATATTTTCTTACACACTTATTTTACTATGTCAATATGTGACTCGTTTCAGGAAACTAGGCGTATGTCGTCATCACTACTTTACAGGAGAGGCATTTGAACATAAACAATTATTTTTAATCAAAACGCATTTGCAGAAATGCCTTCTGGAACATGTGAACTTTCATGTGCCTTAATAACGAACTTGTATGTCATCTGTAAATACGAATAGAACTGTTACATTACGAGCCTCGTTGGTTTAGCCACGGAAAAAGACAGGAACCTTGCCGCTAGCAATGATTGGCTGAGAATGTATGGGCTGGACATGTCAAGAGATTAATTCTGATTGGTCTGCCATTTAGCACGCTTATGTCTATAACATGAGCTGCTCAGTATGTGTAGGTAATCCTTTCTAACGCAGCTATTTTGAAAGATATCCCGAAGAACTGCATAAGTGTTGCTAATGCTCTCCAATTTCTGGAGAACAGAGTTTTGAAATCAGTGGAATGCCCGGTGGAAGCAGAGTATGATAGCTAAGGAGATGGAGAAAAGTCTGGCGTTTGATTGCATATATTGTGGAGGGAGTCGAAAAGAGAACACAAAGAAGAAGGCTGTGGAATAAAACACTTGTCTCCGAGTTACATCTTCAAACTAAGGGCAACCATGGCATCCATGACAGAGGGAGAAGCGTTCATCCATGTATACGGGTAAAAGAGTCTAGCTAGCTACATTCAGATTTTATACGTTTCTAATTTTGTCAGAAAGTCATTTTCATTGCAAGTTAAAACGTACTGTTAGCTAGCTAGCTAACGTTAGCTGACTGGCTCGCTAGCTAACGTTATGTGTATGATCTGTGTAGTAATATTATTCATCAGAGCCATTTGCATTGCTAGTTATAGCCTAATGTTAGCTAGCTAGCTAACATTGAACCTAGTTAGTTGATTAGCTTTAGCTACCAGCAGATTCATACAGGGTAGTAATGTTATGAGTTGGGATTATGTTTCATTGTTTAGCTAGCTAGCTACATGTTTAAACAAAAGACTCCACTATGCAAGTAACCATTTCACTGTACCGTTTACACCTTCTGTATCCTGTGCATGTGACAAATAAACGTTGATTTTATTTGATATAGTGTGTGTTTACCAGAGACGGTAATGTATAGAACAACATGACCTGCACCTAAGTCAAATTAGGATATAACGTTAGGCCAACAAGACAGTGTCCAAGTTCAAAAATTATCCGGTAGAAGAATGCCCTGCTTTTATTTTGTCACACTCACAACCGTAAGCTATTATCTGTAATTAGTTCGCCATTAACTTGTAAATAATGATCTGGTTGTGAGTTTATTTTCCTGTAATAACAAATACAAATTAGCTAAAGATAAGACGTTGTCAGCTATATGATATGGTAATTATTTGTACTGGCTAGCCAGCTAACGTAACGTTAGCTAGCTAACAAGCTAGAAACGAATCAAAACATTGTTTAAGAAAGTTGCTTTTAGTTGCCTGGTTTGCTAGATTGACATATACTAAATTCATTTTAAACGGATGGGTTTACTGGTGTTAAAATACACCAATTATGCTATTTTGGACAACCAGGCTGCTGATGTCATGCAGCCTGTTATTTTTGTGTTTATACTTTTTCATAACGACAACGACAAGTTTGATGTCAGACGACAATAGAATGTTCATGATGTCACTGCGACAACAGTCTACAAACATGTCGATAGACGTAGCATAAACCAGCCTTTAGTCTTAAAATCTTTGGTTGTTTAGTACACTACCATACTCACTCTGTATAGAACATGGCCTCCTATGTGAATCCTTAAAGAGATGGGTGGGGCTACGGCTTAAGAGGGTGTGGACGATGCTGAATGGGTGTAGACAAAGGAGAGCTCTCCAATAGGTGTAGCAAAACATTCAAGGGCCATTTTCTCAAAAGTGGGGTTACAAAGTTGATCAACTTTCAAAACAGAATTACTTTCCCATTGTTCCTCAACTGTAGTGTATGACATACCATTTTCTAGCTCTGATTCTCTATTTTTATCCAATGTAAAAAAAACACCATTTAACATTTTGCGACGTAAGGCCGAATCGAGCAAGTCGGTCACATATGTATTTTGGTCAATGTTTTGGTGTCAAACTGGTGACAGTTGTGAAAAAAGTCAATAGTTGGAAGAGTTGCAGAGTTAATTGCAAATAATGCCATTGTTGATTAGATGCTTTTTTTTATTAATTAGGATACTTCCTCTTGAACCTTATGGTCTATCTAATAGAAACTCATGGACAATGTGGACACAGATATGAAACAATTAAGACTATATATGAATACGTTTAAAAAAAAGTTATTCAAGTATAAATTACCAGAGTTACAATAGATCGACATATATTTACTCTTAATTACCTAAATTACTGAAGATTCCGGTAACTTTGGTAAACTACCTGTAGCTTTGCAACCCTAATGGTGAGGCTCACCTCTAGTAAAGGGAACAGATCCTTGTCTTCATCCTTCAACTGGTTCCACTTTGCTATCAGCGGAGGCATCAGCATCTGAATGTACTCCTAAACACATACAGTAGAACACACATTAGCAATCACAATCCGACACACACCTGAAAGGGGAAATCAAATGCAAGTGTAGATGCTGTATTGCTCAAGTCATTGCTGTGTGTGTGGGAGACGTCATTGGCGGAATGTGTGTGTGTGTGTGTGTCTAAAGATGAGAAAGATTCCTAAAGGAACAATGTTTCCCCCCTCCCCACAAATGTTTTGTCACAGTGCATCTGGCTCACCGGCTCTTTCACCTCGTTAATGATCAAATCAAATCAAATGTGTCACATGCGCCGAATACAACAGGTGTAGACCTTACCGTGAAATGCTTACTTACAAGCCCTTAACCAACAATGCAGTTCAATAAATAAAGTTAAGAAAATACCCTAACTAAAGTAAACAAATCTAATCAAAAAGTAACTCAAGAAAATTACATAACAATAATGAGGCTATATACAAGGGGTACCGGTACAGAGTCAATGTGCGGGGGTACAGGTTAGTCGAGGTACAGTGACTATGCATCGATACAGTGGCTTTCGAAAGTATTCACCCCCTTGGCATTTTTCCTATTTTGTTGCCTTACAACCTGGAATTAAAATGGATTTTTTGGGGGTTTGTATCATTTGATTTACGCAACATGCCTACCACTTTGAAGATGCAAAATATTTTTTATTGTGAAACAAACAAGAAATAAGACAAAAAAACACTTGAGTGTGCATAACTATTCACCCCTCCAAAGTCAATACTTTGTAGAGCCACCTTTTGCAGCAATTACAGCTGCAAGTATCTTGGGGTATGTCTCTATAAGCTTGGCACATTTAGCCACTGGGATTTTTGCCCATTATTCAAGGCAAAACTGCTCCAGCTCCTTCAAGTTGGATGGGTTCCGCTGGTGTACAGCAATCTTTAAGTCATACCACAGAATCTCAATTGGATTGAGGTCTGGGCTTTGACTAGGCCATTCCAAGACATTTAAATGTTTCCCCTTAAACCACTCAAGTGTTGCTTTAGCAGTATGCTTAAGGTCATTGTCCTGCTGGAAGGTGAACCTCCGTCCCAGTCTCAAATCTCTGGAAGACTAAAACAGGTTTCCCTCAATAATTTCCCTGTATTTAGCGCCATCCATCATTCCTTCAATTCTGACCAGTTTCCCAGTTCCTGCCGATGAAAAACTTCCCCACAGCATGATGCTGCCACCACCATGCTTCACTGTTGTGATGGTGTTCTCGGGGTGATGAGAGGTGTTGGGTTTGCGCCAGACATAGCGTTTTCCTTGATGGCCAAAAAGCTAAATTTTTGTCTCACCTGACCAGAGTACCTTCTTCCATATATTTGGGGAGTCTCCCACGGCTTAATGTGGTCCTATGGACAGATACTCCTTCAGGGTTATTTTTGTCTCTTTGTTGCCTCTCTGATTAATGCCCTCCTTGCCTGGTCCGTGAGTTTTGGTGGGCGGCCCTCTCTTGGCAGGTTTGTTGTGGTGCCATATTCTTTCCATTTTTTAATAATGGATTTAAATGGTGCTCAATGGGATGTTCAAAGTTTCAGATATTTGTTTATAACCCAACCCTGTACTTCTCCACAACTTTGTCCCTGACCTGTTTGGAGAGCTCCTTGGTCTTCATGGTGCCACTTGCTTGGTGGGGCCCCTTGCTTAGTGGTGTTGCAGACTCTGGGGCCTTTCAGAACAGGTGTATATATACTGAGATCATGTGACACTTAGATTGCACACAGGTGGACTTTATTTAACTAATTATGTGACTTTTGAAGGTAATTGGTTGCACCAGAACTTATTTAGGGGCTTCATAGCAAAGGGGGTGAATACATATGCATGCACCACTTTTTATTTCTTAATTTCTTTGAATTCTTTGAAACAAGTAATTTTTTTCATTTCACTTCACCAATTTGGACTATTTTGTGTATGTCCATTACATGAAATCCAAATAAAAATCAATTTAAATTACAGGTTGTAATGCAACAAAATAGGAAAAACGCCAAGGGGGATGAATATTTTTGCAAGGCACTGTAATAAACAGCGAGTAGCAACAGGGGGGGGGTCAATGTAAATAGTCTGGGTGGCCATTTGATTAATTGTTCATCAGTCTTATGGCTTGGGGGTAGAAGCTGTTAAGGAGCCTTTTGGTCCTAGACATGGAGCTCCGGTACCGCTTGCCGTGCGGTAGCAGAGAGAGCAGTCTATGACTTGGGTGACTGGAGTCTTTCACCATTTTTTGGCCCTTCGTCTGACACCGCCTGGTATAGAGGTCCTGGATGGCAGGAAGCTTGGCCCCAGTGATGTACTGGACCGTACGCACTACCCTCTGAAAAGATTTGGCATGGGTCCCCAGATTCTCATAAAGTTATACAGCTGCACCATCGAGAGCATTCTGACCGGTTGCATCACCGCCTGTTATGGCAACTTCTCGGCGTCTGACCGTAAGGCGCTAGGAAGCTTGGCCCCAGTGATGTACTGGGCCGTACGCACTACCCTCTGTAGCGCGTACGGCCCAGTACATCACTGGGGCCAAGCTTCCTGACCGTAAGGCGCTACCCTCTATAGCACCTTACGGTCAGATGCCGAGCAGTTGAAATACCAGGCAGTGATGCAACCGGTCAGGATGCTCTCGATGGTACAGCTGTATAACTTTTTGAGAATCTGGGGACCCATGCCAAATCTTTTCAAACTACTGAGGGGGAAAAGGTGTTGTCGTGCCCTCTTCACAACTGTCTTGGTGTGTTTGGACCATGATAGTTTGTTGGTGATGTGGACACCAAGGAACTTGAAACTCTCGACCCGCTCCACTTCAGCCCCGTCGATGTTAATGGTGGCCTGTTCGGCCTTCCTTTTCCTATAGTCCACAATCAGCTCCTTTGTCTTGCTCACATTGAGGGAGAGGTTGATGTCCTGGTACCACACTGCCAGGTCTCGGACCTCCTCCCTATAGGCTGTCTCATTGTTGTCGGTGATCAGGCCCACCACTGTTGTGTCGTCGGCAAACTTAATGATGGTGTTGGAGTCGTGCTTGGCCACGCAGACGTGGGTGAACAGGGAGTACAGGAGGGGACTAAGCAAGCACCCCTGATGCAAGTGTTTCTTAGTTCTTCAGTCTGTTGCATGTAGAATATCCTAGCCTATTCATTGATGATAGGCCCTGCTTTACTGAAGTTGCGAGACATTGCAAGCCAAGAAATTGCAAAATACAGAGTTCCATTGCGAGATACAACTTTTGATTGCTGATAGATAGGCCTAGTGCACGGTTCTGATTCCGTCTGCCTGGTGGCCGACCTGAATGTACTTTGCCCCTCCCTTCTCTCTCCGTCCCTCGCTATGAAAGATGCTAGTGTTTGTGTTCTCGGAAGTACGGTAACTAATCAGTCTCCTCCATTCCAAATATACGGAATATTAGTAGTCGATTCCTAGCGTAAGATGTTTTCTTCTAGTAAATGTCTTGGTAAGTCACGGTATTTAACAAACTTTAAAGCACTTTTTTAGGATAGAGTGGTCTGCGCGCAGGCAGCTCAAGATTATTTCATTGACAGTTCTGGTCGCCATAGAAGGTTCCGTGTCGGCATTTAAGAAGCTGTAGTGTACCCTTACAAACAAACGTGCCATAGCCGAGGTGCTTTCAAGGGTATATTCTTAAGAGTCTACTGACGAACCAGCGCATCAATCTAAGTAAATAATAAAAAATCCCCATCACAATCCTTCAATTTAGAAGAGATATTTTTAACACGGGCTGTGTCTCAATCCGCCACATCTGCCTATGTCTGCCTTCCGCATCTGCAGTGGAAGGTGGCCGAGCTACAGCGGTGTTTGTCAGACCATGAGTCATCTTCTCACAAAAACTTCTGTAGCGTCCAAAACGTTTGGCCTCTGTGGAAAGGGGAGACTCTCACGAACAAGATGGTGTTCTCTGTTTTGCTCTACAACCCCCACAAGTGCCATTGGCGGATGCGGTTTTGCACCCCATGCAAAAAAACATATCTCTAGCTTAAACGTTAAGCAAAATGTTCCATTTATCACATCCCTAGTATCTATGTGTGTGTCTGTGTATACCGGCTTGTTGAGGTGGTGTCCCACAGAGTCAGCGAGCGTCCCTATAGCGTCGTACAGTATGAGCAGGTTCTTGTGTTGGTACTTGCTGAAGGCAAACACCAGCGTGTCCAGAATATAGGCCAGGTAGGGAACCAACTCTGTACACGCCTCCTCTTCCAGAGTGGCAAAGGCACTAAGAGAGGGGAGAGAGAGAAGAGAGAGGAGGGAGGGGGGAGGGGAGGGGAGAGAGAGGGGGGAGGAGAGGGGAGAGAGAGAAAGGGGTGAGAGGAAAAACAAAGAGTAGTTTAGAACAGCACTTTGCAATCAAGCTGTTCAAAAACGTTTCATTGGATCAACCATTAGTCACAATGATCATCATACTTCCACTCCCAAGGACAGTCATCGCTAGCTTGAGTTGTAAAACCAAAAGCCACTTATTACTGGTTATCTATCGATCATTTACACACACACAAAAATATCGGACACATCTGGTCAAACGTAACGACAGCAAACCACAAACTGACCGCAACTGAACCACAGCCAACCCCCCTCTCACCTGCAGGCGGCCTCCTGCACCCTCTTGTTGGAGTCCAGGATGCGTTTGAGCAGCTCAGTCATCAGGGGCTTCAGGTAGGTGTCAGGTGGCTGGCTGACCACCCAGTGGGCATAGCGACTCAGGGTCCAGCAGGTGATGGAGCGCACCAGGGCCTTCTTATCACTCAGACACTGCACCAGGTGGGGGATGAGCTCTGGCAGGTAGGTAATCATACCCTGCATACAACCTGGAGGAGGAAGGTGGGTGTTATTACTATAATTAACATGTATGTCAATGATGTCTGCTGGTTTCAAAGTTTACATATAGAAGATATTCTAGCATTGCCATTGGACAATCAGTAACCACTCCCAGGTGAGTCTCATCCTCCCTCCAAAGTCTCTTTCTCCTATCTCTTTCGGGCATAACACTTCCTTCCCTTTCTCTCCTCTGGTTTCTCCCCCCACCTTAGGGGTTAGGGTACTATAACAGGACCTTACCCTCAGCGATAGCCCCCAGAACCAGTATTCCAGACTCCTTGATGACCCACTCTGGGTGGAAGAGGAGCTCTTTGAGGAGAGGCAGGATGGGGAGGAGCAGGTCGTCTCTGAACACGTTAGCCAACACGTCCAACGCCGCTGCTGAACACTTACCTGGAGACAGACAGCGAGAGAGGGACATGTAAACATAGAGAGGTACACAGACAGGCACACACAAAAAAAGGTCAATAATATTGATGGCATAGTCTACATATGTGGGGTAAGGCTGGAAGAGAGACGGCAAGAGAAAGAGAACGAGAAAACGAGTGGATGGAGATTGGAGAGGAGGGAGAGAGAGAGAGCTAGGGAAATCGTGAATGAGGAAAGAAAACTGAGTAAGTGAGACAAAGGCAGAGAAAAACAGATAATCAGAGGTCCACTCACGGAGGTTCCAGTCAGAGATGGTGTCGTCATCGTCCAGGTCATCGTCTTCATCGTCGTCTTCCTCAATGCCGTCCCGTTCACCCTCGTGTTGCTGGGCAACCGTACGGGAGCGGTGGAACCTGGGCCTGATGTCCTGCTCGTTGTCAGGGATGGCCTCATCATCCTCCTCCACGTCACCCTGACACACACACACACACACAGGTATGCAATTCTAATTATTTATACTACTTTAAGACAATGAGCTGCCTTTAGGCTGTAGCTGGGTAGCTGTCAGTTCACCTATCAGACTCTAATCATACAAGCAGACAGAGACACATACATATTTATGCATCTTTAAATATGAATATCATTGTAACCATAGTGACTGGCCAGTGACGGGCGATACTTCTACCTTAGGACCAACACACACCCAATATTGAGAGACAGCCATGCACACCCACAAGATTGATTTGCCTGGCCTGCCAATACCCTCCACCCTCTCCCTCCCCCAGGGTTGAGGTGTGATGTGTCCAGTACATCTTAATCACAGTCTCCAGTCCGGCAGCAGGCTAGCAGGCCACAGATCAATTTCCTGGCTCATACTCGGAGCAGACTGACCTTGAGCAGAATGATGTCGATCTCCGAATACTTCATCCCGTTGACGAGCACCGGAGTCAGCCTGAAAACAGACGGGGAGGGGGGGGGGGGGGGGGGGGCGGTAGCAAGGACAGGCCACATTAATACGTCAGCATTGTCACCACCGTGGAACAGATGAGCACTAACAGACAGGATAAGGACAGTACACCCAGGGGTGAGATCTACAATGACAGTGTGGGATTGGAGCAAATATTATAGCTAAAGCTTTGATATGGAGGCTGGTGTTGTACTGTGTGTGTGTCACAAAGCATTTGTGCTGCTATGACAGTCTGTTCTTTCCCATATGCCATCTCTAACATTCTTGTAGCATCATCTGTGAGCTGTTCTCTGTGTGTGTGTGTGTGTGTGTGTGTGTGTGTGTGTGTGTGTGTGTGTGTGTGTGTGTATATATATATATATATATTGTGTTACTCACTTGGAGAGGTGGTTACACAGAACATCCTTACAGACAGGTTGTTCAGCCAGGGTCAGCCAGAACTCACAGGCCTCCAGAGCCACGTTCTCATCCTGGTCCTGAGTCCTCTGCAGCATGTACTGAGGAGGAGAGGACCATGGGAAAATGAGTCCTTTTGCATTATACTTGTAGTGCACTTCCATCATTATTCAGGATCCATTTCAAGGCCACAAGCTGGGCAGCCACAATCACCCAACTGATTATGGATCAAACTGGCTGGAAAATATAGCTTTTGGCCACAAGGTGGCAGCTTGAGCTCATTTGATGAAATACTTAGCTGAATCTATTCTTTTGGTTCGTTTTCCTCACTTCTTTCCTCTCTATATCCCTCCCCCTCTCCATCTCTTCCTCCCTTCATCTCAACCTCCTTCGCTCCCCCTACCTCAACCTCCTTTCCTCCCCCTACATCTCCCTCCTCTAAACCCATGGTTGTCCCAGTCCTACCCCACAAAGCCCCAGTTCCAGCACCAGTCCTACCCCACCCAGGCCCAGCCCCACCCTACCCAACTCCAGTCCTACCCCACCCAGCCCCAGCCCTACCCCACCCAGTCCTACCCCACCCAGCCCCAGTCCAATGCCACCCAGACCCATTCCTAGCCCCAGTACCCAAGTCCCAGTCTCACCTCTATGATGCTGTGCATGTGTGGTAGGAGACGGTCCATGCGGACCTCCAGCAGCATGACCAGAGCTCTGCACACATTCTTCCTCACCTCAGGTTCCTCATCAGTCGCCAGGGCAAATAGGTTCTACAGGGAGGGAAGGGGGTCAAACATCGTACACCCATGTACACATACTAGTCTCAAAGGGGCTATTATTCCTCACTTCACATGATTTGTTCAAACATTACTAATGAATCTAAAAGATTGGCCAAATGATCAGCTTCCACCATATTGTTTTCACCGGTCAAATACTTTCTAATCAGTGCAGATGAAAGGAAGGAGACGAGATGAGGACACATTTTGAGGTAATTGAGATAGAGCCATGGAAAGGTTACTTGAGTTCAGACAATAATGTCTTCATGTGCGTCCTGAGGTCTGACCTGACCTGTACCACTTACGACTACTGAGCCTCTAGCCATCTACCAACCACCTGAGCCTCCACTGACCAGGACCATCTCCTTTTACTCAACGCCTGTTATCAACTCTGTCCTTTTGCCTGTTATCACATAACAAAGAATTCCAGTGAAAAAAAGCTCTATAAAAAACACCCTACAGAAATAAACCAATTCAGAGTGTGTAAATCGGATTCTATGTGACCTGTGCCTCTTCTACGTCGAGTGCCCGCTCTCTCAACTCCACAGCTAAAGACAGAGGGACTCAACAGCAGCCTTTTCTTTATCTCTTATCCGCCTGCAATATTCTTCTGCCTGTCATGTGTTGTCAATGTCACTGTGCTGGGTGCATCTGTCCTCATCCAGTGCCCAGCTGGCTGGAATTTAAGCTCATCAGTGGTTAACCTGATCTACTTCCAACGGCTTACCAGCCCTGATCCAATCGGAGGAATTGGGGTTTGTGTACTGAACTGAAGCTAGGGTAGAACAGTGTGGGGCTGCCTAGAGGCTCAGCGCTAACCCACTGACCCACTGCACTGAGAGCTAAGGCCATATACCTGCCTGCCTGGCTGATGCCTTCTGGGTCTTATGGCTGGGATGGGTGTGTGTGTGTGTGTATGATGATGGCTAAATGGCCATGTGTGATGGTCAGGAGATGTAGGAGAGGTGTTGTGTGTGTCAAGGGGGGTATGCACTAGTTGGGTGGGCTCTGTATGTTTGTGCACATGGTATATGACTTGTTTGCATGACGTCGGGGCCACAGGAGGCTCATGGCATGTGTCTGACTTTGTGGGCATATTAGACAGTCACAGGGCTGTCTGGGGGTTATGGGATGTCAGAGTGTATAGGTCAGAGGTCACTGCGGGGTCAGACTTGCCTCAATGAAGCCATCGATGTGCAGCATGAGGGCCTGGGTCCTACTGATGATGAACTGGTTGACGCAGGCGATGGCATGAGACCTGCAACACAACAAGACAACAGACCCTTTAAAACCTTAACTTCACACAACCTAAATTGTTCCCCCTCATCAATGCTGCCTCGGTCTCTGTTCCTCCCCCCACCTCCCTTTTCTATCCACGTTTTCCCCCCAGTCTCCAATCTGGGATCTCAGACCTTGATAACACCAAAGGATGGATACAAATCAGAGAGAAAGTTTTATCTATAAGCCTGAGGAAAGAGGGATCTGAGGGGCCATTTTGGATCAAAGCGCCTGTGAATGTAGCTGGATCTTAAAAATAAAAAAATATACTTGCTATGGGTTGTTTTGGGAGCGATTAGAGGAGGGGCAAGGTCTTGGCTCCCCCGGGAGTGAGGAGTGAGGGAAAGAGGCAAGGCTGTGAGCAGGGAGAGAGAGGGAGGCACAGTACACTCATACTAGAGTACAGTCATTCCTTCTAGGGACTTTTCCTTACCACTGTGCTTCAGCTTGCTATTTGGGGTCTAGGCCAGGTTATTGTAGGGTGTCAAAACAAAAACAAAATATTTTGACCAAAGGGTAAGATATGTTAATTGTGTAGATACTCCTCTAAAGAAAACCAATGGTCCAAACCTCATGTCTTTATCATAATCCGTTCAAAAGGTTATTGGTGTTTTAACCCTTTTAGTATGGCCAAAATTAGGGCAACTAAATCAATGGAGGCCCCCCAAAAATCTGGAAAATATAATTGTCAGCTAGGCTGGATGCTGTCCGAAAATTAAGGCTAACTGAAAGGCTCACCGTTGAACTAGTCATCTTTCTTCTCAAATCCGGAGGACATAAAACAATAGAGGTAAGATGGATATCGATTTTCATATTAATACGAAATTCCTGTTATTTTTCGAAGATTTCTCACAAAAACACTGAAATGTCAACGGTGCACTGAGCGTACGGCAAGCTTTTTATTTTCAAAGACTTTTACATTTAATTCAGAAGTTGCAGCGAGAAAGCGGCACCGCTCTGTCAACAGAACTCTGTGCTTATTATCGGAACTATTAGGTTACGAAATCCGACATTTTGGATATAATGTTGATATGTTAGAGAAATACTGAACGAACGATTCAGAACATGAAGAATCATATTTGTCTTTGTTAAAATGTATTTTATGACAAAAGGAAGTGAAATGTCCTCACCAAAGTGCATTTTCACCCACTCTGGAGTGGGTGCACACCCTACACATTGTGACAACTGCTGTTGTAAAAAAAGGCTTTATAAATATATTTGGTTTAATTTGATCAGGAAGTAAGGGCTGTTAAGGAAGCTCATTGGCCAAGGAGTGAGGGAGAGAGAGAGAAGGCAGTGAGCAGGGGTACCGGGAGAGTTTACCAGTACCTGATCTTCGGGCTGCTGTGCTTGAAGAACTGCAGGAACTTTGGGATCATGACATTGAGCGGACGGTCCAACACGTCACTGTCCAAGACCTCTGCTGAGTCCTCACAGATTTTCTGAAGAGCTCCAAATGCCCCCTGAAAGATTGTGGGGGGGGGGGGGAGAGAAAGAGTGAGATATGGAAAGATAGCAAGAGACAGGAGGAAGGGATAGAGAGATGAAAAGAGAGGGGGTGAAGGGTAAACCAATATGTTTCAGGGTCAGAGTCGCCTCAAAGACAGGAGATGGAGCACAGACCATATGGACAGTAAACATGTCATACTCCATCAACCCTGAGTCAACCTATAAAAAAAGACAAGTACTGTATCTAACGTCAGCACAAGGATAAACACATAAACCAGACCCGGCTGGCCACTCAGGAAATGAACAGCAGGAGGTATTGGTGAATTTGAAGGTGAAACATAAAACAGCTACAGTGTAGGCCTAATCATGTGAGAGGCAGTCAGACTGTATACTGTAGTCGTTCTATAACGACTACAGTAAAGAAAGCTTTCACCATCAAAGTCAACAGCGCTTCCGTGATACACAGAATGGCACACATGCACACTAAACTGAGTCCAGCAAGTGTCCACTTGGCCGAACGGACAGATGTACACTACATGACCAAAAGTATGTGGACACCTGCTCGTCAAACATCTCATTCCAAAATCATGGGCATTAATATGGAGTTAGTCCCCCCTTTGCTGCTATAACAGCCTCCACTCTTCTGGGAATGCTTTCCAAATCAAATTTTATTGATCACATACACATATTTAGCAGATGTTATTGCGGGTGTAGCGAAATGCTTGTGTTCCAAGCTCCATCAGTGCAGTAGTATCTAACAATTCACAACAATACACACAAATCTAAAGTAATATAATGGAATTAAGAAATATATCAATATTAGGATGAGCAATGTCGGAGTGGCATTGACTAAAATACAGTAGAATAGAATACAGTATATACAGTACCAGTCAAAAGTTTGAACACACCTACTCATTCCAGGGTTTTTCTTTATTTTTACATTGTAGAATAATAGTGAAGACATCAAAACTATGAAATAACACATACGGAATCATGTAGTAACCAAAAAAGTGTTAAATCAAAATATATTTAAGATTTTAGATTCTTCAAAGTAGCCACCCTTTGCCTTGATGACAGCTTTGCACACTCTTGGCATTCTCTCAACCAGCTTCACCTGGAATGCTTTTCCAACAGTCTTGAAGGAGTTCCCACATATGCTGAGCACTTGTTGGCTGCTTTTCCTTCACTCTGAGTTCCAACTCATCCCAAACCATCTCAATTGAGTTGAGGTCGGATGATTGTGGAGGCCAGGTCATCTGATGCAGCACTCCATCACTATTCTTGGTCAAATAACCCTTACACAGCCTGGAGGTGTGTTGGGTCATTGTCCTGTTGAAAAACAAATGATAGCCCCACTAAGCCCAACCCAGATGGGATGGCGTACCGCTGCAGAATGCTGTGATAGCCATGCTGGTTAAATGTGCCTTGAATTCTAAATAAATCACCTACAGTGTCACCAGCAAAGCACCCCCACACCATCACACCTCCTCCTCCATGCTTCACGGTGGGAACCACACATGCAGAGATCATCCGTTCACCTACTCTGCGTCTCACAAAGACACGGCGGTTGGAACCCAAAATCTCAAATTTGGACTCATCAGACCAAAGGACAAATTTCCACCGGTCTAATGTCCATTGCTCATGTTTCTTGGTCCAAGCAAGTCTCTTCTTATTATTGGTGTCCTTTAGTAGTGGTTTCTTTGCAGCAATTCGACCATGAAGGCCTGATTCACACAGTCTCCTCTGAACAGTTGATGTTGAGATGTGTCTGTTACGTGAACTCTGTCAAGCATTTATTTGGGCTGCAATTTCTGAGGCTGGTAACTCTAATGAACTTATCCTCTGCAGCAGAGGTAACTCTGGGTCTTCCTTGCATGTGGCGGTCCTCATGAGAGCCAGTTTCATCATAGCGCTTGATGGTTTTTGCGACTGCACTTGAAGAAACTTTCAAAATTCTTGACATTTTCGGGATTGACTAACCTTCATGTCTTAAAGTAACGATCGACTGTTGTTTCTCTGCTTATTTGAGCTGTTCTTGCCATAATATGGACTTTGTCTTTTACCAAATAGGACTATGTTCTGTATACCACCCCTACCTTGTCACAACACAACTGATTGGCTCAAATGCATTAAGAAGGAAATAAATTCTACAAGTTAACAAGGCACACCTGTTAATTGAAATGCATTCCAGGTGACTACCTCATGAAGCTAGTTGAGAGAATGCCAAGAGTGTGCAAAGCTGTCATCAAGGCAAAGGGTGTCTACTTTGAAGGATGTCAAATATAAAATATACCTTGATTTGTTTAACCCTTTTTTGGTTACTAAATTATTCCATATGTGTTATTTCATAGTTTTGATGTCTTCACTATTATTTCTACAATGTAGAAAATAGTAAAAATAAAGAAAAACCCTGGAATCAGTAGGTGTGTCCAAACTTTTGACTGGTATTGTACATATGAAATGAGTAAAGCAGTATGTAAACATTATTAAAGTGACTAGTGTTTCCATGTCTATGTATATGGGGCACCAGCCTCTAAGGTGCAGGGTTGAGTAACCAGGTGGTTGTCGGCTAGTGATGGCTATTTAACAGTCTGAAAGCCTTGAGATAGAAGCTGTTTTTCAGTCTCTCGGTCCCAGCTTTGATACACCTGTACTGACCACTAGATGTTGAAACATTGCTGCAGGGACTTGCTTCCAATCAGCCAGAAGAGCATTAGTGAGGTCGGACACTGATGTTGGGCGATTAGGCCTGGCTCGCAGTTGGCGTTACAATTCATCCGAAAGGTGTTCTGTGCAGACCAGTCAAGTTCTTCCACACCAATCATGACAAACCATTACTTTATGGTCCTCGCTTTGTGCATGGGGGCATTGTCATGCTGAAAAAGGAAAGGGCCTTCCCCAAACTGTTGCCACAAAGTTGGAAGCACAGAATTGTCTAGAATGTCATTGTATGTTGTAGCGTTAAGATTTCCCTTCACTGAAACTAAGGGGCCTAGCCCGAACCATAAAATCAGCCCCAGACCATTATTCCTTCTCCACCAAACTTTACAGGTGGCACTATGCATCGGGGCAGGTAGCGTTCACCTGGCATCCGCCAAACCCAGATTCGTCCGTCGGACTGCCAGATAGTGAAGCGTGATTCATCACTCCAGAGAACGCGTTTCCACTGCTCCAGAGTCTAATGGCGGTGAGCTTTACACCACTCCAGCCGATGCTTGGCATTGCGCATGGTGATCTTAGTCTTGTGTGCGGCTGCTCGACCATGGAAACCCATTTAATGAAGCTCCCGACTAACAGTTCTTTGCTGACATTGCTTCCAGAGGCAGTTTGGAACTCTGTAGTGCGTGTTGCAACCGAGGACACAAGAGTTTTACATGCTACGCGCTTCAGCACCCGTTCTGTGAGCTTGTGTGGCCTACCACTTTGCGGCTGAGCCGTTGTTGCTCCTAAACGTGTTGCTCCTAAACGTTTCCACTTCGCAATAACAGCACTTGCAGTTGATCGGGGCAGCTCTAGCAGGGCAGAAATTTGACGAACTGACTTGTTGAAAAGGTGGCATCCTATGACGGTGCCACGTTGAAAGTCACTGAGCTCTTCAGTAAGGCCATTCTACTGCCAATGTTTGTCTATGGAGATTGCATGGCGGTGTGCTCGATTTTACACACCTGTCAGCATTGGGTGTGGCTGAAAAAGCGAAATCCAATCATTTCAAAGGGTGTCCACATACTATTGTATATATATATATATATATATATATATATATATATATATATATAGTGTTTCAATGAGAGCCACATATCACCACGTGTCTATGCACTAAGCAGCAGAGCGTAAAGCTTGACTACTGTACAGGAGTGTCTTATCTTCCACTTGTAAGATATGTAATATTTTCTCCCAACCTCTCTTTGTCACTCAATGCCCTTGAGCCCACAACTAGCAAACATCACAGCTGTCCATTAAATACAGTGCCTTTAGAAAGTATTCACACTCTGGACTTTTTCCACATTTTGTTGCATTACAGCCTGTATTTAAAATGGATTACATTTAAGAATTTGTCACTGGCCTACACATACACACAATATCCCATAATGTCAAAGTGGAATTATGTTGTTCAAAATCTTAACAAATTAATACAAATGTAAAAGCTGAAATGTCTTGAGTAAGTATTCAACCCCTTTGTTATGGCAAGCCTAAACAAGTTCAGGAGTAAAAATGTGCTTAAGTCACATAACAAGATGCATGGACTCTGCATGGACTCTGTGTGCAATAATAGTGTTATTATTTTTTGAATGACTACCTTATCTCTGTACCGCACACATACAGATAATTGTATGGTCCCTCAGTCGAGCAGTGAATTTCAAAATAGATTTAACCACAAAGACCAGGGAGGTTTTCCATTGCCTCGCAAAGGGCACCTATTGGTAGATTTAAAAAAAAACATTGAATATCCCTTTGAGCATGGTGAAGTTATTAAATTACACTTTGGACGGTGTATCAATACACACAGTAACTACAAAGATACAGGCGTCCTTCCTAACTCAGTTGCCGGAGAGGAAGGAAACCGCTCAGTGATTTCACCATGAGGCCAATGGGGACTTTAAAACAGTTACAGAGTTGAATTGCTGTGATAGGAGAAAACTGAGGATGGATCAACAACATTGTTGTTACTCCACAATACTAACCTAATTAACAGAGTGAAAAGAAGGAAGCCTGTACAGAATAAAAATATTCCAAAACATGCATCCTGTTTGCAACAAGGCAGTAAGGTAATACTGCAAAAAATATGGCAGGAAATTAACTTTTTGTCCTGAATACTAAGTGTTATGTTTGGGGCAAATCCAATACAACACATTCCTGAGTACCACCCTCCATATTTTCAAGCATAGTGGTGGCTGCATCATGTTATGGGTATGCTTATAATCGTTAAGGACTGGGGAGTTTTTCAGGAGAAAAAATAAACAGAATGGAACTAGAGGAAAACCTGTTTCAGTCTGCTTTCCACCAGACACTGGGAGATGAATTCACCTTTCAGCAGGACAATAACCTAAAACACAAGGCGAAATCTACACTGGAGTTGCTTACCAAGAAAACCGTGAATGTTCCTGAGTGGCCGAGTTAGTTGACTTAAATCTACTTGAAAATCCATGGCAAGACCTGAAAATGGTTGTCTATCAATGATCAACAACCAATTTGACAGAGCTTGAAGAATTAAAAAAAAGTAAATGTGTACATATTGCACAATCCAGGTGTGCAGAGCTCTTAGAGACTTACCCAGAAAGACTCACAGCTGTAATCATTGCCAAAGATGCTTCTACAAAGTATTGACTCACCGGTGTGAATACTTATGTAAATTAGATATTTAATTTTCAATACATTTGCTAACATTTCTAAAAACATGCTTTCACTGTCATTGTGGGGTAAAGTGTGTTGATGGGTGAGAAAAAAAATATATTTTATCCATTTTGAATTCAGACTGTAACAACAAAATGTGGAATAGGTCAAGAGGTATGAATCCTTTCTGAAGGCACTGCACACACAAATACGCACAAGCCCCTTGAAAAGCTCCATTGTCCAAATCTAACGAGGACATTGACGTTGTAAGCCTGCATCATGTTTGAATGCAGCTGATGTGCAGTTGTGTCTGTATCTGTAAATAATGATAATGCAGCCTTGGAACATCTCTGCCCAGGGAAATATATACTTGATTGACAGCAGTGGCAGGCAAGTTCAATATGCCGCCAGTCGTACATCACACACACGGAGAGGAATCGAATGCAACAAAGAGCACGGCGGCTGTGGCAGCGGTGCTGTCTGAGGGTCGTTTCCTAGGTAACCATTTCCAGGGTGGGCGCTCTTTCCTTCCAACCAGTCAGCTTAGAGATTGAGACCGAGACAACGTGGTTAAAGAAAATATGAGGTTTCTGTCTGTATGAGAGACAGCCGGTCCAACCAAGGTTAAACCAAGGTCAACAATGATATAGCACACAAGGAAGTGGATGCAGCCTATTAGGATGGAGACTGTGTAGGCAAAGGTTAAAGATATTTATAAACCGGGTGGGTCGAGCCCTGAATGCTGATTGGCTGAAAGGTATATCAGACCATATACCACGGTTATGATGAAACATCTATTTTTACTGTTCTAATTTCGTTGGTAACCAGTTTATAATAGCAATAAATCACCTCTGAGAGCTGAGGGCTGTTTCCAGGCACTCTGCGTTGTGTCCTGCTTAAGAACAGCCCTTAGCTTAATTATTGCTTAATTATACCACAGCGTTGTTAAATACTAATTTCAGATTGGCTAGAAGGACATTCTAGAGTGGTCATTATATTTTGTGAGAGATTTATTATGTTTATAATTGATGGGATGACTAACTTAGAAAGAATGCATTCTTGACTGGGCTAATGTAGGTTGTGACACCTGGCAAGCTGTGATTGATGTGAAGAGCTGTTTTAGGAGGTAAAGGGAGATTTGTGTCTCCAGATGCTGGAATATACTGGTTCTTTGTGATCTGTGAACCTTCCTTGGACGTAGGAATGGTGTCTAAGGGAGCTGGCTCTTCTCACTATGACAGGTTGTTATGATATGGACATATGCCTGGTAACAGAGATGCATCAACGGATTGACTGAGTAAGTCTAAACCACGCTCAAGTCTCTACTCTAATTGGTCAGCAGAGAGGTGGGAAACTCCCTCTGTCAGAGTATTTGAGCAAGAACCCAGAACAATGGGTTAGTTCTCTGGGGTGCCCTGCGAGGTATTTCAGAGAGCCCGTATATACGAAACATCATATTTACCATTGAAGGTTTTTGCATTAATTAAAATAACTAGTATATCTTAGAAGTCGTGTTGACCTCTTTTGTTCCTAATACCAGATTTGAATTGACGCAACTTTGACAATTTACTGTAGATATACAGGACAGCATTGTCTCACATCAGACAGTGATTCAAATTCACTTTCAAATTCACAAATTCAAATTCAGACGGCCGTCATGCTGATCTGTCTGATTACTTGCAAACACTCATGAGATTGCTAAAAATAAGTTTGGCCAGTTTCTAAACCTTTAGACCCGATGAAGTGCTTCTGCACATGAGCTTAGCTAGTGTAGCACATGGGGATTTGTGACACGTACTCCTTAGCCTTAAGTGTCCCGCTTGCATCGCCTCATTATCTAGCTTTTGAGGTGGCCGGATCAGCTAAGACGCTTGAGTGCGGTCACGTGTGTTTGTGAGGCAGAAGACCCGAGTTTGTGCCAGGTATGGGCCAAAATAGGAGGAAGTGGTACTTGCTAAGCAAGCAGCGTGACGGCGTTTACACTAGCCAACGTCGCCATTGCATCGTCTACAAGTGTTATAGGGGATTTCTATTGAAGAAGCAGTGTCTGCCTATTTTCATACTGTACCGTCTTCATACTGCTACAATATGCTGCCCTAACTAGGGGTGTGAATGTTTAAACGACAGTGGGATCGTTAACGTTTAGAAAAAATCCCTAACCGAAAAACCTAAAATCACAGTGCAGTTATCACAAAACTACCACTAACAGGCCCCGATCATCATAAAGGGAAAAATATAAATAAATGCTGTAACATTAGTAGGAGATATGCATCTTTCAAAAGATTTGCCACGGATCGAAAGCGCTCTGCACGTCATCATCGTTAGCAGTTAGAAAAATGGCAGAGTGATACAGCAGCGAAGCCCTGTATGGAAACAGCCTACTTTGAGAAGTTACATGAGAAGGTGATGAAATGCAAACTTTGCTAGGTGGAATTGAGCTACATTGGCAGTACAGGTGCGATGCTGAAAGGGATGATAACCCGTAGAAAATCACAGCGCTGATTACTGAAACGATTGCAGTAATGCACTTGATATGCAGCCAATGTGAGAATGTCGGCTTTAATACCCTAATGGCATATCTAGAAACAAGCCTTGTTAGACGTCTATGAATACGCTGTCATACATCACTGCAACGAGCAATCACATTGATGAGAAGTGGGACGAAGTACGTACTGACAACTGAGAACATGGAGGACAGGCACACAACAGAGAAACTAAAACGGCATTAATCCCATTGTTGCGGAATGGAAGGTGTGTGCCGTCTGGTAGGGGTTTCCACTAGATACGACAGCCACAAAGTCAATATATAATTTTGGGGGGGCTATATTGTAAAAATGTATGAAAACAAATGTATATTTTTGGCCTTAATTTAAGGTTAGGGTTAGGCATAAGGTTAGCAGTGTGGTTAATGTTAGGGTTAGGTTTAAAATCAAATTTTAAGAAGATATATTGTAGAAATACGCAGGCGTTATGACTTTGTGGTTGTTGTAACTGGTGACTACCGGTAGGTAGTAGCCAGGACTGCGGCAGATTGAACTGCATTGCCCCCTAACGGTCATACTCAGAACCACATCTGAATTGTGAGCTCGTCATTTTACATATTTTCATTTATTTATGATATTTGTTTTAATGGCACTTTAACCGTTAAGACAAATGTTACATCCCTAGTCCTAACATTTGATAAATGTTACCAAGATGACGTCACCCACTGAACCCCCTTTCATCCTCAAAAGAGTAGGAGTTAATCTTACCAAAAACGATAAACCTGTAGCTAATATTTACGTTTTTCTTCATGAGCATGTCTTCACTACCTAATTCTACATCTAGCTAAGGTGTTTGTGGTGGTATAATCAGTATTTATGAAATTTGAAATGTGCAGGAAAATCTGGTAGTATCTGCTTGCTGGCTGAAACAGTCTCAAATCAATCCATATGAAACGAAAAAGGGAGGGATGCTAACAACGCCAGTTCACACACTCAATGCTGAATATCCCTCTAGCTAGCGCAGAAGTTGTAGCTAATGCACAAAGGTTATCTCGTTAGCCAACTGTTACAAAGTAGCGAGGCACAGTGCCAGCTTCTGTCAGAGTCAAATACATGCCATTTTCTGAGAACAGTCTCATAACTTTGGTGCCATACAACTTCATCAACAACCTGGCAAACTAGCTACCGTATGGCCATTCAAACAAGCTTGCTCAGCTGATCGAGCTTGGTTTGCCGCCAGTGCGTCATAGCTACTAAGGGCAAGAGCGGAGTGATTTTGAAAATTAAGAACTAGTGTTAGGCGGATGAGAAAAATCTATTTTTTTATTAATTCCAAGTCCTACAATACAGATAGTTTGAGGGACGAGCTGTGCGCAGGAGTGACAACATCTGACGTGACACAATGTACGGGACAGTTGGAAAGATATAGGAAACCTCTGAAGTAGTTCCAACAATAGGCGCCTTTTTACCGTTCTAAAGCACTGCACCATGCAGAACATACTTGCTACAAAGTTACAGAAAGCTAAACAACAACCACACAAACTGAAATTGGATACATTGTAAATGCAGGTCCAGCAAGGTAAAACTTAGCTAGCTAGCAGTCATTCATTTGTTTTTGCAGAGACATATTTTTTGCAGCTTCTGATGACTGGGACAGGTGTGTGTGTGTGTGTGTGAAAAAGAGAAAGCAGGAGGGCAGTAAGACTAAGAGCACATTGCAATGAACCTGGACAGTCCTTGTAAGACTAAGAGCCTTGCTGTGGATATGTGCAAGAATGACAACTATGCTAAATAATCCGAGCCTGTTGAGAGGAGAGAGAACGGGGTTAAATAAACAACTAATTGTAATACTTCTTTATCCTCTCAGTTAGAAAGCTATGTTCAGACACAACATGGTAGTCTATACAGTACACTGTACAGTGTCTGAATGAGCAAGCACCAGCCAGAGCTACACTCGGTTGTTCGGTCAGTCGACAGCAACACACACACCAACACCTTCCAACCGCCAGGCCGGCTGTTAATCACCACAGTAAAAACTGCTCTCCAGCAAAACCATCAGCCAACATTCTATAAGTGTGAGGTGACATCACACACACATACACACCTGCTCTGGTCTTTTTATAGCCAGAGGGGCGCGAGAGGGGCGAAAGGGGAAGAAAGGGAGAGAGAGAAAGGGGTGACAGAGGGGAGAGAGAGGAGAATGGGAACAAGAGGGGGAAATAGGAGAGAAGGGTTGAGAGAGGAGAGAGAGGGGTAGAGAGAAGGGTTATAGAGGGCCCCTCAGACTGCTTTGAGGAGACAGAACAGGATGGGATCGGACGCGGTCTGTGGTCGTAGTGACTGCTGTGCTGACAGACACCTGTGTGGAGTTAGCATTAGGGTTGAGTGATGTCTGGAATGACACATCGTCCCATCCAAACATTGTTGATATACTATTGTATCGTCTACAAAAAGTCCCACTGTACCTAACATCATTACTGTACTTTAGACATACAAGTTACCAAACCCGGTCTCAGGGATGGCTATCTCTGGAAATTCCTTTGATCTCTACTGAGTTTGGTAAATCAGCTTTTAGTTTTCTTGCACCTTATTTTTGGAACAATCTTCAAAATGTTCCTAAATTTGATGTTTTGGTGCCTCTACAGTCGTGGTCAAAAGTTTTGAGAATGACACAAGTATTGGTCTTCACAAAGTTTGCTGCTTCAGTGTTTTTAGATATTTTTGTCAGATGTTACTATGAAGTATAATTACAAGCATTCCATAAGTGTCAAAGGCTTTTATTGACAATTACATTAAGTTTATGCAAAGAGTCAATATTTGCAGTGTTGACCCTTCTTTTTCATGACCTCTGCAATCCGCCCTGGCATGCTGTCAATTAACTTCTGGGCCACATCCTGACTGATGGCAGCCCATTCTTGCATAATCAATGCTTGGAGTTTGTCAGAATTTGTGGGTTTTTGTTTGTCCATCCGCCTCTTGAGGATCGACCACAAGTTCTCAATGGGATTAAGGTCTGGGGAGTTTCCTGGCCATGGACCAAAATGTCGATGTTTTGTTCCCCGAGCCACTTAGTTATCACTTTTGCCTTATGGCAAGGTGCTCCAACATGCTGGAAAAGGTATTGTTCGTCACCAAACTGTTCTTGGATGGTTGGGAGAAGTTGCTCTCGGAGGATGTGTTGGTACCATTCTTTATTCATGGCTGTGTTCTTAGGCAAAATTGTGAGTGAGCCCACTCCCTTGGCTGAGAAGCAACCCCACACATGAATGGTCTCAGGATGCTTTACTGTTGGCATGACACAGGACTGATGGTAGTGCTCACCTTGTCTTCTCCGGACAATCTTTTTTCCGGATGCCCCAAACAATCGGAAAGGGGATTCATCAGAGAAAATGACTTTACCCCAGTCCTCAGCAGTCCAATCCCTGTACCTTTTGCAGAATATCAGTCTGTCCCTGATGTTTTTCCTGGAGAGAAGTGGCTTCCTCGCTGCCCTTCTTGACACCAGGCCATCCTCCAAAAGTCTTTGCCTCACTGTGCGTGCAGATGCACTCACACCTGCCTGCTGCCATTCCTGAGCAAGCTCTGCACTGGTGGTGCCCCGATCCCGCAGCTGAATTAACTTTAGGAGACGGTACTGGCACTTGCTGGACTTTCTTGGGCACCCTGAAGCCTTCTTCACAACAATTGAACCTCTCTCCTTTAAGTTCTTGATGATCCGATAAATGGTTGATTTAGGTGCAATCTTACTAGCAGCAAAATCCTTGCCTGTGAAGCCCTTTTTGTACAAAGCAATGATGACGGCACGTGTTTCCTTGCAGGTAACCATGGTTAACGTGGTCCCCTGTAGCTCAGTTGGTAGAGCATGGCGCTTGTAACGCCAAGGTAGTGGGTTCGATCCCCGGGACCACCCATACACAAAAAATGTATGCACGCATGACTGTAAGTCGCTTTGGATAAAAGCGTCTGCTAAATGGCATTTTATATTATATTATAAGAACAATGATTTCAAGCACCACCCTCCTTTTAAAGCTTCCAGTCTGTTATTCTAACTCAATCAGCATGACAGAGTGATCTCCAGCATTTCCTCGTCAACACTCTCACCTGTGTTAACAAGAGAATCACTGACATGTCAGCTGGTCCTTTTGTGGCAGGGCTGAAATGCAGTGGAAATGTTTTTTGGGGATTAAGTTATTATTAAGTTATTTTTCATGGCAAAGAGGGACTTTGCAATTAATTACAATTCATCTGATCACTCTTCATAACATTCTGGAGTATATGCAAATTGCCATCATAAAAAATGAGGCAGCAGGCTTTGTGAAAATTAACATTTGTGTCATTCTCAAAAGTTTTGACCACGACTGTACGGCCAATTCAGAAAGCTGATTGAGGACCTTATTACTGATGAATGTGTTTGTTTTTTAGGACCGTGTTTTTCCTTTCTCCTTGCATTTTGTATTTATATTTAGATGTGTGCATTTTCTGTAATTTCTGTAATTCAGGGCTCATCTGTAAAAGAGACCTTGGTCTCAGTATGACTCCGTGATAAAATAAAGGTTAGATAAATAAAAAACATTTAGGCTATGGCAGTTAGGGAAAAGGCCATTTGGCATGTCGCCCTGCTGTGTGATCAGTGCCAGACTCCAGCGGTACAGTAAAGTTCAAATATGCTAAACAATCATTTCTGACATCACGGTGTTGTCACCATCGACGATGGCTGTCAAACATCGTCGATAGATGATGCAATCGTAAAATCGCCCAACCCTAGTTAGTGTTCCATTCCACACTGCAGTAGAGGCTACTCAGCTCACAGGGATCTCAATGCAGAGGGACTGAGACGCATCGCTCACGCTCAGGAGAGGGCTAAATACAGGCAATGAGACTGCAGAACAGAAACTCAGATTGTGTCTTTGAGAGCACTGCAGATTTGAACACACTTATAGTGTGCGTGCAATGCAGATTTGAACATGCACAGCTCAAAACAACACATCAGTGTGTGATGTGGATAATCTAGTAATAGGCTAACCACTAAAGGATCATCTTTATGTATAAAACACACAAAAGACACACTGCTCATAGCCAAATCAGAGCCACACCACTCAGTGCCAATAGCACTGCCTGTGAGACCCAGTAGACTTAGAGGTCTTCAATTCTCATCACACAATATGCTACCCAGAGCCCTGTCCCACGCAAAGCTGTTAGGACCGCTGCCAAAGAGCTCAGTCAGTGGAATGCCTTTTTACACACACACACACACACACACACACACACACACACACACACACACACACACACACACACACACACAGCGATAGCCACACACAAACACAGCGATAGCCACACACGCACACACACACAAATGTACCAGTCAGCTAGAGTTTACAAGTCCAACGGCTGTCTGTAACATGATCCGGCTGAGGCCCATTCATTAGCTCTGAATAACTCACATCAATCACTGCCATATTAGGCCTACTGTTAATACACTACATGAATACAATTCTTATACTCTGATGAATGCAGCTACTCTTTCAGCAAATTAAACAGCAGAAGTAGGCTACACACATCTCATGGTTCCACTTCTAAACCGAATGACGAGGTTCCTCTAGCCGAGTACCCCAAAACCTAGGAGTACCCCCATCTGCCTGAAGAGTATTACCAAAACACACACAATCACAACTCCCTCCAGCTCCACCACAGAAAATAACTGAGCTAAATCTCTGCTTCTGAACCAGCTCTGTGTTGGAGGAACACCCTGTGGTAATACTGAGAGCCATTGTACAGGCTGTCCTTTGGGAAGTCTGCCAGGCCCAGGCCCAGGCGTACAGGGCAACTTTCTCTCCCTTCGGCTTTACTTGGATTCCCTTTGATGGAGCGAAGATTGTGTCCCATTGAAGATAGCATTGGGACATATTTAAGTGTTACGTCATAACAGAGTGATCTATGCTTCCGTGGTATTATTGTAGAATACATTTAAAAAAGTAAATTATCAATGGCATGCAGCTTGCGTAGCTCTGAATGAGCTATTGACACACACACACGCACGCATGCACGCACGCACGCACGCTCGCTCCTGTTCAAAGAGATGGTAAAAGGAAGTGGAGAGACTAATCTGTCATCGAGCCAAGATAAGGTCATTCTGAAGTACAAAAGGTCGTGTGCTGTCTGTGTCCAATCAACACTACACACAAGTGAGTAAGAAAATGACAGCGTATGTCTAGGCTTTACTGTATATGAATGCATGTAGGTGTGTGTCTGTCTGTGTGTGTCGGTGTCTGGATCTGTATGTGTATGTGTGTGGGTGTGTGTGTGTGTCCTTCAGAACACAGTGATTAAGGCTGGAAATTGCCAGGGACGATAGAATATATTGGATTCTCACGATTCTATATGTATTGCGAGTCGATACTGCGTATTTATTGCAATTTGATACTGCGTATTTATTGCAATTTGGTGTTCCAAATATATTGCTCACTATATGTCTGCTGCAGAGAGACAAAAGAACATGCTGAAAACATGTTGACTATTTAAAACAAGAAGATGGAGAACAAGCTATATGATGAAAAATACTGGAGTTTTGGCGCAGGTACAGCAGACTAGTCCTAGCTAACGCCATATTATATTTTTTACAAATCGATCGTGTGAGTCAAAGCATCGCTATAATATCATCCAAAATAATATAACGATATTTAACTGCGTCAATTCCCCCCCCCCCCATCACTAGTGTATATGAACAACTGTGTGTGCGCGCGTGTGTAGCACCCTCAAATCAGCTCATTTGTGAGGCGCGAGTGCTTTATATTTACTGCTGCTGGCAAGCCGCCAGGGGCCACCGCAAAGCATCCAGGGACAGCCAGGCTATTTTGGGGGCTGTTGCAAGGGAGTGCTTATCCACGATGCAACTCTGCATGAGCAGCACGCAGCGCCAGGCTTGCTGCAAAGTATGACACCCCAATCAAATGTTATTTAAAATACCCTAGCCTCCATGCAAACTCACTCCATTCAATCCTTTGTAATTTGATCATCAAATCTACTTAGTGTATTTTTTCTAACCCCCTCCATACCCTTTACCTGACTTGACTATCTATGAGCACAGCATAGCCACACACACACACACACACACACACACACACACACACACACACACACACACACACACACTGCAGAGAGAGGGCTGAAAATCAGGACACACCCATAACTCCAGGCATGTCAGAGAGGAGAGAGAGCTGTGAGAGGGGACTGGGTGACCAACAGCAGATGGAGTAAGAACTGAGGGGTATACTATGATTGAAGCGAGACCTGAACAAAAATAAAATGCAACATCTATCTATGGATTTCACATGACTGGGCAGGGGCGCAGCCATAGGTGGCCTGGGAGGGCATAGGCCCACTCACCTGGGAGCCAGACCCAGCCAATCAGTTTTTTCCCAAAAAAAAGGGCTTTATTACAGACAGAAATACTTCTCAGTTTCATCAGCTGTCCGGGTGGCTGGTCTCCGACGATCCCGCAGGTGAAGGTCCTGGGCTGGCATGGTTACACGTGGTCTGCGGTTGTGAGGCCGGTTGTACGTACTGCCAAATTCTCTAAAATGACATTGGAGGGGGCTTATGGTAGAGAAATTCAATTCAATTCTCTAGCTACAGCTTTCGTGAACGTTCCTGCAGTCAGTATGCCAATTGCACGCTCTCTCAAAACTTGAGACATCTGTGACATTGTGTTGTGTGACAAAACTGCACATTTTAGAGTGGCCTTTAATTGTCCCCAGCACAAGGGGCATCTGTGTAATAATCATGCTGTTTAATCAGCTTCTTAATATGCCACACCTGTCAGGTGGATGGATTATCTTGGCAAAGGAGAAATGCTGACTAACAGGGATGTAAACAAATTTGTGCACAAAATTGGAGATTAATAAGCTTTTTGTGCGTATGGAAAATTCCAGGGATTTTTTATTTCAGCTCATGAAACATGGGACCAACAATGTTGCATTGATATTTTTGTTCAGTATACTTATGTCTTTATCAAATCATTCCCTCCAGGGCTCAAAATTAAGGGTGTCCCGTCATCCCTGGGACTAAAAAATATATTTATACTGTTCAAAATAGACTAAAAAAAGAAATGAGGTTGATGCAACAGATCAGACCGTTTACCTTAAAATGCTGATCGTTTTATTTCTTCATTTTATACGCTCAACGAACCATGCCTCAAGTATGTCAACAGAATCAAGCCTTTAGACGTCAATTATCATTCATTATATTTGTATCAGCTTGGACAAGAGGCTGTAGCCAATATGCATATCACCTACACTTTGATATGTAGGCTTTTTTTATTTATGTACAGTGCATTCGGAAAGTATTCAGACCCCTAGACTTTTTCCACTTTGTTACGTTACAGCATTATTCTAAAATTTATGAAATATATTTTGTTCCTCATCAATCTACACACAATACCCCATAATGACAAAGTGAAAACAGGTTTTTAGAAATGTTAGCAAATGTATTAAAAACAAAAAACAGAAATACCTTATTTACATAAGTATTCAGACCCTTTGCTATGAGACTCGAAATTGAGCTCAGGTGCATCCTGTTTCCATTGCTCATCCTTGAGATGTTTACACAACTTGATTGGAGTCCACCTGTGGTAAATTAAATTGATTGGACATGATTTGGAAAGGCACACACCTGACTATACAAGGTCCCACAGTTGACAGTGCATGTCAGAGCAAAAACCAAGCCATGAGGTCGGAGGAATTGTACGTAGAGCTCCGAGACAGGATTGTGTCGAGGCACAGATCTGGGGAAGCGTACCAAAACATTTCTGCAGCTTTGAAGGTCCCCAAGAACACAGTGGCCTCCATCATTTGTTTGGAAGTTTGGAACCACCAAGACGCTTCCTAGAGCTGGCCGCCCGGCCAAACTGAGCAATCGGGGGAGAAGGGCCTTGGTCAGGGAGGTGACCAAGAACCCAATGGTCACTCTGACAGAGCGCCAGAGTTCCCCTGTGGAGATGGGAGAACCTTCCAGAAGGACAACCATCTCTGCAGCACTCCACCAATCAGGCCTTTTGGTAGAGTGGCCAGACGGACGCCACTCCTCAGTAAAAAGACACTGACAGCCCGCTTGGAGTTTGCCAAAAAGCACCTAAAGGACTCAGACCATGAGAAACAAGATTCTCTGGTCTGATGAAACCAAGATTGAACTCTTTGGTCTGAATGCCAAGTGTCACGTCTGGAGGAAATCTGACACCATCCCTACCGTGAAGCACGGTGGTGGCGGCATCATGCTGTGGAGATGTTTTTCAGCAGCAGCGACTGGGAGACTAGTCTGGATCGAGGGAAAGATTAACAAAATAAAGGTAGAGCGAGATCGTTGATGAAAACCTGCTCCAGAGTGCTCAGGACCTCAGACTGGGGCGAAGGTTCACCTTCCAACAGGACAACAACCCTTAGCACACAGCCAAGACAATGCAGGAGTGGCTTCGGGACAATGTCCTTGAGTAGCCCAGCCAGAGCCAGGACTTGAACCCGATCGAACATCTGTTGGATGTAACATAACAAAATGTGAAAAAAGTCAAGGGGTCTGAATACTTTCCGAATGCACTGTATATGAAAATTCGATTAGAATATTATTCAAATGTTGGCCTCACTGATCCAATTTGGATCGGAGTAATTGCGATTTGTGTGTGATTGTTTTCTTACTTATCCATTAGGACAACTCAAATCTATATACTTCTTGACCTACTTTTTTTTCTTACTTGTCCCAGACAAGAGAGTACAAGTGTTAATGTCGAGCTCTGCGCTACATTCAGGATAAATGGAGTTAGCCCTGAGTTAGCCTGCCCGGGAACAGGTTAGTTCTGAAGGATTCGTTGCCATATTCATTTACCTGTCTAAAAGGTGAGCCACTTTCATGGTATCTGTTATCCAGAGTTGAACTCAGAGTTGACCAAAGTTACCTCGCTACCTTCTCAAATCACATTGGTCGTAAATGTCCCAAACATGGCATGATGACACATCAACTGAATTAATTAAGATCAACCATCTGACTGATCGATTGATTAACCACAGATCTGCTGTGTCAACTAGGAGAGGGCATCAAGGGATACTGTGAGATTCCCTTGAGATTCTGACATAAAAATGGATAGTGTTTTTATGTCTCTGCATGCAGTATGAAGGAAGTTAGTGTTAGTTTTGAGAGCCAATGCTAACTAGCGTTAGCACAATGACTGGAAGTGTAAAAGTACAGTAGCATTGTATCCCTCCCTTTAACCTTACTAACTCTTCTTGCAATAATCAGTAATTCTAATAGTTAGTAACACTAATAGTAGGGCAACCACCCAACATTGACACAGAGTATGATTAAGTGCTAAGAATATCCCCCCCCCCAAAAAAAGCTTAAGAACAACACCACTTTGATGTTGTTGGCTTGCTCGTAACGGAAGACTGTATTCTTGGCAATGGCGAGAGCCAGTCAGGAAATGAGGTCAGATTATATTCACTGGTATAAAAGGGAGGCAGAGAGAGCGAAAGAGGGAGAGGGATAATATAAGTGATTTCATGTTGAATAAGCTGCAGTTTTGGGTTAGTTCCTATCCAGCTGTGAGTTTTTGCCTTCAGCTGAGCCGGTCAGCAGGACTCCATCCAGATGCTGCTTTATCTGACCCCCCCCTCCCTAGAGACGTGCACACAGACACACACACACACACAAAGTCACCTACATATGTATTGCTTGTGTCTGGTATTGAATGTGAAAAAGGACAAGACAACCAGACTCAAATGGTCAAGGTCACTCATTCAAACACAGATCATCTTTGATTAATCCACAGATTACAGCGACGAGACAACGACTCTCCAGCCAACCTCGATCCTAAACCAACCTCACTAGCAGTCATGAGACAGTATTAGTAGTACAATTGTAAACCTGAGCTCCCAGACGTAGCAGTCTAGTCCAGTTTTATCCTAACCTAGTCCTCTCCTCACAATATTTAGTAGCACATTATGACAGTTCAGAAAACCTCCGCTCACAGACAGACCCAGCAGCCCAGTCCTGTGTTAACCTAGTTCGTCAACTCACAGTAGTGATATAGACATATAGCTCAGCTCACAGACCCAGCAGCCCAGACCCCATCCTAGTCTAGTTCCTCACCTCACAGGTGTTGTAGTCCTCAGAGTCCAGCAGGAGGCAGAGTTTGGGCAGTAGCTCAGGCCAGTTCTGCAGCTCCCCTTTGGAGGCGATGGTGGTGATGAGGATACCTGGGTCAGGAGAGAGAGAAGAGAGAGAGACAGAGACCGACAGAGAGAGAGAGGACAGAGCGAGAGAGAGGACAGAGAGACAGAGATGAGACAGGTCTCCTCGAAGCAACTCTACAATCAATCAACCCTCCCTTATAACAATCACCTCAGTGCTTAGTCATCATCATCAGGATTGGCAGAGCTAATATCCTGCACTTTGAGTCAGTTTATGATAGGTGATTCACACACTCCTGTTTGTTAATTTCTGTCAGATGTGTGGTAACCATGGCAACAGAGCCCCGGCACAGTCTGTTGCCTGCCTGCTGACTGATAAGGAGGCACCATGAAAACACCTTTGGTTATCTCAACAAGCCAGCTGGCTAATCAAACCTTCAGAAATAACCATGCAGCCAGACACCAGCGAGATGGAGGGAGTTCTATTACCCTGAGCCGCGGTGTACCAGTCTATGCCCTGTGACGTGAACAGGCAAAAGCGGTGAGGGAGGAGCGCCCTTCTCAAATCAAACAATCAGGGGACTCGGTCATGTTGGCAATAAGGCAGCATGGTGCATCGTCCAGAAACATAAAACATATATTTTCCATAAAATATGTTAGATTTTTGGGAAGGTGGGAAAGCAGATATTTTTTTATTTTTTTTTGCAATCACTTTTGCATGGGAAACAATGAATCCTACTCATTACTCCACGTGCATAATCTAGCCTATGCTACGGCACTTTTGTTTTGAGCGGATTTCGCCGTGGGCTTTCAACAGGGCACCTGGCTCACACCTACAAGGCAGCCCGGTTCCAAAAAGAAAGCAATCACTTTTCACCCGGTGCAAACTTCTCCCACAGAGGTAACCTGGGCCAGATAATCGAATCCCCTCAATGACTCAAAGTTTCAGGTCAATACAGTACGAGTCATACTAACCATAAAACACAGTGGTCAAAAATGTAAATGGTTCCAATAGTTTTTTCACAATTCATTTTTCCATGTTGTGATTTGGTGTAGGCTTACCCTGTTGTGACTTTTTGATAACTGTGTAAATCTCTTTCGGACAAGGTGACTTTTATCAATATATTCGTCTGTAGTCACTCCTCAAAAATGAAATGCTAATTAGCCGCTAATGTGGCTATCATACAGAACTACACATGCCTGTCCCATGCTTCACGTAAGTCACCAGGGCTATGATGATCTGGACGAAACCGAGGCAAAGGTAAGAATATCGGGATCATTTAGCGGACGCTCTTATCCAGAGCAAATTAGAGGCGCAATTAGGGTTAAGTGCCTTGCTCAAGGGCACAGAGATTTTTCACCTAGTCAGCTCGGGATTTAAACCAGCAACCTTTCGGTTACTGGCCCAATGCTCTTAACCGCTAGTTAGTTAGCAACATTAGCCTAGCTAGATGGCTACATTAGCCGTCTATTTGTCTAGCCCTTTAAATGCATGAGAAATTGGGTCATAAAACAAGTTATATAAACCAACAGTCCGACTTGCTAGTTAACTAGCTAACTAACTTAAATGGTGAAGCTAAGCGTTCTTGATAATGTTTGTTTGTGTCTGTCTGTGGGTGAGGGGTGGGTACTTCAAGTACTATTTGACTAGCTAGCTGTATTATTTTGGTCTGGTTTATTGAGAGGTTTCAGAGATGGACTGATTCGCATGCTCGAGTCAACAGTGTGCTAACTTTACTGCGGGAAGACATTGATCTGTTTACCCTCTGGACAGCAGATGCTTATTAGTACAACTATAGGCACATTTATGTAACATTATTTAGTCCTACCTGCTATGGTGGGTTTTTAATTCATTGGTATTCACATGTTTGTTTTTGAGGTAAAGTTACTGTGATGTTATTGATGCCAAATTGCAAACCTTATTTGCACCTTCTCTATTCTAGAACCAATGGGTGCGCGCCTGAGGCTTATCACCTTTAAACCAGGTAAGCGGTTTCAACCTGGAACCAATGTTCCCTCTAAGCTGCGTGTCGGCGCGCAGCTCGCCAGGGACTGCTGCGAAAAAACACACACACACACACACACATTAGCCTTTTCAGAGAAGCACAAAATTGAACTTCACTCAACTTTCTAGAGTTTTCCCCGTTAGTTAACACTAACAACGTTTCATTTTACTCTGGGAATTGTGATGGAATCAACACAGTATTAGCCACTATCAATGCAACCTACCGAAACAAAACGAACTATGCAAGACATTTTGTTAGTTATAGGCAGAGCACACCGGAGTAGGATTCTATTGCATTGACAGGCACGACTCAGGCCCGTACACTACACAGACCGGTGCGCCTGTCACGGAATCAGCCGAGGCTGCTCCTCCTCCTTGCTCGGGCAGGCTTCGGCGTTCGTCGTCCCCGGAGTACTAGCTGCCACCGATCTATGTTTCGGTGTTTGACTTGTTTTGTCCTGATTGTGTACACCTGTTCCCCATTATGTTGTATTGTATTCCCTATTTAACCCTCTGTCGTTCATTGTGTGTTGTGTGTTATTGTATTCGTCATCGGCAGTGTTCATGTGCGGGTTATTTGAATCCTCCTTGTGTGGAGATTGTTTTTCTACTCTGGTTACTTTAGAGTAAAGTATGTTTCCAGTAAGCTCTGTGTCCTGCGTTTGACTTCGCCTACCGCATTCACCGTCGCATTCTGACAGCGCCATTACCAATCAGAGCTGCAGTAGGCATTTATGCAATTTGACCATTGCCATATATGGATTTGTGCCATTCACTTTGAACTGGACTGTTTTACAGCATGAGCGGTCACGATAATTATGCGCTTGCTTTGAGATCAAAGCGAGAGCTGCATGTAGCCACATGCACACATTTGTTCATATTCTTTGCTAGTTTTCTTTTCTTTTTTATTTAACTAGGCAAGTCAGTTAAGAACAAATTCTTATTTACAATGACGGCCTACACCGGCCAAACCCGGACGACCCTGGGCCAAGTGTGCGCCGCCCTATGGGACTCCCAATCACGGACGGTTGTGATACAGCCTGGAACCAGGGGGTCTGTAGTGACGCCTCAAGCACTGAGATGCAGTGCCTTAGACCGCTGCGCCACTCGGGTGAGTTAGTGAGTTATTAGCCCAGTTATAGCTCATTTGTAGTCGGCAATGTGGGAGCACAAAGCTTTTTTTCACGTATTAAAAAGGGGCAGTGTTGTATTTTGAGACAGGCTTGAATAAGCCAAGTAGCCAATAGGCAGAGGGTAGCATAATTTGTCTGATTCTCTGTAATAATGGTATGGGAATAAAAAATGAATTTTATTTTGTAAAGTGGTTTCTTGCATCAAACACCACAAAATGTTCAGTCACCTCCTTGTCTGAAGGACAAGTGGATAAACAAGTTCATGTCAAGCCCTGCATGTTTTTTTCAAAAGTTTAATGGAATGTAAGCCTACATTGAACGCCACACATTGGCTGCTACTGTAGGCTGAATGATAGAACAGCTATTTCCATGTTCACATTTTATGGGATGCATTTTCTTCATTGTTTTTGATGGTAGGCCACTCTGGTAGGCCTACATTATGATCAAATAACCACAGTAAAACAGTATATTAAAGCGGGTACAGCCTCAAGTGTTCACAGTAAACGTGCGCCGGAAGTTGCACAGAAATTTCAAGTTTGCGCTCAGCAGACCAAAAAATTTGCTCAGTGCCTAAAAATATTAGAGGGAACATTGCCTGGAACACCATTCTCCTGCTTTGGTCTGTTTCAGTCATCGAAGAGAAGAAGTGTGTGAAGGGTTTTGTAATCAGGTATGAGCTGGGCTGGAACAAAAGCTTACATACTCCTGCCATTCAGATCTGGAGCAGTACACCCTTTTAAGTAATTATTCTGCACTACGGGTACATTTGAATTGATATACACTGAGTGTACAAAACATTAAGAACACCTGCTCTTTCCATGACAGACTGGCCAGGTGAATCCAGATGAAAGCTATGATCCCTTATTGAGGTCACTTGTTAAATCCACTTCAAAATCAGTGTTGATGAAGGGACATGGATTGTGTATGTGTGCCATTCAAAGGTTGAATGGGCAAGACAAAAGATTTAAGTGCCTTTGAACAGGGTATGGTAGTAGGTGCCAGGTGCACCGGTTTGTGTCAAGAATGGTGCACCACCCAAAGGGGGGGGGGGGGGGGGGGACGACACTCAATTTTAGGAAGGTCTTCCTAATTTTTGGTATACTCATTGAGTGACACCAAAGCAGCGGCTGCTGCTAAGAAGTACAGCAGAGTAATTTGTAGCATCGTATTGCTTAGTTTATCATTTGTGTCAACTTTGAATTCAATCTAAGCCACAGGTTGTTAATGTCCTCCATTTTGTACACAGACACGAAGATATTCAAGCAGGACATTGAGAGCAAATATCCCAAGTCTCCAATGGTCCCAAAACTGGATGATGTGCAGGGCTAAGTGACCACACACTCAAATGGACCTACAGTCGGGTTAAGACTCTTCCATCATTTAAACACAGTAGACATAGCGTAAACCACCATGTTGTCAACAAAATGCTGTCCTCTATGCTTAAGTTGTGTATGGCTCAATTTGTGGAAAATGCTGTGATCACTCAGTCTTTCATGTTGTGATTCACAGACACACAAAAACCACCATTTGAATGCTGCAACTGCGACGGAAGGACGTTGAGGGACTGAGTATGACTGGACATGGGAGGGACGGATATTTGTGACAATGACCTACAAGGAGTGCAGAAGCACACCAGCATCCCCATGTTATGTTTATTCCATGGCCAACCACCCCTCTAGCTACTCCTTATTCCACACTATGCATTCTATGCCCCATAGTTCCTCAACTTCGGACACTTTGGAACACTCCATCTTATCTCTATAAACCCTCCCTACCTTCACCTATAAATGACAAGGGTGTTGACATGCATATAGGCATGGCTTCTTGGTTTTAAGTCTGTTAAGTGTGCATTTCTGTTTCTCATTACGCTGGTGTTGACCTAATATTTTATATTAAACCTACCTTACGCATCCAGTTGTTTCTCCATTTGTAACTCACCCACCAAAAATCACAATATGCTGTTTTACGTTGTGTTATTTGTGCTGGACTAATTCCTATAACGGAAAAGCAGAAGAATCTGTGCGCTCTCAGATAGTAATAATAGTTCATATGGTGCTCATTGATGTCCCAGGTTTGTGGCATTGATGAATAAATAATTGAATCTTTACTTCAAGTCAGATGTTTATATGTTACGTTAGGTATAAAAGGCATATGTATGCATTGTTTACTATTTTGATTTCTTTCAAACAATGTAATTGTTGGAGTTCATGTGTTTGACGTGATTGATGAGTGACTAGGTGCATTCTTGTCAAATAAATATACTTATTCATTCATGATTATGGAAACATTCTGCAATGAGTTAATCTGGCTTTGAATCTGGCTAGCTTCTTCAAATATAGAAAACTAGCCTATTCATCGCACATTGTAAACATCTGACTGCTACTAGCATAGTATTCTGTACAAGACCAGGGCTCCAGATTGCGACCATTTAGTCACATTTTGCAACCATTTGACTTGACTGTGCGAATTACATTTTTAATTGGACGCATCAATGCAAGCTGAAGATTCATTAAATAGTCACCTCACTCAAAATCCCCGCTCTCCCTCTCCCCCGATGTGCGCTCCAGGAGAGAGAAAAAAGGCTTCGGATTGTAGAACATTTCAAAATCCAATTGCGGGAAATACAGTTTTGGAAGCAACTACTGCTGTTCTCAGCTTTCTGTTGGTATAATTTTGAAAAATGCTAATCGGCCACTGCAAGTGCATAGTGTAGCCGCTACAACTGCAAAGTTTTTTTAGGACATTACATTTGCTGTTAGATTAATACATGACTACTAGCAGTAGCTATTATATTTAGTGTTAGTAATCTAGTTAATGTGTTTTGAGTTTTCACTTCCTCGTGGTGAATTAGCCACAAAATAAATTAGCCTATGGTATATAAAGATGTAGGCAAATGTATCTCTATATTCTGGAGCCCTATTTTAACAGTAAAACATGACAACACACTACTGTCAACCCACAATTCAGGATAATCACTGGATTATGTTGCTGTAAGTGCTGTTATTGTGAAGTGGAAACGTCTAGGAGCAACAATGGCTCAGCCGCGAAGTGGTAGGCCACACAAGCTCACAGAATGGGACCACCGAGTGCTGAAGCGCGTAGAGCGTCAAAATCGTCTGTCCAAACTATTGGAACCATTTTCATATTTGACTGCTAGGTTTTATGGGTATTATGACATCAACACTGTTACACCTGTGAAGAAAAATAACCTGAATACGTCATGCTACGGTATGGTTTAAAATGAACCCCACGCTAAAGCCTGATGGACATCCATAAAACGAGTCTACTGTAGCAGCTTGGCTTGTGGTACAAGATGACTGACACACAATAAAAGCAATTCAAATGCAATTTATTTATTTTTCAACTAGCCTGATCAAAAGCGGGCAAGCCATACATACAGTTGAAGTCGGAAGTTTACATACACCTTAGCCAAATACATTTAAACTCAGTTTTTCACAATTCCTGACATTTAATCCTAGTAACATTTCCCTGTCTTAGGTCAGTTAGGATCACCACTTTATTTTAAGAATGTGAAATGTCAGAATAATAGTAGAGCGAATGATTTATTTCAGCTTTTATTCCTTTCATCACATTCCCAGTGGGTCAGAAGTTTACATACACTCAATTAGTATTTGGTAGCATTGCCTTTAAATTGTTTAACTTGGGTCAAATGTTTCGGGTAGCCTTCCACAAGCTTCCCACAATAAGTTGGGTGAATTTTGGCCCATTCCTCCTGACAGAGCTGGTGTAACTGAGTCAGGTTTGTAGGCCTCCTTGCTTGCACATGCTTTTTCAATTCTGCCTACACATTTTCTATAGGATGGAGGTCAGGGCTTTGTGATGGCCACTCCAATACCTTGACTTTGTTGTCCATTTTGCCACAACTTTGGAAGTATGCTTGGGGTCATTGTCCATTTGGAAGACCCATTTGCGACCAAGCTTTAACTTCCTGACTGATGTCTTGAGATGTTGTTTCAATATATCCACATAATTATCCTTCCTCATGATGCCATTTATTTTGTGAAGTGCACCAGCCCCTCCTGCAGCAAAGCACCCCCACAGCATGATGCTGCCACCCCCGTGCTTCACGGTTGGGATGATGTTTTTCGGCTTGCAAGTGTCCCCCTTTTTCCTCCAAACATAACGATGGTCATTATGGCCAAACAGTTCTATTTTTGTTTCATCAGACCAGAGGACATTTCTCCAAAAAGTACAATCTTTGTCCCCATGTGCAGTTGCAAACCGTAATCTGTCTTTTTTATGGCGGTTTTGGAGCAGTGGCTTCTTCCTTGCTGAGCGGCCTTTCAGGTTATGTCGATATTTTACATTTTAGTCATTTAGCAGACGCTCTTATCCAGAGCGACTTACAGTTAGTGAGTGCATACATTTTTTCATACTGGCCCCCCGTGGGAAACGAACCCACAACCCTGGCGTTGCAAGCGCCATGCTCTACCAACTGAGCTACACGGGGCCCAATAGGACTTGTTTTACTGTGGATATAGATACTTTTGTACCTGTTTCCTCCAGCATCTTCACAAGGTCCTTTGCTGTTGTTCTGGGATTGATTTGCACTTTTCGCACCAAAGTACGTTCATCTCTGGGAGACAGAACGCGTCTCCTTCCTGAGCGGTATGACGGCTGCGTGGTCCCATGGTGTTTATACTTGCGTACTATTGTTTGTACAGATGAACGTGGTACCTTCAGGCGTTTGTAAATTGCTCCCAAGGATGAACCAGACTTGTGGAGGTCCACAAAAAATTTTTCTGAGGTCTTGGCTGATTTCTTTTGATTTTCCCATGATGTCAAGCAAAGAGGCACTGAGTTTGAAAGTAGGCCTTGAAATACATCCACAGTTACACCTCCAATTGACTCAAATGATGTCAATTAGCCTATGAGAAGCTTCTAAAGCCATGACACCATTTTCTGGAATTTTCCAAGCTGTTTAAAGGCACAGTCAACTTAGTGTATGTAAACTTCTGACCCACTGGAATTGTGATACAGTGAATTAATCTGTCTGTGTAAATAATTGTTGGAAAAATTACTTTGTGTCATGCACAAAGTAGATGACCTAACCGACTTGCCAAAACTATAGTTTGTTAACAAGAAATTTGTGGAGTGGTCGAAAAACAAGTTTTTTAATGACTCGGACCTAAGTGAACGTAAACTTCCGACTTCAACTGTACATGGTATCAATACATTATTAAGTGCTTGTGACAAAAGGGGTTTGCCTGAGCAACATAGAAAGAGCAAACTGTGTAGAATTTAAAACAACCAAGACTGTTTTGATGGCCTCCCGAGTGGTGCAGCGGTCTAAGGCACTGCATCGCAGTGCTAGAGGCGTTACTACAGACCCTGGGTCATTCCCGGGCTGTGCCAGAATCGGCCGTGGACGGGAGTCCCATAGGACGGCGCACAATTGGCCCAGCCACGTCCGGGTTGGGGGAGGGTTTGGCCAGGGAGGCTTTACTTGGCTCATTGCGCCCTAGAGACTCCTTGTGGCGGGCCAGGTGCCTGCGGGCTGACCCTGGTCGCCAGTTGAACAGTTTTTCCTCCGACACATTGGTGCGGCTGTCTTCCGGGTTAAGCTGGCGTGTGTTAAGGAGAGCGGTTAGGCGGGTCATGTTTCGGAGGACGCATGACTCCACCTTCGCTTCTTCCGAGCCGTTGGGAGTTGCAGCGATGAGACAAGATCGAAGTTGGGGAGAAAAGGGGAGTAAAATACACAAAAAAAGACTTTTGATCTGGTCTCATCTAGCCTGGTCTGTCTCTTGACCTGGCCTGGTCCTAGATCGGTTTGTAATGTGCTGTCATCTCATATGGTCAGTGTCATGCCAAACATATACGAGTTGGCTATACAGCACAAACAGATCTGGAAACCAGGCTATTTCCTGAACCTCTATGGCAGGGTTCCCCAACTGGCGGCCCGCGGGTCAAAATGGTTTTATTTGGCCCCCAAGTTTTCTGAGCAAATCAAAACAAAAATATATACAGTACCAGTCCAAAGTTTGGACACACCTACTCAGTCAAGGGTTTTTCTTTACTTTTACTATTTTCTACATTGTAGAATAGTGAAGACATCCAAACTATGAAATAACACATATGGAATCATGTAGTAACCAAAAAAGTGTTAAACAGATTCTTCAAAGTAGCCACCGTTTTCCTTGATGACAGCTTTGCACACTCTTGGCATTCTCTCAACCAGCTTCACCTAGAATGCTTTTCCAACAGTCTTGAAGGAGTTCCCACATATGCTGAGCACTTGTTGGCTGCTTTTCCTTCACTCCAACTCATCCCAAACCATCTCAATTGGGTTGAGGTCGGGGGATTGTGGAGGCCAGGTCATCTGATGCAGCACTCCATCACTCTCCTTCTTGGTCAAATAGCCCTTACACAGCCTGGAGGTGTGTTGGGTCATTGTCCTGTTGAAAAACAAATGATAGTCCCACTAAACCCAAACCAGATGGGATGGCGTATTGCCGCAGCATGCTGTGGTAGCCATGCTGGTTAAGTGTGCCTTGAATTCTAAATAAATCACTGAGAGTGTAACCAGCAAAGCACCAACACAACTCCTCCTCCATGCTTCACGGTGGGAACCACACATGAGGAGATCATCCGTTCACCTACTCTGCGTCTCACAAAGACATGGTGGTTGGAACCAAAAATCTCAAATTTGGACTCATCAGACCAAAGGACAGATTTCCATCCTTCTTAAGTCCATTGCTCGTGTTTCTTGGTCCAAGCAGGTCTCTTCTTATTATTGGTGTCCTTTAGTAGTGGTTTCTTTGCAGCAATTCGACCATGAAGGCCTTATTCACGCAGTCTCCTCTGAACAGTTGACTCTGCACCGGTACCCCCCTGTATATAGCCTCCCTACTGTTATTTTATTTTACTGCTGCTCTTCAGTTATTTGATTATTTATTTTTTGCTTAACACTTTTTTTATTTGTTTTACTTTGCATTGTTGGTTAAGGGCTTGTAAGTAAGCATTTCACTGTAATGTGTACACCTGTTGTAGTCGGTGCATGTGGCAAATAAAATTTGATTTGATGTTGAGATGTGTCTGTTACTTGAACTCTGTCAAGCATTTATTTGGGCTGCAATTCTGAGGCTGGTAACTCTAATGAATTTATCCTCGGCAGCAGAGGTAACACTGGGTCTTCCATTCCTGTGGCGGTCCTCATGAGAGCCAGTTTCATCATAGCGCTTGATGGTTTTTGCGACTGCACTTGAAGAAACTTTCAAAGTCCTTGAAATTTTCCGGATTGACTGACCTTCATGTCTTAAAGTAAAGATGGACTGTCGTTTCTATTTGCTAATTTGAGCTGTTCTTGCCATAATATGGACTTGGTCTTTTACCAAATAGGGCTATCGTCTGTAGCTTGTCACAACACAACTGATTGGCTCAAACTCATTAAGAAGGAAAGAAATTCCACAAATTAACTTTTAACAAGGCACACCTGTTAATTGAAATGCACTCCAGGTGACTACCTCATGAAGCTGGTTGAGAGAATGCCAAGAGTGTGCAAAGCTGTCATCAAGGCAAAGGGTGGCTACTTTGAACAATCTAAAATATATTTTGATTTGTATAACACTTTTTTGGTTACTACATGATTCCATGTGTTATTTCATAGTTTTGATGTCTTCACTATTATTCTACAATGTAGAAAATAGTAAAAATAAAGAAAAACCCTGGAATGAGTAGGTGTCAACTTTTGACTGGTACTGTATTATTATTATTATTATTATTATTATTATTATTATTATTATTATTATTATTAGACATGAGACTAAAAACGCCAGGAAATCAGCTCCAAGTGATTTTAATTTAGGAAATCTGTTCCAAGTATTCCCACGCATAACAGAAAGACACGTGATCTTACACAAATGTAAGCAAGGTTTTAAATTATATTTTAGTCAAATATTATATCTGTTTGGGCTTCTTGCGGTCAATTTGCAGTCTACAAGTTATTTGTAATTATGTTCCGGCCCACCGACCATCTGCTCAAGACAAAAATTATAATAATCAGCCCACGGCTGAATCTAGTTGATGATCCCTGCTCGGTCTTAATTTATCTTTATTTAACCAGATACAGTGCAGTCTGCTTACAGTGTATTTGGTTATAGTGATCAAATTGTCCAGCATGGACGTGATCACGATAAGAGGAGAGCACTATAATTCAATGAGGACGACGTTCTCTGTTACAAATGCAGGCTGACACTTACCCACGGTGGCTCGGATGAGGGGTGAGGAGTCTCCGATGTTCTGCAGACACTCGCTCTTGATGAAGTCAGACACTCCATTGGGGAAGTTCTGGTAGTGGGCCTTCACATTGTTCTTCAGAATCAGACCACTCAGAGACCGGGTCGGCTCATCTGGAGAGAAGGGGAGGTGGGGGGCAGTCGATTTAGTGGTAAATTCAATTTTCTATTAAGTCAATGTATGATTAGTCTATCAGCCGAAATGCATAAATTGAATTAGGACTAAACATCCGATGAAGATTTTCCCCAATTAACACGGAATTCTAATTTGTCTCCAACACTTTGTTTTAATAGAATTAATGCAACTTGGCCTAACTTCTACATGATGCATTTGATTGGCGTCTAAAAACACTAAACAAACATATAAAACGCAACATGTAAAGTGTTGGTCCCATGTTTCATAAGCTAAAATAAAAACATCCCAGAAATATTCCATATGCACAAAAAGCTTATTTCTCTCAAATTGCTCACAAATTTGTTTACATCCCTGTTAATGAGCATTTCTCCTTTGCCAAGATAATCCATCCACCTGACAGTTGTGGCATATTAAGAAGCTGATTAAACAGCATGATCATTACACAGGTGCAGCTTGTGCTGGGGACAATAAAAGGCCACTCTAAAATGTGTAGTTTTGTCACAACACAATGCCAAAGATGTCTCAAGTTGAGGGAGCGTGCAATTGGAATGCTGACTGCAGGATTGTCCACCAGAGCGGTTGCCAAATAATTGAATGTTCATTTCTCCACAATAAGCAGACTCCAAAGTCGTTTCAGAGAATTTGGCAGTACGTCCAACCGGCCTCACAACTGCAGACCACATGTAATCACGCCAGCCCAGTACCTACACATCCGGCTTCTTCACCTGCGGGATCGTCGGAGACCAGCCACCCAGACAGTTGATGAAACTGTGGGTTTGCACAACCAAATAATTTCTGCACAAACTGTCAGAAACCGTCTCAGGGAAGCTCATCTGCGTCGTCCTCACCAGGGTCTTGACCTGACTGCAGTTCGGCATCGTAACAGACTTCAGTGGGAAAATGCTCACCGTCGATGGCCACTGGCACACTGGAGAAGTGTGCTCTTCACGGATGAATCCAGGTTTCAACTGTATCGGGCAGATGGCAGTGTGTTCCAGTTCCCGCCAATATCCAGCAACTTCGCACAGCCATTGAAGAGGAGTGGGACAACATTCCACAGGCCACAATCAACAGCCTGATCAACTCTATGCGAAGGAGATGTGTTACGCTTTATAAAAGGCAAATGGTGGTCACACCAGATACGGACTGGTTTTCTGATCCAAGCACCTACCTTTTTTTTAAGGTATCCATGACCAACAGATGCATATCTGTATTCCCAGTCATGTGAAATCCAGAGATTATGGTGTAATGAATTGATTTCAATTGAATGATTTCCTTATATGAACTGTAACTCCGTAAAATCTTTGAAATTGTTGCATTTAGCTTAGTGGGTAAGAGTGTTGTGCCAGTAACCGAAAGGTCGCTGGTTCTAATCCCCGAGCCGACTAGGTGAAAAATCTGTCGATGTGCCCTTAAGCAAGGCACTTAACCCTAATTGCTCCTGTAAGTCGCTCTGGATAAGAGCGTCTGCTAAATGACAAAAAAAACACACAAAAAACATGTTTATATTTGTTCATTGTAGAATGGAGTTTGAATACACTATTTAGTACACTACAGACAAACAGGTTAAACAACTAAAAGTGAGAAGGGGGTTGCTGTATAGCAATGTCTTACACTACTAGAAAACCAAAACATACACAAACAAAATTCCATACCCTCTCTACACAGTACATGGGGCACTCAACCAGCTACACCAAAATAAGGGAAGCCTGTAGCTAGATTCCTGTGTATGCTGAAGAAATCAAACAGTGTGACCTCATAGCAGAAGGCTGAGAAGGCATTAGAAAAGCTGGATAGCAACAGCAAATCAGCCAATGGCAAATCATTGCTTTCACTGGCTTCTCAAAGTTAATTTTCTTTGACTCATTCCCCGAACACAACATTGCAATGCTCTGCTTGCTGTAGCATAAAAACTAGACCTACAATCATAGTCATAGCCTCAGTCATTGTTTATGTTTTATCAAAGGTCTTTTCAGCATAATGATTGTGTTAGGTAGCAAGGAACAGTTTCCCTTAATACTAATGAATGGGCAATACCCAGTGGTATTTTACTGTCTGATAATTCTCCTTCAAATTTCATTACCGCTGCTTCTCTCGACCCAGAGCAGTGTAACAAATGCCATCCTCAAAAGGCAATGGCTCATCATCAGCCTAAACCGTTGGGTCATCTATTCTCCTGTACACAAACAGGTTGTCAGGCAGGTCAGGAGTTGAGTGGTGCCCGGCCGGGCATTAGGTTTAAAATTTGAGTGACCCATATTCTAGTGGTGTGGTGCCACATCAGTGACAGCACATTTTATTTGATTTATTAGGATCCCCATTAGCCAACGCCAATGGCGACTGTGAGTCTTACTGGGGTCTGACAGAACTAAAAAGACATTACAGACAAAATACTTTATATACATTTAAAAACATTAACATGTAGTGTGTTAGCGTGCGCGCACCTATCAGTTACACATACACTGAACAAAAATATCAAACGCAACACGTAAAGTGTTGGTCCCATTTTCCATGAGCTGAAATAAAATATCACTGACATTTTCCATACGCACAAAAAGCTTATTTCTCTCTAATTTTGTGCACAAATTTGTTTACATCCCTGTTAGTGAGCATATCTCATTTGCCAAGATAATCCATCCACCTGACAGGTGTGGCATATCAAGAAGCTGATTAAACAGCATGATCATTACACAGGTGCATCTTGTGCTGGGGACAATAAAAGGCAGTTTTGTCACACAACACAATGCCACAGCTGTCTCAAGTTGAGGGAGCGTGCAATTGGCATGCTGACTGCTGGAATGTTCAACAGAACTGTTGCCAGAGAATTGAATGTTCATTTCACGACCATAAGCTGCCGCCATAGTCATGTTAGAGAATTTGGCAGTAAGTCCAACCAGCCTCACAACCGCCGACCACGTGTAACCACGCCAGCCCAGGACCTCCACATCCGGCTTATTCACCTGCGGGATCGCCTGAGGAAGGGGAGGGGGGGTGCTGAGGAGTATTTCTGTCTGAAATAAAGCCCTTTTGTGCAGAAAAACTCATTCTGATTGGCTGGGCCTGGCTCCCCAGTGGGTGGACCTGGCTCCCAACTGGGTGGGCCTATGCCCTCCCAAGCACACCCATGGCTGCACCCCTGCCCAGTCATGTGAAATCCATAGATTAGGGCATTATTTATTTCATTTGACTGATTTCCTTCTATGAACTGTAACTCAGTAAAATCTTTGAAATTGTTGCATGTTACGTTTATATTTTTGTTCAGTATACATGTCAGTACATACACACAACAAGTAGGTCACATGGGGGAGAGGCGTTGTGCTGTGAGGTGTTGCTTTATTTATTTGTTTGAAACCAGGTTTGCTGTTCACCTGCACTATATAAGATGGAAGGGAGTTCCATGCACTCATCGCTCTGTATAATACTGTACGTTTCCTTGAATTTGTTCTGGACCTGGGGACTGTGAAAAGACCCCTGGTGGCATGTCAGGTGGGGTAAGTGTGTGTGTCAGTGCTGTGTGTAAGTTGACTATGCAAACCATTTGGAATTTCCAACACATTCATGTTTCTTATAAAACAAGTGATGCAGTCAGTCTTTCCTACACTCTTCGCCAAGAGTGACTGGCATGCATAGTATTAATATTAGCCCTCTGATTACAATGAAGAGCAAGATGTGCCGCTCTGTTCTGGGCCAGCTGCAGCTTAACTAGGTCCTTCTTTGCAGCACTTGACCATATGACTGGACAATAATCAAGATAAAACTAGAGCCTGCAGGACTTGCTTTGTGGAGTGTGGTGTCAAAAAAGCAGAGCATCTCTTTATTACGGACAGACCTCTCCCCATCTTTAAAACCATTGAATCTATATGTTTTTACCGTAACAGTTCACAATCTAAGGTAACACCAAGTAATTTAGTCTCAACTTGTTCAACAGCCACACCATTCATTACCAGATTCATCTGAGGTGTAGAACATAGGGAATGATTTGTACCAAATACAACGCTCTTAGTTTTAGAGGTGTTCCGGACCAGTTTATTACTGGCCACCCATTCCTAAACAGACTGCAACTCTTTGTTAAGGGTTTCAGTGACTTCATTAGCTGTGGTTGCTGATGCTTATATATGGTTGAATCAGCATATATGGACACACATGCTTTGTTTAATGTCAGTGGCAGGTCATAAAGACGGACACCGGCCGCGGGGTTCTCCGCCAGGGTTCTCCACTCCTAGAACAGACAGACGTGTCGCTCCCGTCACTAGACTAGGCGGTCAGAACTTTGTCCCCAGGCTAATTTGCTAGCAGAGAGAGAGAGAGCGCTGGATAGTGGGCGAGATAAGCCTGTGTGTGACTGCCAGCGACCATCCTGTAGCCTTCAGTAGTCTTTGTGCCAATACGCAGTAAAGCGAAACAAGCTACAGGATGTTGGTGTAAATATGAGATGGAGAATGAGGGTGGCGGGGTAAATACCTTACCTTCTGATTTCAACTTTGTCAGCACGAATATTAAGTAGTTGTTGAAGTCTGGGTATTGGTTGAGGTGTTCCAGTCTCTTTAGAGTATATTGTTAAGGAAAGGACGGAGCCCACATTGGGTGCACAACCATAGGAGTAGACATGCAGTGTGTGCTGTATTCACAACAACAAGCTGTTTGTAAAGGTTGTTAAACAGCAACTAGTGTTAAATTGTTTTTAGAGGGCATCAATGGACACCATGAATAACTCATCAGAAATCAGTCACAGTTATCATAGGATGCTCAACAGGCTGGTGCTGTGCAGTCTGAGCACATAGACAAATAGAAGCACTTGGCAATTCAACAACATCGACCAAACAGTAAGACCTCTAATCTGCATGACATAAATGGACAATATCGCATCACATAAACACTACACTATGTAGGTAACCTATAACGACGTTATAACACAACATAAACAAAGTCTTGCACGTTATTGAATGCACACACCAACATGAATGATTCGAATGCACCTTGATATTGTAACACATTTATTGTACGATGATGACAATGTTACAATGTGACCGTGAGGCTCGTATACATGATCCCTGCCACGAGCGGGTGGCTGGCTGAGAAATCACGTTCCTACACTCACAGGTTCAGCAAGATGTCAAGACCAAAATGATAACGTTGTTTTCAGCTTTCTTTCCCCTTTCTAACATTGTATGACGGGAAAGAATCGAAAGCATACTGGGGGCGACAGGGGGATGACTCGTTCTAAACACAGGCTTGCAGTTTCTTTGTTGCATTTAAGCCCAAAGGGTCAGCAACAACTAGTAGCTACACTGTACCCGCTAACATTACATTATTTCAACAACACTACTCGGAGATCGAAGGATTTGAGATTATACGAAAACGAAACTGTCCTAGGGAAAACATTTGTTTTAAAGAATACTGGATTAACTAGATATTGATAGCTACTGCATGACACCCCGTTATAATATTCCCATCATCCTAGTATTTGGCTGATTCAATAGAAAATTATATTTGTAACATTGTAGCTAGCTAGCTACATGCAGTATACTGTATCCGAAGCCCTGTACAGAACAGAAGCCTAGCGCGTGCCCTACCCGAGTGTAATGTTAGCCAAGCCAAGCTAACCGCACAAACTACCACAAAAACACCTCGAATCTACCATCAGAGAGGTCTAAACTTGCATGTTTAGCCGAGAGCGAAGGATACTTGCTGGACGGATCTTTGAGTGGACGTATCGGGAGACTGGGACTCTTTCAAAAGCTGTAGAATTTGCTGAAGTCCTTGCTCGTCTGGTTTCCACTCGCACTCCATCTTGGTTTGCTGCAATGAGATGAGAGGGAGAATGCAAAACTGTCAACACACACTGTAAATTAACGTTGTCCACAGTTGAAGAGAAGCCCTTTGCTAAGCGGTGTGACTTTTACATATTGTTTCACCTACCCGATATATCGTTGGCTTTCTTCCTCAAATGCTACTGTGTGTAATTTATTGACATGGGCCTGTCAGCGCAGGGACATTCCGTTTTCGCAACAAGCTACTCATGTGGATTCATCGCGTATTTATGATCCAACTGTGCTATGAAGTCTACAAGGTCCTAGTGCTCCTCAAATTATTTCACTCTGACGGAGAATGGTGCAATTGCGGACAAAGCCGCAGGAGATAGGGGTGCTGAGGGTGCTGCAGCACCCCCTGATTTTTTAAAATAAAATTACAACAACAAAAATTATCACAAAAGTAGTGCACCAGGCCTTTACTAGTCTGTAGCATGGGCAAACATTTTTCTCAGCATCGCAGCTATGATTGTGGCCTGAAATTCAGGGCGTTCCTTCTACATTGACATTTTAGTCATTTAGCAGACACTCTTATCCAGAGCGACTTACAGTTAGTGAGTGCATACATTTTTCATACTGGCCCCCCGTGGGAATCGAACCCACAACCCTGGCGTTGCAAGCGCCATGCTCTACCAACTGAGCTACAGGGGACTTTCTATTGGTCCATTTTTAAGCTAGGACTGTACACAGGCAGGAGGCAGGGGCCCTCAAGTACAGTAGGTGGCGGTAACCGCGGTTAAACCCCACAGAAGAAGAAGAGACGGGGGTGACAACGATAGCAGCACAGATAGAACAAGGAGCAGTTAGGATTAGTTATAAATATATTTGACGGTAGCTAGCTAGTTAGGACACCAGTAGACAGTGTCCTTCGCCCCTGCCTGTTGGTCACTGCTTTCTCGCAGTTCTGTTAATGACGGCGACTGCAGGTGTTCGGCAGGCCTTAGCGAAGGACACTGCGTGCAAACTAGCTAACTAGGAGGATTCCGATAGACAGCAGGCTGGAGGTGGGGGCGACACCAGTAGCTAGCTAGCTAGGACACCTTTAGATAGTGTCCTTCACCCCCAAAAAAGTCAGATAATGCTTTTATTTCCCTTTTGACCCACATTTTAATCGTATAGACAATCAGGGGAAATCCAGAATATCAAAAGTGTCACACAAGCATGAAGATGGTGTGCTCGAGGGGGGGTGTTCATGCAGGAACCAATGGGATCAAATCAAATGTTATTTGTCACATGCTTCGTAAATAGCAGGTGTAGACTAACAGTGAAATGCTTACTTACATCAATGCAGAGAGAAAAATTGAAAAAGAATAACACAAGGAATAAATACACAATGAGTAACAATAACTTGGCTATATACATGGGGTACCAGTATTAAGTCGAAGCTCACAGATGCAGGAATGCCTACATGCAGGAACGCCCCTAATTGCAGGTTGGAATCACACACCGGAGGAGGTTGGTGGGGGGAGCTATAGGAGGATGGGCATGGAATTATTGGAACGTAGTCAAACGTGGTTTCCATGTGTTTGATGTGTTTGATACCGTTCCATTTATTCCACTTCAGCCATTACAATGAGCCCATCCTCCTATAGCTCCTCCCACCAGCCTCCTCTCTCACACACTATTGCTCAGGGCCCGGTTTCCTAAAAGCATCTTAAGGCTAAGTTCATCAATGGGGATGGAACAGGAGTGAGAGTTCCGATCGAGGACTAATGCCGCGGGGAGAAAGACAGACAGGTGGGGAGCGTTTTGAGATGGAGTTACGCCGAGATGCCCTCGGGCCGCAAGCAAAGTTGGGAGAAGAGGAATACTGGTGCAGAGCTACATTTTAGTGGTAGGACGAAAGAGGAAGAAGAGATCGAAGAAAATTAGGAAAGCAGAGGTTGGATTTGAATTTGAGGAAGATGGCGATAAAAGTGGAGATGGGGTGTCGAAGAACATCGGTGTCAAGTTCAAACAGAGTGAGTCGTGAGGTGAAATGGAAGTGGATGAGGGCGAGTTAAATGAGGTGGAAGGTGCGGTGAAGAGCTCGGAGCCCAAGCATGACATCGATGGACATGATAAAGAAGAATCTGGTCCAGAAGGAGTGACCAGCTCTAGGAAGAGTCTTGGTGGTTCCAAACTTCTTCCATTTAAGAATGATGGAGGCAACTGTGTTCTTGGGGACCCTTCTCCCCATCCAACCTGACAGAGCTTGAGAGGATCTGCAGAGAAGAATGGAACTCCCCAAATACAGGTGTGCCAAGCTTGTAGTGTCAAATCAAATCAAATCAACAACAAAAAAGTGTCACGTGCGCCGAATACAACAGGTGTAGAACCTTACAGTGAAATGCTTACTTACAAGCCCTTAACCACCATACCCAAGAACACTCGAGGCTGTAATCGCTGCCAAAGGTGCTTCAACAAAGTACTGAGTAAAGGGTCTGAATACTTATGTAAATATGATATTTCCGTTTTTTATTTTTAATACATTTGCAAACATTTCTAAAAACGTGCTTTTGCTTTGTCATTATTGGGTATTGTGTGTAGATTGATGAGGGGGGAAAACAATGTAATCCGTTTTAGAATAAGGCTGTAACGTAACAAAATCTGGAAGAAGTGAAGGGGTCTGAATAGTTTCCGAATGCACTGTATATATATTTTTTGTTTGGTTCCCCTTTCCCATTTTGAATCACAAAGTGTAATGGATCTATACTATAGTTCAGTTGGTGGCGGTAATGCAACATATTGGATGCCAATCGCCGTTAAACCTCGCTGAAGAAGAAGAAGTTAATCAATGGTTCTAACTATGAACTTCTCATCCGCTACTGGTTGGACAAGTGTAGTGTTTGTCACGCAAGATGGAAGAGAGTCGTGTCTCGTCAGAGATCGCATTTATTTAGGGATATTAATATTACCTTTTCATTGAACACAGGAGAAACATATTGTTTCAGTTGATAATAAAACATTTCTCGTTTAGTTACTTTTGCCTCAACTTCTTTCTAACTTTCTAGGAGGTCAAGCTCAGCCAAAAACTAGGCTATACTTATTAGCCAATGTGTTTTATTGAACATACTATTAATAGAAAGATAGCTACTGTGATTTGTAAATGTGTTGCAAAAATCTGACCAATAAGAGGCCATATTGAAATATGTAAACGCCTTCATTTTTCAATGTGTGAAACCCATGAAGGCGATGGACCAAAACTACTCCAGGATATGTGCTTCAAAGGTAGGATTAACAAAGGCCTATCTCAATTGAATCACTTGTTCTAGTGTATATTGTTGGTGCTCCTAACATAAAGTTGAGAGCACCAGTTCTACCAATGAAAAACGATTCAACCATTGTTAAATTCTCTTTGATTCAACACTGCTCTCTGCTGGTCCGAAGTAGAGTACAATGAAAACGTGAATGTGAATCTATCGCGAGAATTCATTTCCAAGTAGGGCTCGTTGAAAAGAGCTGTAAATAAGTGTACTGACTGTGCAGTTTGCCAGATCTCACAGTAATGTTACTCCATTAGCCCGATAAGCAAACGTTTAGAGCGGTCGAATGTATACCATGATTAGGTAGCTAGATGTTGCAGAGCTCGCTGATGCAGAGCTACAGTTTAGTGGTAGGACGAAGTTTTGTTTCAGGGGCCGCTTAAACAGTCCGTGAAATTTGGACCAGTTTGACAAGCAACTGCTGATACTGACCGGACTGGAAGCATTTGTTTTGACTTCATCAGGCATCGTTCTCCACGACGGTCTAACGAAGGCTCCTCGTATAACGTAAAAGAAGATAAACATGAGCTTTCTATTGTGAGTATTCGTCTCCCGCTTATTATTTTGATTTGCTTGTTCAATGTGCCTGCCTTTTCAAGTGAACGCGTTACCATTTCCACCGTTGTTGGCTATGTTAACGTTAGCTAGTTAAGCTAACACATATAGCTAACTAGGTTAAGTTAGTTAGTTGGCTAACAACATGTAAACCCAGGCTAGTTAGCTGAGTGTCTGCAGTGAGTAACTAGCTAAGCTGTTGGTTGGTTAGGTAACTAGCGCTAGGTCTATAACGTTAGCTGAGCGCTGCCTTGTATAAAATACTAACTTACAATTTCTAGATAGCTAGTTAGTCTAGCTAGCCAACGTTAGCTATTATAAATATTATCTATTGCTAGCTAACTAGCTAGCTAGCTACCCAAATGTGCTACGACTCTCTGTGGTGTAGCTAAAGCATTAGCAATTTTGTGGCATTAATTTAACTACCAAGATGCAAGTAAATAGGCCTTAGTTATTAGCTGCCCATGTCTATCTAGCTTGTTAAAAAGATAAGTCGTTTTACGTTCTGAGTTTTTTGTCTCTTTTCCTGTTGACATAACGTTGTTAAACAAACACTGGAATTAAAATCTTAGCTAGCTAAGTTGTTAGCTCAATTGCTAGTTAGCTGACCGTATCAAAGAGATAATTTTGACTGCTATATATTCAGAGGGTGTGAGGTCAGCTTTTGTTATTGTTGAAATCAGATTATATGCTATTTTCTATTCCATAACAATTTCCTTCAATCAAATAAATGAGTAGCCTACTGTATCACTCCCTACTTCACTTCCTTATTTCCCTTTCTGATACACACACACACACTTGATCCAACTCATTGTCTTTCCATTCTAATTTCTCCCACAGTGGCAATCGGTCGTCCAAGACCTTCAAGCCCAAGAAGAACATCCCAGAGGGATCTCACCAGTATGAGCTGTTGAAACATGCAGAGGCTACACTGGGCAGTGGGAACTTACGCATGGCTGTCATGCTGCCTGATGGGGAAGACTTGAACGAGTGGGTGGCTGTCAACAGTAAGGAACATGTCACCACTAACATAGTAGGCCTAAAAAACAACCTTGACTGTTAAACAGAGCTCATCGTCCACTCCTGTGGGTGCTTTGTTTGCTGTCTCTGGTCTTCCACCAAGACCAATGACTCGTCCGGCGGATGTCTCACATCCTCTGGCACACACAAACACATTCTCTCTTACACACACACAGACACACACACACAGATGACCTCTGTCACTCAGTGGACCGACTGTTTGGGTTTCTGCTGTGAGATTTGCAAATAAAGAACCAGGCTACGCTAACATCATTAAGCCAGAGCTCAGTCTGTGAAAAAGTATTTCTGAGTTGTTGTTCCTCATATTTCAATTTAGAATGGGAGGATGGTTTGACAGGTGGAACTTTCAGAACATTGCTAATTTACTGACCTCAGTGTGTATTAGATTACATTATTTGTTTTCATGTGTGTTTGAGAGAGGAATGCATGGGCGTCTAGCTATTTGTGGACCCTGAGCAAGATTTAATTTGCAGTACACTGCGTATAGGGAGAGGTGACTGGAGGGGTGGAGGAATGTGAGAGTGCCTTTGTGCCCCTTATGTCAGTTAACACACTAATTAGATCGGAGATCACACACTAGCACTTTTATTTCCTTCAATATGAATGTTGTCTGTAGGATATAAAATGCTCTGAAGCTCAGCTAACATGTCTTTCATGATGCCACATGTCCTTGTTATTTTATTTATTTCCACAGCTGTAGATTTCTTCAACCAAATCAACATGCTCTATGGTACCATAACAGACTTCTGCACTGAAGAGAGCTGTCCTGTCATGTCTGCTGGGCCCAAGTAAGTGTGGGTGTGGTTGTGTAGGTACGTGCATGTGCTTGCTTGCCTTTTTTTTCATGTGTCATAATGATAATTGCCATTCATGAAACTTCTCTTCTGTAGATATGAGTATCATTGGGCAGATGGAACCAACATCAAAAAGCCGATAAAATGTTCAGCTCCCAAGTACATTGATTACCTAATGACCTGGGTGCAGGACCAGCTCGATGACGAGACACTCTTCCCATCTAAGATAGGTATGAGTTCATGTCTGTCATGTTTTGCCATAACCATGTCTTTCACATTGCACCATAACTTATCAGAAGATCTTTTATACCCCATCTCTGTTTAATCTGTATAGTTTGTACCCTTGACTTTGCCCTCAAGGTGTCCCGTTCAAGCGGAACTTCATGTCGGTGGCTAAGACCATCCTGAAGCGCCTGTTCAGGGTCTACGCCCACATCTACCACCAGCACTTTGACTCTGTGATGCAGCTGCAGGAGGAGGCCCACCTCAACACCTCCTTCAAACACTTCATATTCTTCGTTCAGGTACTGGACTGGAGCCCACTATCAATGTAGCCTGGTTCCCAAGTCTATTATTTCAGTACTGGAACCCATCTTCATGAACGTCACAGGAATCACTAGGCCTCTCATTTCTTGGTAATTGCAGTGGTGGAAAAAGTACCCTATTGTCATACTTGAGTAAAAGTAAAGATACCTTAATAGAAAATAGTAAAAGTGAAAGTCAGCCAGTAAAATACTACTTCAGTAAAAGTATTTGGTTTTAAATAATACTTAAGTATCAACAGTAAATGTAATTGCTAAAATGTACATAAGTATCCTCTGTAGCTCAATTGGTAGAGCATGGCGCTTGTAACGCCAGGGTAGTGGGTTCGATCCCCGGGACCACCCATACGTAAAAATGTATGCATGCATGACTGTAAGTCACTTTGGATAAAAGCGTCTGCTAAATGGCATATTTTATTATTATTATATCAAAAGTAAAAGTACAAGTATAAATCATTTCAAATTCCTTATATTAAGCAAAGCAGACGGCCACATTTTCAAGTTTATTTTTATGGATAGCCACGGGCACACCAACTCTCAGACATAATTTACAAACAAAGTATGTGTTTAGTGAGTCCGCCACATCAGAGGCAGTAGGGATGACCAGGGATGTTCTCTTGATAAATGTGTGAATTAGACAATTTTCCAAATGTAACGAGTACTTTTGGGTGTCAGGGAAAATGTATGGAGGAAAAAGTACATCATTTTCTTTAGGAATGTAGTGAAGTAAAAGTTGTCCAAAATATTAATAGTACAGTACAAATACCCCAAAAAACTACTTAAGTAGTACTTTAAAGCATTTTTACATAAATACTTTACGCCACTGGGTAATTGTATAGTGCTGGCAAGGTTACGTTAAAAGATAAAGATGGAAATACCTGGTTCCCAGTCTAGCATATCTGTTTTAGCTAGATATGATGTTGAATCAAACAAAGTTGGAACCAGGTTATCCTCAGAGTATGCGACAAAGAACTGGAGGCCATGACCCTTTGAGTAGGACTGAGACATAAAGATAATAACAATTGATTGGGTTTATATAGCGCTTTTCCAGATGCTCAAAGTGCTTTGCAATGTAAAGGGAAACTCACCTTATCCACCACCAATGTGTAGCAATCGCCTGCTTTAACCCAAGTCTTCTCTTTTTGTATTTTTAAGGAGTTTAACTTGATTGACAGGAAAGAGCTGGTCCCACTACAGGAGTTGATTGAGAAGCTGACCACCAAGGACAGATAAACCCAGGCTGACTGATCCTTTAAAACTGTGATGGGCTACTATTATTTTTGCACAGATACCCCTTCTGCCCTATATGTATACAGCATATGCTAACTTTGGGGACATGTTCTCTAGAAAGCCAGGTAAGTACGGAAGAGTCTTGCACTGTTATGGGCGCTATACTACTGCCTGAGCCGGTATGTGCTCTATAGTTGGATGTGCTCTATGGTTGCAATTTGGATGTATCCCTAAAACTGAAATCACTATGTATTGGCGTCCTCTGTTTGTATATTTATATGATTAACATTTGTCATCTGCTCGTATTGAAATCTACCACTACAGATTGCACATTTAAACAGAGGGTATGTAGGAAAGTTCAAGGGACTACATAACTATTTGAGCATATTGGTCACATTGTGATTTGCCTCAAAACATATGGTCATTTTGTAAAAGTCTGTTTTCAACAATATAATACTGGGAATCCAGTAAATTGCCAAAGCTTTATTTGATGGGCCACATACAGTATACAAGTAAAATATTGTGTTTGAGGTCACAAGTTTCTCATGTTCTCCCCATAGAATGTTCTGGCTAATAAGCCACCGAGTGAAATATAACAGCACATTCAGTGCTATCTGTTTCAATAGTGTGATGATTCCCTATGCCTTTGTAAGGTCTGAGTAATGTATTGCTGTGCTGCAGACTGCTGAGGGATGGAATCCAAAATGAAAATGTTTACTATGCAAGAAGACATGCCACTCTTCAAAGTTTCAATGATTACTATTTTCCATTCATACAGATGGGAATAAATGCTTTTCTTTCTGTGTGTTATTCAGAGTTAGTGGTGTTACTTTAAAGTGGTAGATGTTGGGACTGAGACACGTTGCTATTGGATGACTTAAATATAGACCGACTACAGTATGCAGTAAGACATGAAAGCAATTGAATACGTTGTTTAAATGCCATTTTATCTTTCTATCTTTTCAGGAAGATTTGATATGGAGATGTAACTAACTTCTGTTCAGAAATCCACACTGTAAATAGCACATTTCTGGCCTTATTGTTGTATGATATCATATTTTGGTAGCCGGCATGGACTGGTAGTTGTAGGTCTAAATAATTTAGAATGTTATTAGGTCTCTTTTAGAGGTTGTTCCTTCTCCCCTTTTCACCATGTCATAGTCCCTTCTTCCTTATATCATTGCGTTATTTTATAACTTTAGAAAATTAACATGAATGTGATTGTGTTGATCAGAAGCTGGTAAAGCAACAAAGCCATCTGCCATGCTTCACTGAGAACATCACAGCAGAATTTGATCCCCTGTCTATACACTTCCTTCAGAAAGTATTCATACACCTTGACTTATTCCACATTTTGTTGTTACATCCTGAATTCAAAATGGATTAAATTGTTGTTTTTCTCACCCATTTACACACAATACCCCATCATGACAAAGTGAAAACATGTTTTTAGAAATGTTTTCACATTTGTTGAAACTGAAATACAGAAATATCTCATTTACATAAGTATTCACACCCCAGAGGCAATACTTTGTAGAAGCACCTTTGGCAGCGATTACAGCTGTGAGTCTTTCTTTCTAGGTAAGTCTCTTAAGAGCTTTCCATACCTGGATTGTGCAACATTTGCCCATAATAATTTTTGAAATTCTTCAAGCTCTGTCAAATTGGTTGTTAATCATTGCTAGACAACCACTTTCAGGTCTTGCCATAGATTTTCAAGTAGATTTAAGTCAACTGTAACTCTGCCACTTAGGAACTATCAATGTCGTCTTGGTAAGCAACTCCAGTGTAGATTTGGCCTTGTGTTTTAGGTTATTGTCCTGCTGAATTCATCTCCCAGTGTCTGGTCTAAAGCAGACTGAACCAGGTTTGCCTCTACGATTTTGCCTGTGCTTAGCTCCATTCTGTTTCTTTTTTATTCTGAAAAACTCCCCAGTCTTTAACGATTACAAGCATACCCATAGCATGATGCAGCCACCACTATGCATGAAAATATAGAGAGTGGTACTCCGTAATGTGTTGTATTGGATTAGCCCCAAACATAACACTTTGTATTCAGGACAAAAAGTGAATTGCTTGCCACATTTTTTGCAGTATTACTTTAGTGCCTTGTAATTAGGATGCATGTTTTGGAATATTTTTATTCTATATAGGCTTCCTTCTTTTCACTCTGTCAGTTAGGTTAGTATTGTGGAGTAACTACAATGTTGTTGCTCCATCCGCAGTGTTCTACTATCACAGCCATTAAACTCTTAACTGTTTTAAAGTCACCATTGGCCTCATGGTGAAATCCCTGAGTGGTTTCCTTCCTCTGCTACAACTGAGTTAGGAAGAATGCCTGTATTTTGTAGTGACTGGGTGTATTGACACACCATCCAAAATGTAATTAATAACTTCACCATGCTCAAAGGGATATTCAATGTCTGCTTTAAAAAATATATATATATATATATACCCATTATTATCTACCAAAAGGTGCCCTTCTTTGCAAGGCATTGGAAAACCTCCCTGGTATTTGTGGTTGAATCTGTGTTTGAAACAAAATCTCAATTTAATCCATTTTAAAATCAGGCTGTAACACAACAAAATGTGGAAATAGTCAAGGGGCACTGTATATTCCCCTTACTGTAATATAGAGAATGTTTTGATGAATGAGTTGTAAATAATGAATTGGATGAGGGCGTTGAAAGTTACTGAACTGTAATATGCTGAATCCTGTTTATAAGGCAAATAAAGGTGTTTGACCAGTGCCTAGTTTGTCTCACTTTTGTGGAAAAGAAAGTAGACTCGGTATCATGTAGTTTGTGGTGATCAAATCATTCATATTCGTTGATAATATGCTGTATAGGGACATTGTAACCAGTGGTGAGACAAATGTATCTACACAAACCGTAAAATAGTAGGCGGACCTACAGTATCTCCCGCTCCCACACCGAGACGGAACGGGACACGCCTGGTGCCCAAATGGGTGACTTATGTCGCGCAGCTGAGAGTCGTGTGTTGGGACGAATGGATTTGGTTTAGTCAGTCGTCCTGATAAGCCCTTTCCGCCCTTCACAGTTTAACCTCGTCCCAGGCTCGAATTGCTGGCGTATAGAGCCTGGTAACAGTGTGGGACTGTTTGGAATTTAGGGGGTGTGGATTTACTGAGTGACATGCTAATCAATTCAAATTCTGCGCGAATCACACAGCTATGAGGTGTGGGTCTAAATCGAGGCGGCAGAGGTTCGACACTAGTTAACACATCCACAAAGTCATAAACCCTGCCTATTTCTAAAATCTATCTTCTTACAATATGATTTTAAACAGAATCCTAACCACAGTGCTAACCTTAAATTAAGACCAAAAATGTGTAGCCAATTTTGACTGTGGCTAAAATGGCAAAAATCGCCAATCAAAATAAATGTTCTATCACATTAACCATATTATTTTGGGGAAGCCCAATTCATTCTGAGTTCAGACCAAAAGTTTATATGTGAAAATGAGTGGACTGGCATTTCGGGCAAATGCCAGATGGGCTGGTCCATTTTTTGCCTATTGGGCCTGTCAAGTTTTTGGGCCAAAATGATCATTATCTGGCTAATAATAGGGGCCTCAAGGAATAACATGGATTTCCTCTGCTTGCACCAAAGACAGTACAGTATGGAGATAGGCTAAAATGTATTCTCTAATAGAAATCCCCGATCACACTTGTAGGCGATGTCATCGGATCGAATGGTGGTCTCGCGCCAACTGTGCATGTGCAGGCCTTCAAATCAAAGGCACTCCTTCGATATAAAGTTATTTGTGACAAAATTGAAAACATGTCAGTTTGTCACTTTCATGAGGTTGGAGTAATAACATGTTCAACTACTTAAGACATTGGCTCGAATCTCGGTTGTGCCTTTAGAATTTGAGAAAATTAACAACTAGGGAAGAATCTTTCACTCTAAGAGAGAGAGGGAGGAAGAATGTGCACTTGAGTTGGGGAAAAATGGCAGGAAAAAGGGAGAAGGTTTGGTAAAGAAGAATGGTAGGAAATGTAAGCAAAGTGAGTTGAAGACAGGAGGAGAAATGGAAGTGAATGAGGGTGAAGTATCGGAGGTGGTAGGTGTGGTGAAGTACTCGGAGCCAGAGGCTAGCACCGAGGGTCAGGATAAAGATGAGTCCGTGACAGTAGGAGTGAAGTTTTTGGAAAAAGTGGACCCTTGCCTTTTGGCTGATCCATTTGTGGTTTCAAGATGGGTGAAAAAAATCATTGGGTAAAGTGGAATCTGTGAGGGTAACCAGAAGTGGTCTAGTGATAATTGTTTGTTTCTGTTGGGCAGAGGGAGAAGGCGCTCAGAGTTAAACAAATGGGGTAAAGAATTGTGAATTGTTTCGCTCTCAAGAAAAGGGTGCCATTGAAGGAGTGATTACTGGGGTAGCAGTAAATGTAAAAGTTGACCAACTGAAGGGGAAGATTCCCGGTGTTTGTGATGCTCGTCGTTTGGTGCGACGCGAACAGTCTGTTCTTTTGAGTTTTGAAGTTGAGTCTTTGCCTGATAAAGTGAAGTTAGGGTATATAAGTTATCCTGTACGAGCTTATGTGCCGAATACATTACGATGTTACAGGTGTCAAACTTATGGGCATGTGGCAGCAGTATGTAGGAGGGAGGTTCCAAGGTGTGAGAAGTGTGCAGAAGGGCATGAAACAAAGGAATGTGTAGCATTGGGGAAAGTAGTGGTATGTGCTAATTGTAGGGGTGCCCATGGGGCTGGGGATCAGAAATGTCCTGTGTGAGAGAGGCAGGTTGAGGTTTCCATGGTAAGAGTAGTGAAGAAGTTGTCATATGCTGAGGCAGTGAAGAAAGCAGATGAAGATGGGTCATGGGGGAGGAGTGGTGAGAGTAGTAGAGATGTACCAATGCAGAGGGATAGGACAACAAGTGATATATGTTTCAGTAAGATTGGATTTTTAGCGTTTATAGCAATGGTTATTAATTGTACTACAGGGATGGAACATAAGTCTAAGAAAATTGAGGTTGTGGTGGCAGCTGCAGAGAGGTATTTGGGTGTGCGAGACTTGACATCAGAAGAGTTACAGGGAGTGATAAGTGGTGATGTCCCATCATTTCAGGTTGAGGGCATGAGGTAGGAATGAATATATTTAAATAGTGGGGAAGGGTGGTGTTAATTATTAATAATAATTTTGAATTTGTGAGTGTAGTGTTAGATGGTAGGGTATTTCTTTATTTTATTTTTCAAACAAAATATAAGGGAGTTGTACTCCAGTCTAGTAGGTGGCAGTAATGCAACACATTGGATGCCAACCGCCGTTAAACCTCATTGAAGAAGAAGAAGAAGAAGAAGAAGAAGAAGAAGGGTGCGTTCGAGCGAATCACTTGTCAAGTCGGTGACAATCGTCATCGGTGACAATCGTCATGGCATTAACGTCTAACGTTACATTTTTATTTATTTAAAAAAAAACTAACAATTACTCAGATAAAAACATAATTATTCTGAACACTCCCAAGTCCCAACTTCGGCAGACAAGTTTCAAATCTCGCTGAAGTTCCCACGGGGGCCCAGTATGAAAAATCTATGCACTAACTGTAAGTCACTCTGGATAAGACCGTCTGCTAAATGACTAAAATGTAAATGTAAGTTTGTTGCCACATACATAAACTACCTAGCTGTAAAGGGCTCATCAGGATGACTGACTATACTGAACTGACTGGACCGAATCCGTACAGTGTCACTCGATTCTTCTTCTATGGTATAATGGTGGTCCGTTTAAGGTGCATGTCGCTACCTACTGTGCTGGACTGTGGTCAATCACGGTTTACATGAGCTCTACATCGATATATATATAAAATAATAATAAAAAAACAACTAAATCTTCCTACCTAACTCTGTACTATAAAGAAAATAAAAAAGAGCCCTACTAACTTCTAACAGACCCTCCCCCATCCCCAAAATCAATATTTCCCTCTCTTCAACATATAACAACACATGCTCCACCATTTTCGACCACACTCCAGACACAAACCATTCACGTTTACTCTCTACTCGACTCTCGCTGCGCAACAGACGTAAACAATTTGGGCACCAGGCGTGTCCGTACAGGACCGTATAGCGATTAGTTACCGGAGTGTAACTCCAGTTCTATATCGTGGAGCTCCGCCCCATAGGGGAGCTCTGCTCCTAGTGGTTTACCCTCTGCCCTAAGGCAGCAACAGCCTGAAACAAAATTATGCACACACCTGCAGCCAATGGAAGCACAGGTGTCCCTATAAGAGGGGATGCCTCCCCTCAATCAGCCTCCCATTATCTTCAGCGACTGGACGACTAGACTGAAGAAGCCAAGAAGAGACGAAGAGAAGACTCAGGAAGAAATCGCCGTCGATGAGCCAGCCATCGACGTCTTCTAATATGAGCACACCAGGAGATTTTCCACCCCCAAAAGCCCTTTTCAGGGCTCAGTGCCGATGTACCTCCATGGCGCCTCAACCTGTCCCATTCAGGAACCAAGCCTTCAGTGGTTGGCCGATTATGGGCCACTGCCCTATCGAGCCTCCCGCCTGGGTCAACGCGTCCCGTCGATGTGGAATTGGCCAAGGTGGCGCAATCAACATCTGACTCATCTCCGCAAACCACGGAGCCCCTGGTCGATCGGGGGCTATCAATATTATTGACAACCCTTCTGATCTCACCCTGGCTAGCAGTGGGAGAATGCAAGACAGCGGAGGGAATGCATACAGGAGAACTTTCGGCCACGGGTAGTGCGCGAATGCGTCTCTTCCCAGTGGTGGTTCGTCCTGTTCCCTCAGGGAGAACCATAGGGGACATTGCGCGTTCACACGTGACGCGAATAGATCCACCTCGGCTCTCCCGAACTGTTCCCAAATTTGGAGAACAATGTCCGGATGCAGACACCACTCGTCGTCTCGAGGACCCCCTCTTGACATGAGGTCTGCTCCTACGTTCAAGTAGCCCGGAATGTGTGCTGCTCTCAACGAGCGAAGGTGCTTGTGAGCCCACAGCCACAATTCCTCTGCTGCCCGGTGGAGAACAAGAGACCTGACTCCCCCCTGGCGATTTATGTGAGCCACTGTGGTCCGGTTGTCTGACCAGACCAGCACATCGCGACCCCGAAGGGTAGGCGCGAAGTGGGTCAGAACCAGTCGAACCGTTTCCAACTCCAAGAGGTTTATGTGACGACCTGATTGAGGCCACACACCTCCTATCGCTTGAGTCTGACATGTCCCTCCCCATCCAGTCAAAGAAGCATCTGTAAACACTGGAATGTAGGATGACACCTTGCCCATCGGGACTCCGTGCGTGAGAACGCTCGGATTCCTCCAATAGTCCAGGTCTGCTCTTAGCGAGAGAGGAACCACCACCAACCGATGACGTTGACGCACTGGGTCTAGTCTTAGTTGGGCGAACCATCGCTGTATTCTGCGCATGTGCAGAAGTCCCAGCGGAACCACAGAGTGGGCTGACGACATGAGACCCAAAAGTGACATGATCGACAGCACCGTCACTGTGCGATTCGGACGACACTTCCTCAGGGCTAGCAACAATGCTACCCTTCGAGGGTCCGAAATTCGAGCCCTCATCATTACAGTGTCTAGCTGTAGCCCCAGGTAGACAATCTGATGACTCTGCCAGGGGGCGCTCTTTTTCCAATTCACAGCGAACCCCAGACGTGTGAGAAAATCACCGTCTGTGTTGTGTGAGTGAACGCCAGCTCTGCTGACGGGGCGAGAACCAGCAGGTCGTCTAGGTAGGCTAATAGCCGTATCCCTTGACGACGCAACGGTTCCAATGCCGCCTCCACACATTTGGAAAACGTTCGAGGTGCCAGGGCGTACCCGAATGGCATCCTCGTGAACTCGTATGCCACCCCTTGAAAGGCGAACCGCAGAAACTTCCTGTGACGCGATTGTATCGGCACATGGAAGTACGCGTCCTTTAGGTCTATGCTTGTACAAAAGTCTCCTTTCTGGACACATTCCAGTAGGCGTTTTGTCGTCAGCATTCGGAAGGGCCGTTTGGTTATGCTCTCGTTGAGAATGCGTAAATCCAAAATCGGCCTCACTCCCCCCGTCTTTTTGGGCACTAGGAAATAAGGCAAATATAGCCCTTTATTCCTTTGCTCCCAGGGAACTACTGTGACCGCCTCCTTCGCCAAAAGTTCCGTAATCTCTGACATCAGAGCGGCCACTTTGTCTGGCGTTTTCATCACCGTCTCCACCACTCCCCTGAACAGGGTGGGGTCCGATGGAATTGGAGGGCATAACCCTTCTGCAACGTCTGTTCTAGCCAGCGTGAGAGGGTACAGCTTCGTTGCCACTGCCAGCAATGCAGAGAAAGCGGGCGCGCACGAAGCTGTGGTGCATCCAGTAGGAAGGACCTGTATTCCTCTATGGCCCTCGCCGCCGCTATTCCCCAACACTGGGTTGGTGGAATAGCCCAAGGCGGGCCCCCCTCGAAAGGGAGAGGAAACATCAGCACGTTCTGAGAGAATCGGAGGCCTTGATACGTCAGTTACGTCTGTAACTCTAGTATTTCGGCCATCCGTGAACGTAGCACGGTTTTGAGCTGCACTGACTGAGGTATTAACCTGAGACAGAGCGCCCTCCCCGGATAGCAATTGCGTCATCATGTCATTGTCTGACTGAGACTGCTGCTTGCCATGAGATCCGTCCACTGCAGTACTCAACAGAGTCTGGAAAGTGTGGTATCTAACTGGTACCACAAGGTGGTGCCACAATACCTCTTTTTCACTGGTCTCATGAGGTTGCTCAACTGCACACTCTAGGTGTGGTGAACTGTACTCAGAGCAGTGGGTATTGTTACGTTCTGAATTAACCGGGGGCGCCCATACATTGGTTACACCTGTAACCCTAGTATTTCGGCCCTCCGTGAACGTCGCACGGGTCTGAACTGCGCTGGCTGAGGCGTTAGCCTGAAGCAAGGCGTCATTCCCAGCTAGCGGCTGCGTCTTCATGTCATACTTAGACTGAGACAGCTGCCTGCTATGTGAGACCTTTACTACAGAGCTCCTAGGAGTCTGTAGTAAAATATCTTTATTAGGTGAGCTAAGGCTACGCCTTGCTACCCTTTTCTCCTTCCTCTCCTGTGTGTGTTCAACTACGCACCCTCGGTGGGTTGCGCTACACTCAGGATGGTGGGAGAAATTCATAGGACGTGAAGTACTCTGCAATGTGTCATGGAAAAAGGGCTCTTTTGTGACAATGTCAGTGGGAGCCAACTCTTTATTCACATAACAACAATAAACATTTCCCTCCATGCCCTGAACAATAGGGTGGGGGGGAACAGTGGGCTCTGTCGCGTCCAGCGCCGAGCCGTCATCCGTCCTCTCCCCCTCGTCCCGTCATTGACGCCGTCGTTTCTGGCTGACCTTCTGGTGCTGCCAGGACGGTTTCGTGACGACCTCTCTCGCCGGCGGAATCGTCGCCACCACTGTCGTCGCTGGGGGGGCCGAGCCCGCTCGCCTGCTGTCGGTGGTAGGCGCCTGTCGCCTGGCCCGTCGCCTCCCTGTAGTTCTACTGGGGGCGTTAGAGGTTGACGGGTTAGTTGAAGCCCGGCTAGACTTGCCTGCCAACGGCAGGTGTTTAGCCAGGTGCTTCCTCTCCTCGTCTAGCTTGCCGAAACGCTCCGTTGCCTCTTTAACGGCAACCCCAAAGAGGCCCTCGCTAGAGACGGGAGCGTTCAGCAGCGAGGCTCTGTCCGTCTCCTTCATGGCCGTCATTGACAGCCAGAGGTGACGTTCCATGACCACCGAGGTGGCCATGGACCGGCCTGCGCAGATTGCTGACGCCTGTGTCAGGTGAAGAATAGCGCCAGAAATCCTGGAAGCCTCTTCAACCTCCTCGCTGGTCAACTCAGACCTACCCGTTGTTAGACGGGATAGGGAGGCCGCGAGGAGGGCAATGTTGTTAGCCGCTGACACAGCCTGGGCTCCCAGCGTAAAGGACTTCTCAGCCAGCTGTGCTGTGAGTCTGTCCTTTTGTGCTGGCAAGGTGTCTTTCTTGGAGGCCGCCCAGAGACTCGAACCCGGCACCAGATACGCCGCCATGGCGCTCTCGAGCCTAGGGATTCCCTTGGCAGCCCACTCACGTCCAGCCACTCTCGTGAATGGGGTGTACACTCTGGCCGGCGAACGCGCCGCCAGGGTTGTATCCCACGAGCCCTCGACATATTTCCCGAGAGAAGGCATAGCAGGAGCCATTGGCTCAGCTGCCTTTCTCGGTCGAGAGTAGGGGCCGCCCTCCATCATGTCGACCTCCACAGGGGGGGGAGCAGGGGGCAGCGCTATCTCAAGTCGATTCGCGGCTCTCTCAATGAGTTCGGGGAAGTCCGAACGCAGAGAGGCCGCTGCGAAGGACAGGGCTGCTGACGTAACAGAGCCCGTGTCGTCATCGCACAAGGAGCCATAAGACCTCTCACTCCCCAAAGGGAAGGGGGTCTTGAAGGTTGGCGTCAGAGGGTCGGATTGTTCCATTGGAACATCCATCTCTGCGTCCTTCTCCTTGTCATCCCCTGAGTCAGCACTGTCCGTCGACGCCTCTGAAGCAGAGGCGAGAAGAGACAGTACATCCTCTAGGGGGATATCCTCCCTAAAAAACGCCCAACGCTGCTTCCTCATCTTCATAGGAAGGAGGGCGCAGGAGGCGCAATTAGGGGGATTGCCGGTCCCTTCCTTGGCATGCTGCGGCCCCAAACACACGAAACAGAGGTCGTGGGGGTCCGCAGATGCCATGGAGGTACATCGGCACTGAGCCCTGAAAAGGGCTTTTGGGGGTGGAAAATCTCCTGGTGTGCTCATATTAGAAGACGTCGATGGCTGGCTCATCGACGGCGATTTCTTCCTGAGTCTTCTCTTCGTCTCTTCTTGGCTTCTTCAGTCTAGTCGTCCAGTCGCTGAAGATAATGGGAGGCTGATTGAGGGGAGGCATCCCCTCTTATAGGGACACCTGTGCTCCCATTGGCTGCAGGTGTGTGCATAATTTTGTTTCAGGCTGTTGCTGCCTTAGGGCAGAGGGTAAACCACTAGGAGCAGAGCTCCCCTATGGGGCGGAGCTCCACGATATAGAACTGTCTCACTGTTCTATCTGTGGTTTAGCCTCTCCACACAGGGACTGTTTACCCATGATAGGCTACAGTATGTGACTGACAGCTGTTGCCGCCAAAGTTTCAAACATCACAAAGCGAGAGCTCAATCAGAACTGTACTACACTCCCGACGACTGTAACGAAACTTTGGATTTCCAGAAAAATTTAACAAATATCTCTATGTCGCCGAAGAGAGGTTGTCACAGCCTACAAAACGACAGTATGGAGAAGAGAATTAAACAAATTTCAAGAGAAGGCAATATTGGTAAGTACAATTGTCACCACCTTGTATGTAGTTAGCAAGAAAACTCGACTTATTTAGCTTAGCTAGCAAGTTTTGCACAATTAATCAAATTGCTAAAAGTTTCTTACCTTATGTTGCGTTGTTGATGAAATGAAACAAAGTAGAATAGCGCGCGTGCATCAGCTATGACACAAATTACATAGCTATATGGCCCACTACTGTTACAATTTTAAGCAATACTCTAGTTACACTATACATACAAAAGTATGTGGACACCCCATCAAATTAGTGGATTTGGCTATTTCAGCCACACCCGTTGCTGACAGGTGTATAAAATTGAGCACACAGCCATGCAATCTCCATAGACAAACATTGGCAGTAGAATGGCCTTACTGAAGAACTCAGTGACAACGTGGCACTGTCATAGGATGACACCTTTCCAACAAGTCAGTTCGTCAATTTCTGCCCTGCTAGAGCTGCCCCAGTCAACTGTAAGTGCTGTTATTGTGAAGTGGAAACGTCTAGGAACAACAACGGCTCAGCCACCAAGTGGTAGGAGTGCGTAGCACGTAAAATCACCTGTTCTTGGTTGCAACACTCACTACTGAGTTCCAAACTGCCTCTGGAAGCAACATCGGCACAAAAACTGTTCCTCGGGAGCTTCATGAAATGGGTTTCTATAGCCGAGCAGCCGCACACAAGCCTAAGATCACCATGCGCATGTCAAGCGTCGGCTGGAGTGGTGTAAAGCTCGCTACCATTGGACTCTGAAGCAGTGGAAACATGTTCTCTGGAGTGATGAATCACACTTCACCATCTGGCAGTCTGACGGGCGAATCTGGGTTTGGTAGATGCCAGGAGAACGCTACCTGCCTGAATGCATAGTGCCAACTGTAAAGTTTGGTGGAGGAGGAATAATGGTCTGGGGCTGTTTTTCATGGTTCTGTCAGTAATTCTTGCCTCAATATATTTCATGATGTGTAACAACTTGTGGAATAATGTGCCAAATCTTGATTTAGTGCATTATTATAGGGTAAGCCGCCTCAATATTTGCAGCCATAGGTGATAATATCTTTCTAGTAGTGGAATAATTATAATGTTACAGTATGATTTAAATTGAGAAAGCTGATCCAAAAACCGCGCAGCCTTTCTTTCGATCCTATCAGTATCGACATTACAGTGGGGAAAAAAAGTATTTAGTCAGCCACCAATTGTGCAAGTTCTCCCACTTAAAAAGATGAGAGAGGCCTGTAATTTTCATCATAGGTACACGTCAACTATGACAGACAAAATGAGAAATGTTTTTCCAGAAAATCACATTGTAGGATTTGTAATGAATTTATTTGCAAACTATGGTGGAAAATAAGTATTTGGTCAATAACAAAAGTTTCTCAATACTTTGTTATATACCCTTTGTTGACAATGACACAGGTCAAACGTTTTCTGTAAGTCTTCACAAGGTTTTCACACACTGTTGCTGGTATTTTGGCCCATTCCTCCATGCAGATCTCCTCTAGAGCAGTGATGTTTTGGGGCTGTCGCTGGGCAACACAGACTTTCAACTCCCTCCAAAGATTTTCTATGGGGTTGAGATCTGGAGACTGGCTAGGCCACTCCAGGACCTTGAAATGCTTCTTACGAAGCCACTCCTTCGTTGCCCGGGCGGTGTGTTTGGGATCATTGTCATGCTGAAAGACCCAGCCACGTTTAATCTTCAATGCCCTTGCTGATAGAAGGAGGTTTTCACTCAAAATCTCACGATACATGGCCCCATTCATTCTTTCCTTTACATGGATCAGTCGTCCTGGTCCCTTTGCAGAAAAACAGCCCCAAAGCATGATGTTTCCACCCCCATGCTTCACAGTAGGTATGGTGTTCTTTGGATGCAACTCGGCATTCTTTGTCCTCCAAACACGACGAGTTGAGTTTTTATCAAAAAGTTATATTTTGGTTTCATCTGACCATATGACATTCTCCCAATCCTCTTCTGGATCATCCAAATGCACTCTAGCAAACTTCAGACGGGCCTGGACATGTACTGGCTTAAGCAGGGTGACACGTCTTGCACTGCAGGATTTGAGTCCCTGGCGGCGTAGTGTGTTACTGATGGTAGGCTTTGTTACTTTGGTCCCAGCTCTCTGCAGGTCATTCACTAGGTTCCCCCGTGTGGTTCTGGGATTTTTGCTCACCGTTCTTGTGATCATTTTGACCCCACGGGGTGAGATCTTGCGTGGAGCCCCAGATCGAGGGAGATTATCAGTGGTCTTGTATGTCTTCCATTTCCTAATAATTGCTCCCACAGTTGATTTCTTCCAACCAAGCTGCTTACCTATTGCAGATTCAGTCTTCCCAGCCTGGTGCAGGTCTACAATTTTGTTTCTGGTGTCCTTTGACAGCTCTTTGGTCTTGGCCATAGTGGAGTTTGGAGTGTGACTGTTTGAGGTTGTGGACAGGTGTCTTTTATACTGATAACAAGTTCAAACAGGTGCCATTAATACAGGTAACGAGTGGAGGACAGAGGAGCCTCTTAAAGAAGAAGTTACAGGTCTGTGAGAGCCAGAAATCTTGCTTGTTTGTAGGTGACCAAATACTTATTTTCCACCATAATTTGCAAATAAATTCATTAAAAATCCTACAATGTGATTTTCTGGATTTTCTTTTCTCAATTTGTCTGTCATAGTTGACGTGTACCTATGATGAAAATTACAGGCCTCTCTCATCTTTTTAAGTGGGAGAACTTGCACAATTAGGGCTGACTAAATACTTTTTTTCCCCACTGTATGTCTCAACGACGCACTTAGCGAACGTTCTCTCTGCGTGGTGTTTTGGGAAACGCATGCTACATCTTCGGCCATTGTAGGACAGATGCATCGTTAAAACACTCATAAGCTTAAGTTCCATCGCTATTGCGAAACCGGGCCCCATTCTGTTGTGTATGTAAATATCTTAACATTTGTTCCCTAACGCCCACACGATCAGACTGAGCATTTCAAGGGCCAAAGGATGCTCAGGGAAAGAAATTATTACAAATATATTTTGGAGTTATTTTCATTAAACACATACAGTGATTTATTAGACATACAGTGATGATTTAAAAAAGTAAATTACCAAGACTGCATGGCGGGATTTAAATGTAGTCGTTGTGCATAGTGCTGTATGGTTTCTTTAACTTTGCAGTCATTGGTTTTTCTTTGACATAAAGTGAAAAATCAGAGTCTCCGTTTCATTGTGTTACCGTGGAATTGCCCAGTAGTAAATGTTCTTCTTCTACTACTTCTATGAGTAGGTAAACAAACTGAAAGGGTGCATACAGGTATGACGGGTATAAAGCCAATGTTGGCGATTTACTGCCACCTGCAGTTATGGAATGTTTGCTCACGAGTATAATTCATTTTCGGATCCCTCCTGATGACCTGGATGGAATTATGTGATCCTTCCTTAACCAATAGGAAGTCCCACCCAGTTGACTACTTAAAAATGGTGAAAGTCCTCAATGGTGCCGCCCATGCTAAAATGGGGCTTTTGGGCACTAGATTCTAGGCTTGGGCGGTATACCGTATATACCATATACCGGGGTATTTGGAAAAAGCCATGGGATGGTTTTTCAATATCGTCAATACCTCAACTATTTATTAGAAATGTTTCAATAAATTATAGTATTTGTAGCTACTTTTTAAATTAACACCTGCAGTCAACTTGTGCAATATGTTAGGAGATAAAGCAAATTGCGCTATTCATTTCACCTGTCACATTATTTTACATTATGAAGCTTACTGTAGTTCCTCAGAACAGTTGAGCCAGTCACGTGTTTGTAAATAGCACAACGGGAGAAAGCTGAAAGCCGGTGAGTCCTTAGCGTTCTATATCTATCGGCGAGTCTCTGTTGTGCAGCGCACATGAGGTGATGAAGTTACGCTTCTATGCAATTCACTACTGAATGTTTGCCGTCAGATATCTTATAATGGCTTTCTGCCAGAAGTCAAAGAGCTCTGGATGAGTTATTTTTTCCCTGTGCTTCCTATTAGCGTTTGTAAAATGATAATATCTTTCTAGTAGTGGAATAGCATTTTTTTTTTCTCCTCGGTTCTTCTCCCCTCTGCGCCGTGTACATATGCTGCTCTTCCTTCAGAAAAGCATGCATCACAACTTTGTTCATTTGCACAATTTCTCTTATTTACTTTCGCTTGTAAATGTCTACACTCACCGAAAATGACATTCGATAGCTACTAGCTATGCTTGTATAACTTTATGGGCTGGATTTGTCTGTCTTTGCAATTAGTTTATGTTCGTTTTCGCTCATTAGCATTTAGCTAACAGCGTTTATGTGAAAAGACGACAATTTGGCGTCACGAAATGGATGATTGAGTCTGCCTGCAGAGCTTTCCAGTGAGGGTCTGCGAGGAAAACCAGAGGCGCATTTTATGAAGCGTGAGGGAAATTCCCGTCTGACCAAAAGACGACGAGGACCCGCCCAGACCAGACCCTTACTGTGAGCTGCCCAGGAGGAGACACATAATCCGCGAACAATTGAGGGACACGTAAACTGATTTTAGGAAGTCAATTTAAATGAATTTGTATAAAAATTATAATAAAACTTAACATAAAAATGAAGGAAATTATGTATGTGGTCTGGGACCACTGTAGTCTGGGACTACTAGAAAATAACATAGTCTCTGGGAGACTATAGTAGTCTGGGAAAACTGAGTCAAGGTAGAGAAGCCCCACCGACAGCTGTCAATAGGCATTTCTGGGAATTGTCTATGTGGTCTGGGACCACTGTAGTCTGGGACTACTGAGTGTGTTTGGATAATACGTTTTGATATATAACGTTATCTAGGGGTTCCGTCCACCACCGCCCAATCATAGTCTGGGACTACTAGTAATAGCACGAGGTGTTATTGAGCACAGGGTGTTGTTTTATATGTATAAGAAGTAGCAGCAAGTCTATAGGCATTTCTGGGAATTGTCTATGTGGTCTGGGACCACTCTACCATCGTTTCTGGGAGGCTAGAGAACCACCGTTGAAGATAGATATTATTATTATTTTTATATTATTATATTATTATTATTTTATTATTATAGATATGGTGCATAGGATGTAACGACGGAGAATCGTTGAAGATGCACATGGAGTGCTGTGGATGTGAATACCTAAGATTTATAACGTTATATAGGGATTCTGTGTGATGTGAAAGAGGTGCGTGTCTGAGTGAATACCCCAACCAGTTCTGTTTGCGCTGAGTTTTTAAAAAAATCTATAAAGTTATCTAGGGGTTCTGTCCACCACCGCCCGTCTATCTACAGGTAGTGAGCACTGACAGGAAAAGCCATTGAAAAGTTTGAGAGGGTAACAGCTGAGATGGGTAAGGGCTGTTTATTGATGCCCCCGGACACTGAGATTTCCTCGAGAACATGATATGTGTACGTATCGGGCTGGCTGCGCTGTGATCGTTGCTGGTGGTGATGTGAATACCTAAGTTGATTTATAATGTTCTATAAGTATTCTGTGTGATGTGAAGATATGAAAGGAGAGAGTACTATTACCGAATATGCTGTATGAATGTAAAATGGGTTACTAGAGATTTGATAAAGTAACAATGGAAACAAATTAAATAATATACAACTTGCATACCCACACGCAGACGTATGTAAGTGGTGTAAAAAGTATTCTGAGAAATGTTCAGAGTGGTCCCTTTATGGATTATTTGATAAAGATAAGGTTAAAGCATTGTATGACTGTCTAAAGGGCCTGGGAAGTAAAGTCTCAGACAAAGATTGGCACATATCCACTTTTGGTAAAAGTACAGGACCTGACTTACCCCTAACCAATAAAACTATAAACGCTTATGGGATTCCCCCCCCCCCCCCCAGCTGTTCAGGAGTCTTATGGCCTGGGGGTAGAAGCTGTTGAGAAGTCTTTTGGACCTAGACTTGGCACTCCGGTACCGCTTGCTGTGTGGTAGCAGAGAGAACAGTCTATGACTAGGGTGGCTGGAGTCTTTGACAATTTTGAGGGCCTTCCTCTGACACCGCCTGGTATAGGTCCTGGATGGCAGGAAGCTTTGCCCCAGTGATGTACTGGGCCGTACGCACTACCCTCTGTAGTGCCTTGCGGTCGGAGGCCAAGCAGTTGCCATACCAGGCGGTGATGCAACCAGTCAGGATGCTCTCGATGGTGCAGCTGTAGAATTTTTTGAGGATCTGAGGACCCATGCCAAATCTTTTTAGTCTCCTGAGGGGGAATAGGCTTTGTCGTGCCCTCTTCACGACTGTCTTGGTGTGTTTGGACCATGATAGTTCGTTGGTGATGTGGACACCAAGGAACTTGAAGCTCTCAACCTGTTCTACTACAGCCCCGTCGATGAGAATGGGGGCGTGCTCACTCCTCTTTTTTTTTTTTCCTGTAGTCCACAATCATCTCCTCTTGGTCACGTTGAGGGAGAGGTTGTTATCCTGGCACCACACGGCCAGGTCTCTGACCTCCTCCCTATAGGCTGTCTCATCGTTGTCGGTGATCAGGCCTACCACTGTTGTGTCGTCGGCAAACTTAATGATGGTGTTGGAGTGGTGCCTGGCCATGCAGTCATGGGTGAACAGGGAGTACAGGAGGGGACTGAGCACGCACCCCTGAGGGGCCCCCGTGTTGAGGATCAGTGTGGCAGATGTGTTGTTACCTACCCTTACCACCTGGGGGCGGCCCGTCAGGAAGTCCAGGATCCAGTTGCAGAGGGAGGTGTTTAGTCCCAGGATCCTTAGCTTAGTGATGAGGTTTGAGGGCACTATGGTGTTGAATGCTGAGCTGTAGTCAATGAATAGCATTCTCACGTAGGTGTTCCTCTTGTCCAGGTGGGAAAGGGCAGTGTGGAGTGCAATAGAGATTGCATCATCTGTGGATCTGTTGGGGTGGTATGCAAATTAGAGTGGGTCTAGGGTTTCTGGGATAATGGTGTTGATGTGAGCCATGACCAGCCTTTCAAAGCACTTCATGGCTACAGACGTCAGTGCTACGGGTTGGTAGTCATTTAGGCAGGTTATCTTAGTGTCCTTGGGCACGGGGACTATGGTGGTCTGCTTGAAACATGTTGGAATTACAGACTCAGTCAGGGACATGTTGAAAATGTCAGTGAAGACACTTGCCAGTTGGTCAGCACATGCTCGGAGTACACGTCCTGGTAATCCGTCTGGCCCTGCGGCCTTGTGAATGTTGACCTGCTTAAAAGTCTTACTCACATCGGCTACGGAGAGCGTGATCACATAGTCATCCGGAACAGCTGGTGCTCTCATGCATGCTTCAGTGTTGCTTGCCTCGAAGCGAGCATAGAAGTGGTTTAGCTCGTCTGGAAGTCTTGTGTCACTGGGCAGCTTCCCTTTGTAGTCTGTAATAGTTTTCAAGCCCTGCCACATCCGACGAGCGTCAGAGCCGGTGTAGTACGATTCAATCTTAGTCCTGTATTGACTCTTTGCCTGTTTGATGGTTCGTCGGAGGGCATAGCGGGATTTCTTATAAGCGTCCGGGTTAGAGTCCGGCTCCTTGAAAGCGGCAGCTCTACTCTTTAGCTCAGTGCGGATGTTGCCTGTAATCCATGGCTTCTGGTTGGGGTATGTACGTACGGTCACTGTGGGGATGACATCATCGATGCACTTATTGATGAAGCCAGTGACTGATGTGGTGTACTCCTCAATGCTATCTGAAGAATCCCGGAACATGTTCCAGTCTGTGCCAGAAAAACAGTCCTGTAGCTTAGCATCTGCGTCATCTGACCACTTTTTTGTTAACCGAGTCACTGGTGCTTCCTGCTTTAGTTTTTGCTTATAAGCAGGAATCAGGAGGATATAATTATGGTCAGATTTGCCAAATGGAGGGTGAGGGAGGGCTTTGTACGCGTCTCTGTGTGTGGAGTAAAGGTGGTCTAGAGTTTTTTTTTTTCCTCTGGTTGCACATTTAACATGCTGGTAGAAATTAGGTAGAACAGATTTAAGTTTCCCTGCATTAAAGTCCCCAGCCACTAGGAGCGCTGCCTCTGGATGAGCGTTTTCCTGTTCAATTATGGCCTTATACAGCTCATTCAGTGCAATCTTAATGCCAGCATTGGTTAGTGGTGGTAAATAGACAGCTATGAAAAATATAGATGAAAACCCTCTTGGTAAATAGTGTGGTCTACAGCTTATCATAAGATACTCTACCTCAGGCGAGCAAAACCTCAAGACTTCCTTAGTATTTGATTTTGTGCCCCAGCTGTTGTTTACAAATATACACAGACCGCCACCCCTTGTCTTACCGGAGTCAGCCGTTCTATCCTGCCGATGTAGTGTATAGCCCGCTAGCTGTATGTTGTCCATGTCGTCGTTCAGCCACGACTCGGTGAAACATAAGATATTACAGTTTTTAATGTCCCGTTGGTAGGAAAACCGTAATCTTAGGTCATCCAATTTATTCTCAAATGATTGAACATTGGCTAATAGGATTGATGGAAGAGGCAGTTTACTCGCTTGCTGTCGGATCCTTACAAGGCACCCCGACCTACGTCCATGATATCTCTGTCTCTTTCTCATGCGAATGACAGGGATTTGGGCCTTGTCGGGTGTCTGTAGGATATCCTTCGCGTCTGACTTGTTGAAGAAAAAATCTTCGTCCAATACGAGGTGAGTAATCGCTGTCCTGATATCCAGAAGCTATTTTTGGTTATAAGAGACAATGGCAGAAACATTATGTACAGAATAAATTACAAATAACGCGGAAAAACACATATAATAGTACAATTGGTTAGAGGGCTGTAAAACGGCAGCCATTTTCTGCTAGCTCAGTTATAATACATGTTGATACATGTATGATACATGTTGATCCCAGAAAGAAACTCTAGTCTCGAGAGCTACCTTAAAAAGGAAGCTCCCTCCAAAGTTTATATTTTCCCTTCTGAATTGGCCGATGTATTTTATAAATTTGGCTCATTACATGTTAATCTTAAAATAATATACATTATTAAGTGTGAAGCAGAAAGTGAATATCCAACAGAAATTGGTTATACATATGTAGAGTAACATTGTTAGGGTAGACTAAAATGAAAACTATGCCTTCCAATATGGAGAAAGTTATCATGTTTGTTTTAAACCTTTACAATAGGGTTAAAAGCGGAAAATTGTTTGAGAGTGATCCGTGTATATTAGCAGTAGTGATTGAGAGGGTCTTCCTATTGGGAAGAAAAGGAGAGTCCTAGTTGAAGGAAACAGATATGGAGACTAGTGAAAGTAACAAAGTGAATGGTAATATTAGTGGCTTTCAGATAGCGCTCTAATAATGCAGTCTTAGTAATTTGAAGAGTAAATGTTTCAATACAAGGTCACATGACGAACAGAGGGATTGAGCCTGGGACTGATATTAAATTAGAGGCTGCCATCTGTTGTTTGGTTGAAGATAAGCTTCCTGTGGACAAATAGATAAGCCGCCAGTGAAAGTGAGTGGTACTCACTGAACTCAAACAGGCTGTAAGGGACACAGTGGGACATTTCTGGACAGTGGTATGAATAATTGAATAAGAGGCATTTTTGACAATTTCAAATTATTATTACTCAATTCTATAGTTTGGGTAACACCAGTGATTCAACTAAAAAGGTAATGTCATAAAAAAAAAAAATCTGTTTCCATTACGTGGAACTGTGTCCAAAATTGAAGTAGATCCAAGTAAATGTTTTTAGTACCGAATATTGAGCTGATAAGCCAGCACCAACTTGTTGAAGGACCTAGCAGATTTGTTAAACAACCGGTTTCATATTTTGACTAGTTGATGTCACATGGACCATCAGAACAGAACATATGTCAATCCAACAGGTCAAAATGATAAGATTACAAGAAAGGGGCTCTGGGATTGTTTACTTTAGAAGGTGCCTATTCCGCTTAATGGGACACTGTATCATCTGATGTGTCTGAAGTATGATTCTGGATATGCATGGTTTTATGAAGACTTCCTGCCCAAGATGCAGTAAGCTTGATTAAGATTAAGAATTTTTAGGACTGATTTAAGATGTAGCATAGTGAAAACGAAGTACATGTTTATTTTCTTTCTTCCGGGACTGATGGAATGTCCACTACCAAGTTTTCTGATGAGTTTACCAATGGTTCTGTATCTCTCCCTTTGAAAGGCTTCCTGAGGTAGGTGCCTTAGGAGAGCAGTTAGTGAGACTGTGTACTATACAGTATAGAGGTACCTGGATCCGGCTGTTAAGGGAGCTCCCAATTTAAGCCTGGCCATTGTGTTTGTTTTTACCCTACGTTTTACCACACACGCCAGCACCCACACACATCCCACCTGTTAATGAATATTTGTTAGTGGTGTTAATACTGTGTTTGATTTATTGTGTGGGGTCTTTTTATTTGTTGTTTTTTTGTGGGTTTTTCACGGGTTAGAAAGGATCCAGCTTAAAGGGCACACAAATAACATTTTCTGAAGTATCTATTGTCAGAGTTGTGGTTGTACACGTAAATTCTCCTGATAAGAAATGTACTGAAAAACCCAATGTAAACCTGGTACGTGTTTGAAATATCTTTAAATCATGAGTCTGAAGTACAGGGAAAGAAACACTCACGTAATGGGGTTGAATGACCTCTGACCTCTGTTCTGACTTTCTGGTGGGGCCTGATCACCCTCACTGGAAAGGCTAGAGACATTGGGTGAGATTTAAATGTAATATGTAAACACTGATAATTAGGAAGAAGTTTATAATTTATCAATAGTCCTATGTGTGATTCGGACCACGAGTAGGAGAGGGAGAGCGTTGCCCATGAATGAGGGACACCTGTCTCTAGTCTATTTCACTATTTCTTGAATTACCTTATGGGATACAATTATTTCCTTATGGAGTTATCAAGGGTTGTAATTCTAATTGTATTTGTTATTCTGATTCGTTTATTATTTTATTTAACCGCCAGTGTTTTATTTTATTTGTTTGGGACGCATGAATCACGATGTGAGTCATGTGTCCAAAGGTGGAATTACCAGTCCCCTGGGGCCCTTTGGTAAATATGCAAATTGATTTTGTTCACTGCCTGTAAAAGGAAAAAATATGTGTTGATAATGGTTGACAGTTACTCCAAATGGATTGAAGTTTTCCCCAGGTCAAACACTTTCTTACAAATAGCTAGTAATGTCTCTGTACTACAGAATGTATCAGATTGTTGGGTTTGTGGATTGTTACCAGACAGTGCTGAAACAATGCCATGTGGACCAAAGCAGGTAACCTTACAGACAGAGAGCTTGATTGGGTAAAGGATAAGATGTTTTATATGAAGAAGTGTATTGCGTTTTTTAATTTTTTTTATTAAGTGTTTTTTTGCTTCAATACAAATCTCGCCAGATTGGGTCTGCTGGATGGTCGGGATTACTCCCTAAGGATTAGCCCTCAGACTCCCTGACCCTGTAACTCTGCGGTGAGGTCACAATGTGACAATTTCCAAAAATTGTTTCAACAGTGTTGTTATTCTCTTTGACATTTGTCTTAGAAATGTGTATTTAGAATATTGGTAGTAGTAATAATTTGTCATACAGTAAATCGTTTATCTGGATTTCCTGAATCAGAAATGCCCTAAACTAAACTATTGCTCTGGTCTGTCCTCTCTCAAGGTTATGGCAAAGGTGACCACAGATGGTATCTATATTCATGGAAGGGATCATTCGACCGAGAACAGTGTCAGCCTCACCACCTCTAACCGGCTGAAGTAATGGCGATAGTGTTCACTATGGCCTGGCGTTCACCACTTTTACCTGAGACCTGAGTCCGAGCCAGGAACCTGTGCACAGCATCCAGTCGAAGCTATCAACTGCCTTTTCTCTCAGGAGTGCGACATGAGTCCATGTGAAGTGAACATGGAGAGAGATCCCATCCAAACTCCTCTCATGCTGCTGGTGTACTGGTCGGAAAATGGACAAGACATAATGGACCGTAAAGGGTGGTGGTGGTGGCTCAGGTGAGAGATTCGTCTGCTTGGGAAAATCAGATTATTCCCCAGATATTTAAATCAGGACATTATCAAGGACCATCCACTTTGAACATGTGCCATTGGGAGGACGAACTGAAACACTATCTGAAGAAGAAAATGAATACGCCAGAAGAATGAGTGCCGGGAAGGAGGGGGGTGGTCAACCGTGCCCGTACTTTATTTAGGCTTGTCCAAAATTGTTTATTTGGGGTATCAGGTTGATTGTGGAGGTCTGCACACTGCGAAATGTATAGTAATTTAGACAAAAAATGCATTGAGATCCCAATCTGTCATTAACATGCCACTCGCGACAAAAGCTCCAGCTGAACTGTCATTGCCAGAATCCATGAATGAAATTGTGTAATGAAGCATATGTGTAACTGTATGAAGCAAAGATCTTAAGTTAAAACATTCTACTGCAATGGTTTTACAAGTAAGGGCTATGGAATAACGATCAGTTACTAGTTGGATTGTACAACCCAGAATGAAGGGTTTGAAGGTGTCTGTGGTTTTATGCGTTGATTTTGTTTACTTATAATGATGTATTTTGATAGAACCTCCTTTGATAGAAGCTATAATCTGATGCTTACCTTAAAATTGAACGAGAGGAAAATGTTGTTGTCTGAAGAGATTGCATTGAATTGTACACATCATCTCCTCTCCCTCTATCTTGGTTCGTGCAGGTGACTGTGACCAATTGGCAGTACGCCCAGAATATTGTTCTGGGAACAAAAGGGATATCTCAGTTTCAAGGTCTCAGCTTGGAGAGAAGAAGCTTTGTGAGGTATTGGTCGGTCACATGCAGGAACCAAATGTTAATGATTCATTAATTATGAATAATGAATAAGCTAAATTGTGCAAATATATCTGTGTAAGCAGTATATAAGATAACTAATGGGACTGCCCCGGCAGAGCTCCCGACCGATGTGTACTATGGTGCATTAAGTTTGTTGGAACCTCTCCAGTTTGCTGATAATAAAGAATGATTCATTTAAGTTTGACTTTGAGTCCCTGGTGGTAATTTCCACGACAGTCCACACTCACCGAAAATGACATTCGATAGCTACTAGCTATGCTTGTATAACTTTATTAGCAGGATTTGCCTGTCTTTGCAATTAGTTTGTTAGTTTTCGCTCATTAGCATTTAGCTAACAGCGTTACACTGAACAAAAATATAAACACATCATGTAAAGTGTTGTTTCATGAGCTGAAATAAAAGATCCCAGAAATGTTCCATATGCACAAAAAACGTATTTCTCTAAAATATTGTGCACAAATTTGTTGACATCCCTGTTAGTGAGCATTTATCCTTTGCCATGATAAACCATCCACCTGACAGGTGTGGCATATCAAGAAGCTGATTAAACAGCATGACCGTTGCACCGGTGCACCTTGTGCTGGGGACAATAAAAGGCCACTCTAAAATGTGCAGTTTTGTCACACAACACAATGCCACAGATGTCTCAAGTTTTGAGGGATCGTGCAATTGGCATGCTGACTGCTTGAATGTCCACCAGAGCTGTTGCCAGATAATTGAATGTTAATTTCTCTACCATAAGCCGCCTCCAACGTCATTTTAAAGATTTTGACCGCACATCCAATTGGCCGCACAACCCTCAACCACGTGTATGGCGTCGTGTGGGCGAGCGGTTTGCTGATGTCAACGTTGTGAACAGAGTGCCCCATGGTGGCGGTGGGGTTATGGTATGGGCAGGCATAAGCTACAAACAACACATTTTATCTATAGCAATATGACTGCACAGAGATACCGTGAAGAGATCCTCAGGCCCATTGTTGTGCCATTCATCCGCCGTCATCACCTCATGTTTTAGCATGATAATGCACGGCCCCATGTCGCGAAGATCTGTACACAATTCCTGGAAGCTGAAAATGTGCGTACTCACAAGACATGTCACCCATTGAGAATGTTTGGGATGCTCTGGATCGGCATGTACTACAGCGTGTTTCAGTTCCTGCCTATATCTATGCGAAGGAGATGTGTCGCGCTGCATGAGGCAAATGGTGTTCACACAAGATACTGACTGGTTTTCTGTTCCACGGCCCTACTTTTTTGGTTGTTGTGACCAACCAATGCACATCTGTATTCCCAGTCATGTGAAATCCATAGATTAGGGCCTAATTTATTTATTTAAATGGACTAATTTCCTTATATGAACTTGAATTCAGTAACATTTTTGAAATTGTTGCATGTTGGGTTTATATTTTTGTTCAGTATAGTTTGTGCTAATTTTGTTAGCATTTTTGTAAAAAAGGCCCAATGGGCTTTTCTTGCATTTTAACGTCCCCTTGTGTGCTATGCTGGTAATACTGTGGGATGAGAGAAGGACGGTATGATGATATGTCAATCTGAATACCGCCCAAGCCTGCTAGAGTCCTCTATCTATCTCTATGGTGGAAATGGAAACTTACTTCCACATCCTTTCTCTGCAGCGACAGGGAAAGCTAAATTTGTGTGCCTTCTTGAAGAACAGAGCAATGACTGGGAGGTAGTTCCCGAACCGATCACCAGGTGGTGCAATGTGCAAACACAACAAAGCGAGTTTGAAGTAGGCATCTGACTTTCATCCCATCCCTCAAATGTGTGTGTCCAATGGCTGTGATGAATGACTACTTGATAGACTGACTGACAGACATCGCTACCGGTCAGAAGTTTTAGAACACCTACTCATTCAAGGGGTTTTCTTTATTTTTACTATTTTCTACATTGTAGAATAATAGTGAAGACATCAAAACTATGAAATAACACATATGAAATCATGTAGTTATATGCTGAGCACTTGTTGGCTGCTTGTCCTTCACTCTAGGGCGGCAGGTAGCTTAGTGGTTAAGAGCGTTGTACCAGTAACCGAAAGGTCGCTGGTTCTAATCCCCAAGCCGACTAGGTGAAAAATCTGTCGATGTGCCCTTGAGCAAGGCACTTAACCCTAATTGCTCCTGTAAGTCGCTCTGGATAAGAGCGTCTGCTAAATGACCAATTTTTATTTTATTTTTTATTTACTCTGCGGTCCGACTCATCCCTAACTATCTCAATTTGGTTGAGGTCGGGGGATTGTGGAGGCCAGGTCATCTGATGCAGCACTCCATCATGCTCCTTCTTGGTAAAATAGCCCTTACACAGCCTGGAGGTGTGTTGGGTCATTGTCCTGTTGAAAAACAAATGATAGCCCATTAAGCCCAAACCAGGTGGGATGGCGTATCGCTGCAGAATGGTGTGGTAGTCATGCTGGTTAAGTGTGCCTTGAATTCTAAATGAATCACAGACAGTGTCACCAGCAAAGCACCCCCACACCATAACACTTCCTCCTCCATGCGTTACGGTGGGAAATACACATGCAGAGATCATCCGTTCACCCTCACCGTGTCTCACAAAGACACTGCGGTTGGAACCAAAAATCTCCAGTTTGGACAAATGTCAACCGGTCTAATGTTTTTTTCTCTCTTTTTATTTGTCTTTCATCATCTTTTTTTCATGTTTTTCATTTTCATTTTTTTGGGGGTGTAGATCAGCTTTAAGATTGCAGTTAGATTGTAACTTCCATCAATGTAATTGTCTGCATCACTTCCAATCCCCCATATGTTTTATTTTCTCGCAAATATATATATATATACAGTGGGGAGAACAAGTATTTGATACACTGCCGATTTTGTAGGTTTTCCTACTTACAAAGCATGTAGAGGTCTGTAGTTTTTATTATAGGTACACTTCAACTGTGAGAGACGGAATCTAAAACAAAAATCCAGAAAATCACATTGTATGATTTTTAAGTAATTAATTTGCATTTTATTGTATGACATAAGTATTTGATACATCAGAAAAGCAGAACTTAATATTTGGTACAGAAACCTTTGTTTGCAATTAAAGAGATAATACGTTTCCTGTAGGTCTTGACCAGGTTTGCACACACTGCAGCAGGGATTTTGGCCCACTCCTCCATACAGACCTTCTCCAGATCCTTCAGGTTTCGGGGCTGTCGCTGGGCAATACGGACTTTCAGCTCCCTCCAAAGATTTTCTATTGGGTTCAGGTCTGGAGACTGGCTAGGCCACTCCAGGACCTTGAGATGCTTCTTACGGAGCCACTCCTTAGTTGCCCTGGCTGTGTGTTTCGGGTCGTTGTCATGCTGGAAGACCCAGCCACGACCCATCTTCAATGCTCTTACTGAGGGAAGGAGGTTGTTGGCCAAGATCTCGCGATACATGGCCCCATCCATCCTCCCCTCAATACGGTGCAGTCGTCCTAGCCCCTTTGCAGAAAAGCATCCCCAAAGAATGATGTTTCCACCTCCATGCTTCACGGTTGGGATGGTGTTCTTGGGGTTGTACTCATCCTTCTTCTTCCTCCAAACACGGCGAGTGGAGTTTAGACCAAAAAGCTATATTTTTGTCTCATCAGACCACATTACCTTCTCCCATTCCTCCTCTGGATCATCCAGATGGTCATTGGCAAACTTCAGACGGGCCTGGACATGCGCTGGCTTGAGCAGGGGGACCTTGTGTGCACTGCAGGATTTTAATCCATGACGGCGTAGTATGTTACTAATGGTTTTCTTTGAGACTGTGGTCCCAGCTCTCTTCAGGTCATTGACCAGGTCCTGCCGTGTAGTTCTGGGCTGATCCCTCACCTTCCTCATGATCATTGATGCCCCACGAGGTGAGATCTTGCATGGAGCCCCAGACCGAGGGTGATTGACCGTCATCTTGAACTTCTTCCATTTTCTAATAATTGCGCCAATAGTTGTTGCCTTCTCACCAAGCTGCTTGCTGATTGTCCTGTAGCCCATCCCAGCCTTGTGCAGGTCTACAATTGTATCCCTGATGTCCTTACACAGCTCTCTGGTCTTGGCCATTGTGGAGAGGTTGGAGTCTGTTTGATTGAGTGTGTGGACAGGTGTCTTTTATACAGGTAACGAGTTCAAACAGGTGCAGTTAATACAGGTAATGAGTGGAGAACAGGAGAGCTTCTTAAAGAAAAACTAACAGGTCTGTGAGAGCCGGAATTCTTACTGGTTGGTAGGTGATCAAATACTTATGTCATGCAATAAAATGCAAATTAATTACTTAAAAATCATACAATGTGATTTTCTGGATTTTTGTTTTAGATTCCATCTCTCACAGTTGAAGTGTACCTATGATAAAAATTACAGACCTCTGCATGCTTTGTAAGTAGGAAAACCTGCAAAATCGGCAATGTATCAAATACTTGTTCTCCCCACTGTATATACATACATACATACATACATACAAATACATACATATAAATACATATACATACATATATATACATATCCTTTTAAAAATATATTCCCCTTTATTACTTTCCATCCCCACCATCCCTTCCCTAATTGAAGTAAACTAGTGAACAAAAATGCTTAGGCCTCTACTTCCAGCTTATACATACTATATACATTTTATGGACACAGTCAATTTTAAAATAATTATATTTTGTTTGTTTTTAATCCTGAACTTCCTCTACCCTCAACCTCTCCGATCATTTCCATTATGTCCATCCGGTTTGCTTCTATATGCAATATCTTTCTAACTGTACTCTTTCACAAAAGCTCTCAACCTATAACCTATATACTTATTATGGACACAGTATGCTTTACATTAGTTATCTAGTTGTTATTAGTTGTTGTTAGTTGTTATTAGTCCCATCCTTCAGCACCATTCAACACCTCCCCTATCTCTTAACACCATCCATATTGGATTTCTATTTGCCATTTATTTTTCAACTGTACTGTGATGTTTCACAAAAGTTCTGAACCCTTCTATTCTCATTGTTTCTACGGGTTGTAAATTGAAAATAAATATTTTTGCTAAAAGTATTATTATATTATTGATCGATTTGACTATGACTTTTCAGATCACCCAGTACTGCTATCTGCAGGGTTAGCTCCAGGTAAATATTGCAATCCTTCAGCCATTCCTGGACCTGTGACCAAAAACAAGCTACAAATGGACAGTACCAAAACACATGATCTAATGATTATGTCTCTTCGCAGCAGAATCTGCCGTTCTAATGTTAATTGCTCGTGTTTCTTGGCCCAAGCAAGTCTCTTCTTATTATTGGTGTCCTTTAGTAGTGGATCTTTGCAGCAATTCGACCATGAAGGCCTGATTCATACAGTCTCCTCTGAACAGTTGATGTTGAGATATGTTTGTTACTTGAACTCTGTGAATCATTTATTTGGGCTACAATTTCTGAGGCTGGTAACTCGAATGAACTTATCCTCTGCAGCAGAGGTAACTCTGGGTCTTCCATTCCTGTGGCGGTCCTCATGAGAGCCAGTTTCATCATAGCGCTTGATGGTTTTTGTGACTGCACTTCTTGAAATGTTCCGTATTGACTGACCTTCATGTCTTAAAGTAATGATGGACTGTCGTTTCTCTTTGCTTATTTGAGCTGTTCTTGCCATAATATGGACTTGGTCTTTTACCAAATAGGGCTATCTTCTGTATACCACCCCTACCTTGTCACAACACAACTGATTGGCTCAAGCGCATTAAGAAGTAAAGAAATTCATAAATTAACTTTTAACAAGGCACACCTGTTAATTGAAATGCATTGCAGCTGACTACCTCATGAAGCTGGTTGAGAGAATGTCAAGAGTGTTCAAAGCTGTCATCAAGGCAAATGGTGTTTATTTTAAGAATCTCAAATCTAAAATATATTTTGATTTGTTTAACACTTTTTTGGTTACTACATGATTCCATATATGTTATTTCATAGTTTTGATGTCTTCACTATTATTCTACAATGTAGAAAATAGTAAAAATAAAGAGAAACCCTTGAATGAGTAGGTGTTCTAAAACTTTTGACTGGTAGTGTACTTTAAAAAATAGTTGCACAGTTTGAGAGGAGAGCTGGCAAGTAAGCATTTCATTTTACTGTGTACACTACGCTGTATTCTGTGCATATGACAAATACACTTTAAATTTGATTTCACACACACACACACAGATACATAGACGTACTAACCCATGCAAAAAGTTCAGATGCTAAGATCGACCACTTCTTACATGGCTTACATGTTTGGCTCAGGGCTGAATCTTTCTAACCTGCAGATACAGTGGTTTCAGAAAGTATTCATACCCCTTGACTTATTCCCAAAACAATTGTGTTACAGCCTGAATTCAAAATGGATCAAATATATGTTTGTTCTCACCCATCTACACACAAAACCCCATAATGACAAAGTAAAAACATTTTGCAAATGTATTGAAAATTAAATACAGAAATGTCTAATTTACATAAGTATTCACACGGCTGAGTCAATACTTTGTAGAAGCACCTTTGGCGGTGATTACAGCTTTGAGTTGTCTTGGGGATGTCTGTATCAGCTTTGCACATCTGGATTTGGGGATTTTCTCCCATTCTTCCCTGCAGAGTTTCTCAGCTCTGTTAAGTTAGATGGGGAGCAGCGGTGAACAGAAATCGTGAAGTCTTTCCACAGAATTGATCTGAAATGAGATAAGGGGTGCGTCCCAAATGGCACTGTATTACTTATATAGTGCACTGCTTTTGACCAGGGCCCTTAGGACTCTGGTTGTAAGTAGGGAATATGGTGCCATTTGGAATGTAGCCTAGATATCATTATTCACTGCAGGAGTGAACTGATGGTGATTCTTCACCGGTGAAACCAGTCAGAGAGGAACCCTGAATTTTGCCATAATGACACCGCTGTAAGTAAAGATCTAGTCAGAGATGGTGTATGGATAGATGTTAAAACGTCAGTGTTGTGTAGATGCATCTTTTTCTGTTTGTGTGATAGCTGTGTGTGTTAAAATGATAGACAGTTGACATTTTCATTTGACATAGGCCCACCCTATCTCAAAAGAGACATCCAAGTAGTATGACGGTGTGCATTGAGAGAGAGGAGAGAGTGTGTGTTTGTGTGTGTGTGTGGGTGTGTGTGTGTGTGTGTGTGTGTGTGTGTGTGTGTAAACACTGTTTCTCCTGGGATATTATTCAGCAGCGGTGGCACATTTCCTGCAATTTTACAAATGTTGCTATGGCTTATGCTGTGTTCTCATGCTATCTGAGTGACATTTTGGGAATTTTAGATTCTCTCTGACTGTCTAGTTTTTATTTTGGTGGTTGTTAGTTCTCAAATATGATCTTATTTCAAAAATGTATAACTCCATTATCTTTTCTAAATACTTTATATCTGGTTTTAGTGATTTAAGTTTACAGTGAAAACATTTTACCATCCTGATTATTATATATTTTTTTAATTACACAAATTTGGCCCTCCGCTGCTGGGAAACACTGGTATATATGTGTGTGTGTGCCTGTACATGCTGTGTTTAGAATACAGCAGCTGCCATCTGTCCCACTCTGCACTGGGGGAAAGATGGCCCAGGGGGAAAGATGGCCCCACCCTGAACAGCTGAGTATGGAGACAGGGCATGGCACCACTACTAAACACCACTACACCCTAGGCTGCCCCACCCACCATACATCACCCTGGTGCAATCTCTAGTTCAATCATGTCAAATATGTCTGTCTCTGTCTCTCACTTACCCACTCTTTCAGTTCCTTAATCTAAATAGTCAGCTAGTTTTGTCCTCTGTATTTGATCTCATATCAAGATGTGTACTGACATTACAGTTACACCACATGGTGAATAAATACAATGCCCACCCCCAACACTCTCCAACCATCATTAGAATCAGGCAGGCTCTCCATGTACCTTGGGATGTTTTCTTTGAGAAAGTGCTTCTCCATTTCTACACTGACCACAAGAGGGCATGATGCACCCAGGTATGACTGAATTGGAGAGAGGTTTTGAATTATGAGTTATGGGTGCACTGACTGCTTGTATCAAATGTTGTGAATTTACTGGCATTGTCCCAAACCAGAAACACATTCCATAACCTGTGGTCAGATTGGACCACCTAACCAACCGAATATATAAAGAGAGTTAGTCTCGGGTGCCTTTCCATCACAGCCTGCAGCTTAATGGCACATTCTCCATGGCAGCCTTGAAGAGCTCAGCACACCCATCTGTCTCTTGCTCTGGAAGTTTCTCCAGCTGAGTGGAGGTGCCAGTTATCTGCCTCTGCCGTGCTGCCATACTCCAAGAGCATGTGTAGGTTCTGCATCTTGTCGCCGATGGCTCTGATGTCTTCTCCAGCTTCTTAAGGAGGACCACTAGCTCCAGTGTTCGATGATGAACACATAGGCCTTCAGCTAGGATTTGTGGTTCCCCAGAAGCTCCTTCTGATCCTGGACACGCTTGGCAGGTGGTTCAAAGGTGTCCAGGAACTAAGAGAGCACATCCATGTGCTCTACCAGCCACTCCACAGCACTGACCCACGACCTCCACAGCACTGACCCACGACCTCCACAGCACTGACCCACGACCTCCACAGCACTGACCCACGACCTCCACAGCACTGACCCACGACCTCCACAGCACTGACCCACGACCTCCACAGCACTGACCCACGAGCACCACCAGGGCCCAGATTCACAAAACACTTCTTATGCAAACATTTAAGAAGCTTCTTAGGGAAAAAAAAAAAGAAGTTCATAAGATAGTTCGTAAGTGCAATTCCTCAACAATATCTTAAGATTTAATGATTTTCTTCCGAACTTCTTCTCAAATAAAATAATCAATACTGAAACTTTCAGATTAAGTTTGTGTGTGAATTAAACATGTTCAATTGCTTTCATTAGCTTTTTCTCTCACTGCCCTGAGTTTAAGACAAGAGTTTAGCTATCTTGGAATTAAGAACATTTCCAAGAATCTAATTTCTTCTTAACTTTTTGCTTAGGAGAAACATAAGAAATAGTGCAAGAAAATGTCCAATAACCTTTTTGAGGAATAGCAACTTTGCTTAACCTTCTTCTTAAGTCCATAGTTAAGGAAGAAATGTCAGTTAAGAATAAACTTTTACAAAGCTGTGCGTAGCACTCTCCCTCTCATTTATGTTATTTTATTGTACATTTTAAAGAAAGTATTGGGGGGGACGAATCGACCTGTTCTGAATATGTTCCCCCATCCCCCATGGCAATTTCGCCTATGGAATACACACAAACATTATTCTACACACACAATACAGTATAAAACATTTCATTCTTCTGACTGTGATTACTCTTTGATTATAACTGTATTGCTGTGGTAGTTCTGTGGTTTGTAGAATTTGGTGTGCAAGGGTATACCTGTAACTTGTATTGTATCTCCCTTAGCTCCAGTATTAAACCCACCCTTTCCTCTTTATCCCCAGGAGCTGACCACGTTCCAGAAGATTGGTGGTAACGTGCTGCAGATGATGTATGAGAAGCCAGAGAGGTGGGCCTACACCTTCCAGACTTACGCCTGCATGAGCAGGGTCCGCACCCAGATGAAAGCCACCAATGGGAAGCTCAGAGAGGCAGAGAACCCTGTGCAGTTCTTCGAGAGGTCCATCTACAGCGACAGGTATTGACGAACCGGAAATTTCACCAGGAGAGTCATGCCTTCTTTGATATGATACCAAAGATAGTGTTTAGAATTCTATTGCCATGGAAAGAGTTCTCAAAATATTTTTTTTTGCTGTAAGTATGTGATCTGTACAGCATCCACATGAAGTGAACAGTGCCTCTAAGCACCCCCTTCTCGTCTGTCCTATGTTGTTGTTTTGTCTGTGTCCAGGTACATCTTTGCAGCGAACCTGTATGAGAATGAGAGTCTGAATGAGACAGAGTGGTCTATCTACCAGGACTGGCACGGCTGGCTCCACAAACAGTTTGGGAAACGCATCGAGCTGGACGGCATTATCTACCTTCGAGCCGCACCAGAGGTCAGCAACTAACTTAACCTCGCTACATGTTCATTAGGAACTTATCGTACAAAACATTTCAATTGTATTGTAGTAGATTATATAATGTAGCCTATTGGCTTTATATTTGTACTGCCATACACCTTATTTAAAAAAGAAAGAAATAGAAAATGTACACTTTACATTAATGTGCACTTATACCTGTGTAATAACACTGCAATTACAATGGTACTTCTCTTGTGTGTGTGTAGAGATGCATGGAGAGGCTGCATCTGGGAGGCAGAGAGGAGGAACAGAGCATTCCTCTGGAGTACCTGGAGAAACTCCACTTCGAACACGAGAGCTGGCTGCAGCACAAAACCATACGGCGAGAGAGGTAAGAAGGAAGTGTTGGTGGGATTGTGAACGAGGAAGGGAGGGAGGAAGGGAGTGTTACGGAAGGGAGTAGGTTGAGGTAAGGACGTGCGTGTGTGTGGGAGCATTAAATACAAAGCTTAAATTTTGACATTTCTATACTACTAACGTGTTGTATAGATGGACGAGACAGGAAACAGGCTTGTTTCTCAGGCCTATTTTGAGTTGTGAATTTCCTTACAAAGACGGAAATAACCTTTAAATAACAAGGAAGCAACCAGTAAATAGCCTGACCTGAGAAAATAAGATGTTGTTTATTGCATAAGCATTTGTGTGTGTGTGTGTGTGTGTGTGTGTGTGTGTGTGTGTGTGTGTGTGTGTGTGTGTGTGTGTGTGTGTGTGTGTGTGTGTGTGTGTGTGTGTGTGTGTGTGTGTGTGTGTGTGTGTGTGTGTGTGTGTGTGTGTGTGTGTGTGTGTGTGTGTGTGTGTGTGTGTGTGTGTGTGTGTGTGGGTGGTGCCTGTGTGTGTGCGTGCGTTGTTGAAGTCACTAACCATATGTCGCATTCCATCCTGGTCCTTATATGAGTATCTGAATGACGTGCTCATTCTGAAGCTGGATGCCAACAAAGATTTCAAAGGGGACAAGGTCAAGGGTGCCTTCATGGTGGAAAAAGTAAGAAGACGTATCAATGTGTTTAAATGGATATTGGTCATTATTTTTAGTGCAGCAGTGTCTTTCAGAAATAGAAAGATGTGACTATATTTAGCTGTTATTTTGTTAAGTTGATTTATGAACACATGCTATTTGGAGGACACCGGCAGTAGTGAAAAACATCCTGTTATCACTGCGTACAGTTGAGGTTATTAGTAGATGGATGTTCGATTCCCACGGGGGGCCAGTATGAAAATGTATGCACTCACTAACTGTAAGTCGCTCTGGATAAGAGCGTCTGCTAAATGACTAAAATGTAATAAATATATGTTGATGAAGACACACACACATGCACATATGTTTCACTTATGGAAATGAGGCCTGAAGAGCTGCTAATGTAGCTGTTTCACATTAAGGGTAAACACCAGTGCTATGCCTGATATCATGAAAAAGCTATTAGTAAAACACACACGCACCTATTGCTTCCTGTCCAGTTGCAGCACTGTCATCCTCTGGCACGTCCAAGCTTAGCTCCACATTGGGTCCACATCAAACGCTTGCACTGACCTGACAAACCATTTACACTGACGTTAATATCCATATTCATTATGCGCTAACCAGTGGTGCGTGTCCCCAGTCCGGCACGGCCCGTGCCTGCTCCTCACACCAAACCAATGGTGCGTGTCTCCAGTCCGGTACGGCCAGTGCCTACTCCCCGCACCAAACCAGTGGTGCGTGGGGGGATTGCCGGTCCAAGCCCAGACGTCAGCCCCTCTCAAGGGTCGGGGCCTCCCACACCAGGGTCCAGGCAGGGCTTGGTGCAGCGTGGGAGGACTGAGAGGGGAAGCATCGCGCCGAGGTTCAGACCGGACCAGGGAGGCAGTAATGGAGAGGACATCACGCCCGGAGCCGGAGCCGCCACCGAGGCTAGATGCCCACCCGGACCCTCCCCTGTTAAGTTAGGTTTTGCGGCCGGAGTCCGCACCTTTGGGGGGGGGGGGGGGTACTGTCACGCCCTGACCTTTAATGCCTGTTGTTTCTTGTTGGTTTGGTCAGGGTGTGAATATCTATGTGTAGATCTAGTATGTGTAGATCTATGTTGACCGGGTGTGGTTCCCAATCAGAGGCAGCGGTCGATCATTGTCTCTGATTGGGGATCAAACTTAGGCAGCAATGTTGCCTACCTATGTTGTGGGATCTTATTTCTGTGTGTTTGGCTTGTTTGATGTTAGCCTGTAGAACTTCACGTTACGTTGCTTTTGTTGTTTTGTTCGGTGTTTATTCAATAAACGAACATGTACGCTGCACCTTGGTCCAATCCTGTACTCAACGAACATGACACATGGGTACTATAATACGTTTGTATGGCTTGGTTTCACCTTCATGTCCTGTCTGTGTTTTATTTATCAATATGAATCAGAAAAGGAAAAACCTGAATATGTATTTCTTTATCGGTAATCATTTGCACCTAAAATAATAAAGGGCTACCAGTATAAAGGAACCTAAGGACGTTTTTTGTGATTCTTGAGGAAACAAAAATTCCCAGTAGGTCCCTGTGAAGCCTACCTGAAGTGCTGTGAACAGCATATGCCCATCAGATGGAGCTAGGCCTACTCAACTACCTGTCTAGAGGGCTGGTCTGAGCCCTATGGTCTGGGCCCTATGGTCTGGGCCCTATGGTCTGAGCCCTATGGTCTGAGCCCTATGGTCTGGGTCCTATGGTCTGGGTCCTATGGTCTGGGCCCTATGGTCTGGGTCCTATGGTCTGGGCCCTATGGTCTGGGCCCTATGGTCTGGGCCCTATGGTCTGGGTCCTATGGTCTGGGCCCTATGGTCTGGGTCCTATGGTCTGGGTCCTATGGTCTGGGCCCTATGGTCTGGGTCCTATGGTCTGGGCCCTATGGTCTGGGTCCTATGGTCTGGGCCCTATGGTCTGGGCCCTATAGTCTGAGCCCTATGGTCTGAGCTCTATGGTCTGGGCCCTATGGTCTGGGTCCTATGGTCTGAGCCCTATGGTCTGAGCCCTATGGTCTGGGCCCTATAACAATAACAATAACAACAATATGCCATTTAGCAGACGCTTTTATCCAAAGCGACTTACAGTCATGCGTGCATACATTTTTGTGTATGGGTGATCCCGGGGATCGAACCCACTACCTTGGCGTTACAAGCGCCGTGCTCTACCAGCTGAGCTACAGAGGACCACCCTATGGTCTGGGTCCTATGGCTGAGCCCTATGGTCTGGGCCCTATGGTCTGGGCCCTATGGTCTGGGTCCTATGGTCTGGGTCCTATGGTCTGGGTCCTATGGTCTGGGCCCTATGGTCTGGGCCCTGTGGTCTGGGCCCTATGGTCTGGGTCCTAGGGTCTGGGCCCTATGGTCTGGGTCCTATGGTCTGGGCCCTATGGTCTGGGCCCTATGGTCTGAGCCCTATGGTCTGGGCCCTATGGTCTGGGTCCTATGGTCTGGGCCCTATGGTCTGGGCCCTATGGTCTGGGCCCTATGGCCTGGGCCCTATGGTCTGGGTCCTATGGTCTGGGCCCTATGGTCTGGGCCCTATGGTCTGGGTCCTATGGTCTGGGCCCTATGGTCTGGGCCCTATGGTCTGGGCCCTATGGTCTGAGCCCTATGGTCTGGGTCCTATGGTCTGAGCCCTATGGTCTGGGTCCTATGGTCTGGGTCCTATGGTCTGGGCCCTATGGTCTGGGCCCTATGGTCTGGGCCCTATGGTCTGGGCCCTATGGTCTGGGCCCTATGGTCTGGGCCCTATGGTCTGAGCCCTATGGTCTGGGTCCTATGGTCTGAGCCCTATGGTCTGGGCCCTATGGTCTGGGCCCTATGGTCTGGGCCCTATGGTCTGGGTCCTATGGTCTGAGCCCTATGGTCTGAGCCCTATGGTCTGGGTCCTATGGTCTGAGCCCTATGGTCTGGGCCCTATGGTCTGGGCCCTATGGTCTGGGCCCTATGGTCTGGGTCCTATGGTCTGAGCCCTATGGTCTGGGTCCTATGGTCTGAGCCCTATGGTCTGGGCCCTATGGTCTGGGCCCTATGGTCTGGGTCCTATGGTCTGAGCCCTATGGTCTGAGCCCTATGGTCTGGGTCCTATGGTCTGAGCCCTATGGTCTGAGCCCTATGGTCTGAGCCCTATGGTCTGGGTCCTATGGTCTGAGCCCTATGGTCTGGGTCCTATGGTCTGAGCCCTATGGTCTGGGTCCTATGGTCTGAGCCCTATGGTCTGAGCCCTATGGTCTGAGCCCTATGGTCTGGGTCCTATGGTCTGGGCCCTATGGTCTGAGCCCTATGGTCTGAGCCCTATGGTCTGGGTCCTATGGTCTGGGCCCTATGGTCTGGGCCCTATGGTCTGGGCCCTATGGTCTGGGTCCTATGGTCTGAGCCCTATGGTCTGGGTCCTATGGTCTGAGCCCTATGGTCTGGGCCCTATGGTCTGGGCCCTATGGTCTGGGCCCTATGGTCTGGGTCCTATGGTCTGAGCCCTATGGTCTGGGTCCTATGGTCTGGGCCCTATGGTCTGGGCCCTATGGTCTGGGACCTATGGTCTGAGCCCTATGGTCTGGGTCCTATGGTCTGGGCCCTATGGTCTGGGCCCTATGGTCTGGGCCCTATGGTCTGGGCCCTATGGTCTGAGCCCTATGGTCTGGGCCCTATGGTCTGGGCCCTATGGTCTGGGCCCTATGGTCTGGGCCCTATGGTCTGGGCCCTATGGTCTGGGTCCTATGGTCTGGGCCCTATGGTCTGGGTCCTATGGTCTGGGCCCTATGGTCTGGGTCCTATGGTCTGGGCCCTATGGTCTGGGCCCTATGGTCTGGGCCCTATGGTCTGAGCCCTATGGTCTGGGTCCTATGGTCTGAGCCCTATGGTCTGGGTCCTATGGTCTGGGTCCTATGGTCTGGGCCCTATGGTCTGGGCCCTATGGTCTGGGCCCTATGGTCTGGGCCCTATGGTCTGGGCCCTATGGTCTGAGCCCTATGGTCTGGGTCCTATGGTCTGAGCCCTATGGTCTGGGCCCTATGGTCTGGGCCCTATGGTCTGGGCCCTATGGTCTGGGCCCTATGGTCTGGGTCCTATGGTCTGAGCCCTATGGTCTGGGTCCTATGGTCTGAGCCCTATGGTCTGGGCCCTATGGTCTGGGCCCTATGGTCTGGGCCCTATGGTCTGGGTCCTATGGTCTGAGCCCTATGGTCTGAGCCCTATGGTCTGGGTCCTATGGTCTGAGCCCTATGGTCTGGGTCCTATGGTCTGAGCCCTATGGTCTGGGCCCTATGGTCTGGGCCCTATGGTCTGGGCCCTATGGTCTGGGCCCTATGGTCTGGGTCCTATGGTCTGAGCCCTATGGTCTGGGTCCTATGGTCTGAGCCCTATGGTCTGGGCCCTATGGTCTGGGCCCTATGGTCTGGGCCCTATGGTCTGGGTCCTATGGTCTGAGCCCTATGGTCTGAGCCCTATGGTCTGGGTCCTATGGTCTGAGCCCTATGGTCTGAGCCCTATGGTCTGGGTCCTATGGTCTGAGCCCTATGGTCTGGGTCCTATGGTCTGAGCCCTATGGTCTGGGTCCTATGGTCTGAGCCCTATGGTCTGAGCCCTATGGTCTGAGCCCTATGGTCTGGGTCCTATGGTCTGGGCCCTATGGTCTGAGCCCTATGGTCTGAGCCCTATGGTCTGGGTCCTATGGTCTGGGCCCTATGGTCTGGGCCCTATGGTCTGGGTCCTATGGTCTGAGCCCTATGGTCTGGGTCCTATGGTCTGAGCCCTATGGTCTGGGCCCTATGGTCTGGGCCCTATGGTCTGGGCCCTATGGTCTGGGTCCTATGGTCTGAGCCCTATGGTCTGGGTCCTATGGTCTGGGCCCTATGGTCTGGGCCCTATGGTCTGGGTCCTATGGTCTGAGCCCTATGGTCTGGGTCCTATGGTCTGAGCCCTATGGTCTGGCTATGGTCTGGGCCCTATGGTCTGGGCCCTATGGTCTGGGCCCTATGGTCTGGGCCCTATGGTCTGAGCCCTATGGTCTGGGCCCTATGGTCTGGGCCCTATGGTCTGGGCCCTATGGTCTGGGCCCTATGGTCTGGGTCCTATGGTCTGGGTCCTATGGTCTGGGCCCTATGGTCTGGGTCCTATGGTCTGGGTCCTATGGTCTGAGCCCTATGGTCTGGGCCCTATGGTCTGGGTCCTATGGTCTGGGCCCTATGGTCTGGGCCCTATGGTCTGGGCCCTATGGTCTGGGTCCTATGGTCTGGGCCCTATGGTCTGGGCCCTATGGTCTGAGCAAGGAGCTGGCCTCACAGTGCACAGTCTGTAGCTAGGTTTCCATCCAATTGGCGACAGATTTTCATGTAAATATTTTAAAATATGCATAAATAAAATATGCATATTTTCCCACAAGTGGTGTGTTTCCACCAAACAGACTTGTTGAATGATAAAAATCAGTGCGTGATGACGTAATGCACACAAAATTTACTTTTTCGCTTAAGTTTTCCAATACCAATTGCACATACCTTAGTGTGCCTCCTGGTCAGTATACCTGCAGACTCAGACACACACAAAAGTGATCAGTTCAGTCATTTGCACCCAATGTAGCTATAGCCTTTAACATATTCTTACCTCTTTGTTGATTGACATCCATTGAATTGTGTCCATTTTCAGTTTTAGAAATAATTTTAAAAGGGAGAAAGTGTCAAACAACACAGCCATTTGCACAAATATGAAAAGATAGGTGGTATCATCATAAAACAATATCAATTTAGATCATACAAGAGAGAAACCTTACCTTAGATTGAGGAGATCTTTCAAGTTTTCAGTTGCACCTGCTGTCATCTCAAATTCAAATCTAAATGTTTCAGTTGGGCAGTTAGTTTCCTGCAAGAACCCCCACCAACTAAGGAGGTTCCTCGATGAACCCCACCTCCTTTGGGGTTCTTGGAAGAACCTTTTGGGGGCATTTTTTCAGAGCCAAGAACCCTAAGGTTCTTCAAGGAACTTTTAGGATCTTAGAAGAACCCTTGTTGGACCACTACTTTTTAGAGTGCAGGAGCCAGACAGGGAGACTAATAAGGAATGAAAATGAATTATTTTGGGTATAGTATTTCAATTCTTTCAAGGCTATAGCCTACGAAGAAATACATTGTGAAGCATTTGTGAGTGCTACACCAGGCTGGTAGGGACACACTCTATAAATTAGGGATTCAACAAGGGTTCTTCTAAGATCCTCAAAGTTCTTCAAAGAACCTTAGAGTTCTTGGCACTGAAAAAGGCCCCCAAAAGGTTCTTCCAATAACCCCATAGGAGGTGGGGTTCATCAAGGAACATCCTTAGTTGGTGGGGGTTCTTGCAGGAACCTAACTGCCCAACTGAAACATTTAGATTTGAAAGGACAGCAGGTGCAGGCACTTGTATGATCTACATTTATATTGTTTTATGATGATACCATCTATCTCTTCATATTTGTTCCATTCTTTCTAAAACACAAAATGGACACAATTCAATGGATATCAATCAACAAAGAGGTAAGAATATGTAGGCTATAAGACTATGTTGAAGGCTAGCTGTATTGCGTGCAGATGACTGAACTACTCACTTATGTGTCTGCAGGTATACAGACGAGGAGGCATACAAAGGTATGCCAATTGGTATTGGTATGTTATGCAGATCACATGTACCATCCTCCTCCCTTACCTCATCAATGAATATCCCATAGGCCTCTACAGTATGGACAAGGTATGTGCATGAAAACCATTATCAAGACAGTTTTTTCCATTCACATTCACCACAAAAACCAAGGTTTGAATACTGTCATGTGCATGTTTTGTTAATCATCTGTATAATGAATATTTTTTGGATTCACAGACTTCACCCTCCCTACACCTCTGATGAATATAACAGGAAACCTGTTCGATCACCATGCACTGCAAAATCATTCTGGCTATTGATAAGGAGAACATCAACACATTAACATCAACACGCCAGAGGATATACCCATTGGACTTGGGGCTCTGCACTCTAAAAAGAAAAGGTTTCTGGAGTATCCTTTAGGGCAGGGTTCTTCAATTCCGGTCCTGGAGGGCCGAAACACCTCTGTTTTTCATCCTCTCCTTCTAATCAGGGGCTAATTCAGACCTGGGACACCAGGTGAGTGCAATTAACTACCAGGTAGAAATAAAAAACAGAAGTGTTTCGGCCCTCCAGGACCGGAATTGAAGAACCCTGCTTTAGGGGATCTTCAAATTGAAACTGTGGGGGAACCCCTATAAGTTCTTCGAAGAACCCTCTAAAAGAGTTCTTCAAATAACCCTTTTTAATGGATCCTCAAATAACCTTTTGAAGAACCTTTTGGGGTTGATTTTTGAAATACCCCCCTCCCCTATTATTATTATTAATAATAATATGCATAACAATAACAACAATAACACAATATTTTAGTTATCAGTGTTTATTAGGATTTTAGTGGCAAAGCAGAATAAAAAAATCAAAATATGAGGTAAACTCCCAGCAGAGCCCCAAGTCCATTGGGTATATCCTCTGGAGTGTTGATGTTAATGTGTTGATGTTCTCCTTAACAATAGCCAGAATGATTTTGCAGTGCATGGTGATCGAACAGGTTTCCTGTTATATTCATCAGAGGTGTGGGGAGGGTGAAGTCTGTGAATCCAAAATTGTTTTATTATACAGATAATTAACAAAACAAGCACATGACAGTATTCAAACCTTGGTTTTTGTGGTGAATGTGAAATTAAAAAACTGTTTTGATAATGCTTTTCATACAGATACCTTGTCCATAATGTAGAGGCCTATGGAATATTAGTTGAAGAGGTAAGGGAGGAGGATGGTACATGTGATCTGCATAACATACCAATAAGAATACCTTTGTATGCCTCCTCGTCTGTATACCTACAGACACAAAAGTGAGCAGTTCAGTCGTCTGCACGCAATACAGCTAGCCTTCAACATATTCTTATAGCCTACATATTCTTACCTCTTTGTTGATTGATATCCATTGAATTGTGTCCATTTTCTGTTTTAGATAGAATGGCACAAATATGAAAAGATAGATGGTATCATCATAAAACAATATCAATGTAGATCATACAAGTGCCTGCACCTGCTGTTCTTTCAAATCTAAATGTTTCAGTTGGGCAGTTAGGTTCCTGCAAGAACCCCCACCAACTAAGGATGTTCCTCGATGAACCCCACCTCCTTTGGGGTTCTTGGAAGAACCTTTTGGGGGCCATTTTCAGTGCCAAGAACCCTAAGGGTCTTCAAAGAACTTTGAGGATCTTAGAAGAACCCTTGTTGAACCCCTAATTTTTAGAGTGTGCTGGGAGTTTACCTCATATTTAGATTTGTATTATTCTGTTTTGCCACTAAAATCATAATAAACACTGAGAACTAAAATATTGTGTTATTGTTATGCGTATTTGTATTATTATTATTATTATTAATAATAATAATAATAATAATAATAACTGGGGAGGGGAGGGTAGTTCAAAAATGAACCCCAACAAGTTATTCAAAATGTTCTTTAAAGATCCATTAAAAGGGGTTCTTTGAAGAACCTTTTTTAAAGGGTTCTTTGAAGAATTTATAGGGGTTCTCCCACAGTTTCAATGTGAAGAACCCCTAAAGGATACTCCAGGAACCTTTTCTTTTTAGAGTGCATAAAGCACTCAGCATTTAAACAACATTTTGTTGTATTAGATCATTATAGTCTATAAATTGCGCATAATAAGCTGTGACTTACTTAGAATTAAATAGAAAATAAACGAAAAATGCCTTATTAGGCTCAGTCTACAGTGCCTTTGCATTCACAAGTTTGTCCAGAGTCTGTGGCTTCAGGCTCATGCGATGGTGCCTGGAGAGCAGGCCAGCAGCGGAGAATATCCTCTCCGGGCTTGCAGATCTACTGGGGATGCTAAACACCATTCGGCCCACTCTTGCCAGGCTGGGCAGAGATGCAAAGTTGTTTATTTTTATTTTTATATAGGTAGGCCTAAAGGTTTTTAGTCAAAATGACCCAATCAAAACGAAAAGCTCCTTGAAAGTAGGAATATGCCAGGCCTATTGGGCCAAAATCAATTATGGCCTAATGTATAGATAATAGAACAAGAATGAACGAAACTTTTAAGAGATCTGGGCCCGTATCTCTAAAGAATTTTTGTGCAAAAAGTGGCTCCTAGCGGCCAAATTCTAAGAAAATTCTCAGAGGCATGACGTTTTCTTAGAATTTCCCCTAAAAGTGACACGAAAATCCCAGTTAATATAAAAGCTATTCCTCAAGAGTCCTAGCGCTTAAAAGGGCTCCTAAGGCGAGATCTGCTAAGAGCAGGGAAGAGGACTTTTAGTGGCTTAGGAGTTACCCTAAGCAGCTGCACAAAATGGCCAACAGAGGAGGCAGGAGAGATGTCCTGCAAACACTGGATGACAGGGAATTATTGAGACGCTACAGATTGGATCGTGCAGGAATCATGTTTGTGGTGGATCTCCTTAGAGATGCAATTACTTCACCAACTCGACGCCACAACGCTATTACACCGGAGAAGAAAGTAATCACAACCCTGAGGTATTTGGCAACAGGGAAAATGCAACAATGCAGCAGTGATGACTTGGGTCTGTCCCAATCCTCCGTCAGCAGAGTCATCACCCAAACACTGACAGCTTTGTCACAACCTAATATTGTGACACAATTTGTTTCATTCCCGCTGGATGCCCGCACTTTACACACACATAAAAGGGCATTTATGGACATTGCAGGATTCCCTGGCGTTGTGGGTGTAATTGATGGAACACATGTGAGAATAATTGCGCCATCAGAGGACGAGGCTGTCTTTGTTAACAGGAAGAATTTCCACAGCATCAATGTGCAAATAGTGTTCAATGCGGCCTGGAAGATTTTGGACATTGTGGCTAAATGGCCAGGCTCCACACATGATGCGAGAATGCTCTCCGAGAGTGGCATCAGACAGCTTTTTGAGAGACGCTATGTGCCAGCTAATTGCCACTTGTTAGGGGACAGTGGCTACCCATGCAAACCATGGCTCCTTACACCTTACCTCCAGCCACGCCAAGGGCCCCAACTAAACTATAACAGGTAAGCCAAACAATACAAAAATCATGGAAATGAAATGCAAGCAATATGTTAGAGCATCCAAGTAGTGCAATATTTCCATCAAATAATTAAAGGTCTGTATTCTATTGTAGGGCCCACAAGACAACAAGAGCGGTGGTGGAGCGTGGCATAGGCCAGCTTAAGAGGCGCTTTCATGTTCTCCACGGAGAGGTGCGGCTGAGGCCTGAAAAAGTCAGCAAACTCATCATAGCCTGTGCAATATTACACAATATTTGCAAGGTTAGACAGATTGCAGAACCTCTGGAGGATGGCGATGAGGATGAGGATGGAGACAACGATGAGGATGGTGGTGAAGAAGATATTCACATTCCACAGGGGAACCTAGCCCAGAGTGGACTGCCTTACAGGGCAAACTTCACAAATTTACATTTCAGGCAAGCTGTAGCCCCATGTCATTTGAGAACTTGTGATGGTATTAAGAACTACCACAGTTTTACTGCACATCACCTGCAACTGTTAAATGCAAGACACAGAACACAATCTCTAAATGGTTTATTTTTTAGGTGTTCAATTTTAAGGCGGTAGTACTCCTCCTGAAGGGAAAGGACTTTTTTTTGTTGTTCAAACACATCAATTGTGAGTTGCAATCTTCTCTCCTGCAGGGATGCTGACGGAGCAGGTGCTGCGGATGGGAATGGTGTTTGATCCGCCGGGCTATCCTGAGTAGCAGCTGCAGATGGTTCAGGCGGCAAACTTGATGGGCCCGGTTCTTGTGATGGCTCCATGCTACAGAAATACATAGGCCTAGTTTAATTATTGTTTTGATTAAATTAATTTAATACAATGAGCATGGATAACACATGAAATGGCTTCTGCAATGAATAAACACTGTTGATATGAATAACCCTGTGTCCTACCTTTGCTGCATTTCAAGGGCCTGCATCATTGACGTGTCAATGCCTGTTGGCAGCCCGGTGACACTGACCTCAGAGTGTCCCAGGACTTGAAAGACAGTGTCGGCCACCTGGGACAGCCGCTTTGCAGGTGGTCCACCCCCTAGAAAGAAACAGTCAATGAACACAGTACTTAGGCATGTAAATTAACTTTGCCAGCAGGAGCAAATTGCCAGATTATGTGGTAGGCCATAGTATTTTGCTCACCTGTGAGTGAGGATTCCCGCTTGTGTGCTGCAATCTCATCTTTTGCCTTGGACTGCAGCACATACCACCTTTTCTCACAATCGTCGCCTGTCCGCACCACCAGTGGAAAAGAGGCATTGATTGTTTGGGATATTGTGTCCCAGGCGCGCCTCTTGCCTTGGCTAGTGACAGTTGGGCCAAATTTTCCTCGTAACATACCTTTATGTTCGTTCACCAACTGGGCCAGCAACAAACCTTGCTCCTCAGTCCAGTTCGGCTTGCGATTCCTTTTTTTCTCCATTTTCTGTGTTTTTAGGATATTTGTTAACAAGCCTTCATAAATAGACCAGCCAGCAATCACAGACATTGTTAAAAGCTGAGCTGTGTTACCCTCGTTAAGTTCACACTGAGTTGTAACGTTGCAATTTCTACTTCATTAAGGACAGCCCCTTGAGATAGGCCATCTTGTTTTCAATGGGGTCCATATGGAAGTGAAAGTACAAAATATGCCAGCTAGGATATTAATATGAGCAAATGAGACACAAATCATTATTTGAACAGGGTGTAATGAGCTTAAGTTTTCACATATTTTAGATTCTAATGTTAGGCTATAACCCCTACAGCTTACTATTCATTTTCCAGATATTTTCTTGAATGTGAAATATTATTTACAATTATAGTCTGCATAAGATTAGAGTGTATAATTATGTTTATTGATTTGAGGGTACATCCTTTGCTCATTATCACCAAAAGTTCATTTTCATCAAACTTGTAGGATCAACCAATCACGGCTTTTGAAATGATGACTCATACCTAGCAACGGGGTCAACCACACCTCCTCACTAAGATAGGATTTTTCATCCATTCCTGGCTCAGAGTTCACTGAAAATGTTCTGGAATCACTTCTAAGCTAAAACTCCTGGCAAGGAATTTTTAGGTTAAGTTAGGAGCTCTCTGAGAGGATTCTCAGAATCTTTAAGGATACGGGCCCTGATCTTTTGTTTATAAATACTTTGCAACAATGACACACTTAGTTAGCTACCCACCTCGTTCCTTTCTTTTAGCATGTGCACGTATTAAGTACACCATCATGCTTTCTGTGAACATAGTAAGTACACCATCATGCTTTCGGGATATGTGTCTTTTCAGATTCCACAATGATTATTTAGTTGTGGACACTACATCACTGTACTCCCTCTCTTGCTATTGGTCCTCATCTTTGTAAGTCACCTTGATTTTGCACGTGTGTTTGATCAGTTTTGTTATGAAAATATTTAGCGAACTCCATGACAGTAGCTAAAGCAAGGGGCTATAGCAGCACACAAGTAGACTATAAATGCATGCTGGGCCAGGGATGCCCTGAGCTGGTGAAGTGAGCGCTACTGGAGCGAAATTGGAGCGGGTGAGAAGGCTACTCCAGCCTTTGGGAATCTCGCTCTGCGCTCCAGTCAAATTGGGCACGCTCCGCTCCGCTCTGCTCACATACTTGTACCGAAACATCCTGTTTCCATCACAGCTGTCAGGATTTTTTTTAATAAGGTATGACTTTACTCGCACACCAACCAATCTGATCAACTCTATTACTGTGCTTGGAAATTAGCTGATGATCAGAGCGTCAGTGAAGAGCCTTGATCAAGCTGGCCCCTGTGAATAAGCAGCAAACTGCTGGTTATCTACACAATAGAAGCTTGTGTCACAGGTGTTAAAGTGTACCTCTAAAATAGACCTTACATGTGCATAAAATACACTGAGTGTATAAAACATTAAGAACACTTGCTCTTTCCATGACATAGGCTGACCAGGTTAATCCAGGTGAAAGCTGTGATCCCTTATTGATGTCATTTGTTAAATCCACTTCAATCAGTATAGATGAAGGGGAGAAGACATGGACTGTGTATGTGTGCCATTCAGAGGGTGAATGTGCAAGACAAAATATTTAAGTGCCTTTGAACGGGGTATGGTAGTAGGTGCCAGGTGCACCGGTTTGTGTCAAGAACTGCAACGCTGCTGGGTTTTTCACACTCAACAGTTTCCAGTGTGTATCAAGAATGGTCCACCAACCAAAGGACATCAAGCTAACTTGACACAACCATGGCAAGCATTGGAGTCAACATGGACCAGCATCCCCGTGGAATGCTTTCGACACCTTGTGGAGTCCATGCCCCAACGAGTTGAGACTGTACTGAGGGCAAAAGGGGGGATGCAACTTAATATTAGGAAGGTGTTCCTAATATTTGGTATACTCAGTGTATATGAGCTTTTAGTACAGGCAGTTTAGAGGTTCCATTTGGTGCAATAACACAATCTTTTAATTTTCAATGTTTATTATGATTTTAGTGGCAAAGCAGAATTCAAAAATCTAAATATGAGGTCAACTCCCTGCAAAGCCCCAAGTCCAATGGGTATATCCTCTGGTGTGTTGATGTGTTGATGTCCTCTGTAGGCTATCCATAGCCAGAATGATTTTGCAGTGCATGGTGATCACACAGGTTTCCTGTTATATTCATCAGAAGTGTAGGGAGGGTGGAGTCTGTGAATGCAAAAAATTACACGACAGTATTCATACCTTGGTTTTTGTGGTAAATGTGAATGAAACAACGTCACTTTTGACAACGGTTTTCATACACATACCTTGTTTATAATGTAGAGGCCTCTGGGATCTTCATTGAAGAGGTCAGGGAGGAGGAAGATGACTGCTGTGATTGAGTCCTATAAGATTATAGTGATCTGCATAACATTATGAGACAAACCAATACCAATTGTACATACCTTTGTGTGCCTCCTTGTCCGTATACCTGCACACACAAATAAGTGAGCAGTTCAGTCATCTGCGCCCAATGCAGATAAAGCCTTTAACAGATTCTTACATACATGTATTCTTACCTCTTTGTTGATTGACATCAATTGAATTTTGTCCATTTTCTGTTTTAGAAATAATTTTAAAAGGGAGAAAGTGTCAAACAACACAGCCATTTGCACAAAAACGAAAAGATAGATGGTATCATCCTAAAACATAATACATTTAGATCATTCAAGGGAGAGCCTTTACCTTAAATTGAGGACAGCTTTCAATTTCTCAGTTAAGTGCCTGCACCTGCTGTCTTCTCAAATTCAAATCCACATTTTTTAGTTGGGAAGTTAGGTTTCTGCAAGAACCCCCAAGAACTAAATAGGTTCCTTGATGAACCCCACCTCCTATGGGGTTCTTTGAAGAACCTTTTGGGAGCATTTTTCAGTGTCAAGAACCCTAAACCAGTGGGCAAAACCTGGTTGAAAAGACGTCAGTACGACATCATTTTATGACGTCTTAATCTAGTCACAAACTGGTTGAAGACGGACGTTTTTTAAACTTATTTTTACTGACCTGAATATGACATATTTTTCTGACAACCATAAGACCAGCTGGTCATAATTCTGACCACTATGTTATGTGCTATATTATGTACTGGTCAGGTTCTTCGAGGCATTGTGAGACTCTTAAATAACCCTTGTTGAACCCCTAATTTCTAGTGTAGAAAGTAAACAGGTACACGTCAGTTTCACCTAGATTTTTTTCCCACCGTGCTGCTGACATTGATTATTACTCTAACTTTTTTACCTCTACCTCCCACTTGTGGCGTGACGTTGAAAGAGGGATGGAACTTTACATTTTTAAAAAGACACTCCACGCTCGGAGAGCTTCTTCAGACGCGCGCAGCGAAATACTACAACGATCGCAAAAAATCGAGGATTTACTTAGAATGGTGTGATAGAATATTTCGCGGTATGAATAATCTAAAACTCCGTTTCTATATAGCTTGTAGAACCGACGAAATAACATTGATTACTGCCAGATAGTTTCACTATAAGCATTTGTGGACGATACCACTACTTCCCTTGGAGATTAATAGGATACTTCTTAAAAGCTAGAGAGTTCCTCAATGGAGTGAGACCCGTACTGTAAAGTTATTTCGAGTAAAATAGCTTATTTACGCGTTGTTTGAAACACATCAACAACTTTCTTGTTTTTATTGAACAAGAGAACTGTGACGTCTGCTTCAGCTCGCCTCTGGAGTCATCCCTGAATAAAAGCTGGACATAAAACTCCAGCAGAATGAGCACCGATAAAAACAAGTGAGTATGAACCCGTTTTAAATCTGAAAATAATGATTTTACAATGACCATAGCCTATCAAAAAGTGGGATTTGAATTGTCCACTATATAACGTTAGTGGGGCTGGTGATGTCTGTTGGGACTGGGCATGTTGCGCTACAAATATTGCCCCAGTCAGAAGTGGGGTAATTTATTTTCACGTTCCTGCTGAGTAGCAGATGTCCCTAATACTACGACTTGGATAGAGTTCCTATTTCAACATTTTACTGGAATCTAAGCGTAATTACGCATATACTTCTTGTCGCCAAAAGTGTTCCATCATGGAAAATATTTATGTCATTGCATTGAATCTGGCATGGCATTGTGTACCTATTGAGAAACCTTTTTTAAAATCAGGGGGAAACTACTTAAAGTGTAAATTACAACACCTTTCGAGGAAGGATGTTCATCTTTGTGGTAAAGAGAATTAACTACGTGTTAACTATTTAGCACCCTACATTTGCTCAATTCTCAGCAGCTAACCGATTTGATAGGCTAAGCAAATGAGGTCTGGATTACCGCTGCTTCTTCGAGGCGGCTTGAGAGGGCACGGTAATCTTTTTCCCGAGATCCTGTCACAATCAATTAGAATGGACGCGTCTAAAAAAGACACTAGAGCCAAGTGTTATCGCTCGTCGGGGTTAAAAAAACCATGAATACATGTGGTACTTCTTCTTCAACACCTCTTAGAACTCTTCGTCAGTCTGTGTGGCCTCTCTTGAAAGTATACCCAACCAACTGTGCTTGCTTCTCAGGAACATGCAACCACGTGGAACGTTTGACTGTTTGGGTTGTATAGGTTGGTTGCTACACTCCACTCATTCTCCTCATATCTAATCCTCCAGATGGCATTGTACTCTGTGAAGTTATTTGTACAGAGTATGTAATCCATTCATTCTGTAGATTTATTCTGATATATGTCTGAAGCAGTAACTGGGGTGTGGGAAAGAGATCAGCTGGTCAAATGCATTGAAAAAGCGAGCAGAGAGAACCTTTGGATATATTGACATTTGTGATCTCCTTCTGAATAATTTCCACATCCATTCAATGTGCTTTCATTGCATCATAGTTTAACAAGGAAACACATTTTAAAAGTTCTGGCCACACCTTTAATCTGAAGTTGCCTACAAATAACCTTTATTTAAAACAAATGATTCCTCATTCTTTATTCTTTGTCTATGTTGGACAGGAAACTCTTTATTTTCTGTCATCATTATGTTATCTACTTACTATCTGTGTTTATCAATGTGTTGTTTCCTGTTGTCTCTGCTTTATAGAACACATACAGGAAACCTGTGATTGACACTTCACAGACCGCTTAGGTGCCATGCTGGTTAGAATTTGAAAACCTGTCTTACTTCCTTGTTTTTTTCTTGCAAGTGGCGTCACACCTGTAAAGGTATTGTTAGAAGAAAATTCCAAAAGTGACTTAAGACTTAAAAGTGCACAGTCACTAGGAAATAAACAGTCACTGTTTACACAATCCTTTAGAGCTGATAGCAAGTTTCCCAAAGATCATTTTCCAAGCACACTGCAAAAGCAACCACCTTAACATGTGAGAGAGCTAGGGAAGCGAGGGTGGGGAAAGTACTTCAACCTGAACCAGGGATGTAGGCCTATGCCTTGACTAAGCAGGTAAGAGTGAATGCAAAGTTGAATGCCAACCAAACAAGACTACAAAGAACGACATCATCTACCATATAACAATGGTTGCCCAGACCAAGCATATCCTCCAAAGGACACAACAGTGTGTTGCTAGCCCTGAGAAGGTAGCTCTCTGTCGCTATCTTTCTGTCATTAGCCTTGTAACTAGCTCTGTGCCAACAATGTATTAAGGTTAAACCCCCAGCCAGAGGCTAGGCTTAAGGACCTTCTTCAGGGTGGAGGACCTGCCCAGGGTCATTGTGGTGGGATTGGGATTTAATGAGTCATGCTGTAAGGAACCTGGGTCCGGGGATGATCCCTGATCCTATGGCCCAGGCCTGCTGATCCCACATCCTCACGCACTGACACACTAATCTTGGCTAGCCCAAGAGAGAGGTCCTGTATAGCTCAGTTGGTAGAGCATGGCACTTGCAACGCCAGGGTTGTGGGTTCGATTCCCACGGGGGGCCAGTATGGAAAAAAATGTATGCACTCACTAACTGTAAGTCGCTCTGGATAAGAGCGTCTGCTAAATGACTAAAATGTAAAATGTAATGCTGAGAGGTATAGTTAGCAAGAGGTCTGTTGGTAGTAGATAAGATAAGATTGTACTTTAACACTCTGTGGTGAAATAAGTCCTTGGTGGAGAGGTTTTGCCCTCTGGTGTATCAACAGCCTATTCAGATTGAAGAGAGTTGAAGCAGAGGTTTCGCAATGAGATTTTAATTTACGTAATATGTACATAAAGTTTTCTTTTTACATTAACAACGGACTGTCACGTGCCGAAAGAGGGTTTGGGGGCTTGTCAACTAAACATTCTTGCTCCGCAGCTCAAATTTAAAGTAATGTCCCCTTGCGTCCTTGACTTTTCCTAAATGTATCTATTTAACACACTGACGTTAGAGTTTCGATATCACAATAGTTTTTGTTATAAGCAGTTTTAGGAGGACATGTCATTTTCCCCCCTGCCCTTCCTTCACCCGACAGATGGCTACCCATCTGACAATGGCCCATTGAAACTACACCTAAATTATATTGCAACTAATTTCACACATGTAATAATAGATGTAGCCTAAAGACATGATTCAATTGACAATGGTCTGATGGGTGACAATATTATCAATTGTCTTGTGAATGAAGAGACTGATGAACAGTGCCGTGTGTAATTGACAAAGAAGGGAACGGAACATCAAGGGGTTATAAATCCAGGGCTGAAAAAGTGTCAATGTATGCCGATGACTGAAGTTTCCTCTCATTGAAGATCTAGATCACTTCTCTTGCCCCTCTGGACTAAAACCAAATTATAATACGTTTACCATATTACGTATTTGATTGTTAAAATAGACAACTTTTACATTAACCTGTAGTTTACCAATAAAAAGGGCTGATGGTGAAGTAGACATACTTGGTATTCATATCCCTAAAGATATAAGTTAATTTACCACAACAAATTTCCATAGAAAGTTAGCATAAATAGACAAGATCCTGCAACCATGGAGAGGTAAATACCTGTCAAAGTATGGACCTTTCTTAAACAAGCCATACAAAGCTGGTTACAATTAAAATAGTATATTCCAGGAAAGACAGAACAAATATTACAACAAATATTATGTTTAAACTCAAATATACTGCTTGATAAAAAAAAACATTCTCTATGGATAAAAAAAAGAAGGTATTATAGTTATGAATTATATTATGAATAGGAATGGTGGAGTTATGTCACAAAAATATATTGGAATGTTTGCTCTATCATAAGTTATAAACAACTGATTGCAACATTGGCGGCAAGTGGAAGGGAAAGAAGGTAGGGAACTTGTTTGTCTGCCATATATTAAAGACCAAAATTGGCTGAAATACACTGAACAAAAATATAAACGCAACAGGTAAAGTGATCCCATGGTTCATGAGCTGAAATAATAAAAGATCCAACAATTATTCAATGCGCAAAAAAAGCGTATTTCTCTCAAATTCTGTGCACAAATTTGTTTACATCCCTGTTAGTGAGCATTTGTCCTTTGCCAAGATAATCCATCCACCTGACAGGTGTGGCAAATCAAGAAGCTGATTAAACAGCATGATTGTTACACAGGTGCACCTTGTGCTGGGGACAATAAAAGACCACTCTAAAATGTGCATTTTTGTCACTCAACACAATGCCAGAGATGTCTCAAGTTTTGAGGGAGTGTGCAATTGGCTTGCTGACTGCAGGAATGTCCACCAGAGCTGTTGCCAGAGAATTGAATGTTCATTTCTCTAAATTTCTCTACCATAAACAATGTTGTTTTGGAGAATTTAGCAGTACGTCCAACCGGACTCGCAACCGCATTCCACGTGTATAAAACCGAGGAACAGAGAGTACTAAAAAGCGACTTTTTCAAATCATCCTACAGAAGTTCATGCAGATCAAACATGTGTATTCCTATAATATATTGGAAACAGCAGATTCTAAGGTTTCTAAAACACCTACATTTGCCAAACAATATTTTAAAAAATATATATTTTTTGTAGAATAACTGCAATTCCATGCATTCCACACATGGGAACTCACAGCAGCATATAGCCTAGGCTAGTGAGCACAGATGGTAGACTAGTGATATAATAAAGCATAAAATATGCAAATACATTTAATCCGTTTCAAAAACATTGCTCTGCTATTAAGATTTTTTACTGTAGGAGAATTTCGTTTGAAGAGACAATTCCGTTTACATCCGGCTGCTCAGAGAGGGCTGACTCGGGCGAGTTCGACCGCGACCTCTGGAGGTGGCTCACGAAACTCGATAATTTCGCAGTTTACATTACATTAAATTGTCTAGTCGCTGGTAATTTTTGATACCTCTCGAGAATCTATCGTAGAGTAAAAACGTTCTTAATCATGTGTAAACCTAATATCATTCACCCAGACTCGGGCAGTTGTATGAGGAAGACATAATGTGTGTTTGTGATTGACTAGCTACAGTTGAAGTCAGAAGTTTACATACAGCTAAGCCAAATACATTTAAACTCAGTTTTTCACAATTCCTGACATTTAATCCTAGTAAAAATTCCATGTATAGGTCAGTTAGGATCACCACTTTATTTCAAGAATGTGAAATGTCAGAATAATAGTAGAGAGAATGATTTATTTCAGTTTTGATTTATTTCATCACATTCCCAGTGGGTCAGAAGTTTACATACACTCAATTAGTATTTGGTAGCATTGCCTGTAAATTGTTTAACTTGGGTCAAACGTTTCGGGTAGCCTTCCACAAGCTTCCCACAATAAGTTGGGTGAATTTTGGCCCATTCCTCCTGACAGAGCTGGTGTAACTGAGTCAGGTTTGTAGGCCTCCTTGCTCGCACACCCTTTTTCAGTTCTGCCCACACATTTTCTATAGGATTGAGGTCAGGGCTTTGTGATGGCCACTCCAATACCTTTACTTTGTTGTCCTTAAGCCATTTTGCCACAACTTTGGAAGTATGCTTGGGGTCATTGTCCATTTGGAAGACCCATTTGCGACCAAGCTTTAACTTCCTGACTGATGTCTTGAGATGTTGCTTCAATATATCCACATAATTGTCCTTCCTCATGATGCCATCTATTTTGTGAAGTGCACCAATCCCTCCTTCAGCAAAGCACCCCCACAGCATGATGCTGCCACCCCCGTGCTTCACGGTTGTGATGGTGTTCTTCGGCTTGCAATCCTTCCCCTTTTTCCTCCAAACATAACAATGGTCATTATGGGCAAACAGTTCTATTTTTGTTTCATCAGACCAGAGGATACTTCTCCAAAAAGTACGATCTTTGTCCCCATGTGCAGTTGCAAACTGTAGTCTGGCATTTTTATGGCGGTTTTGGAGCAGTGGCTTCTTCCTTGCTGAGCGGCCTTTCAGGTTATGTCGATATAGGACTCGTTTTACTGTGGATATAGATACTTTTGTACCTGTTTCCTCCAGCATCTTCACAATGTCCTTTGCTTTTGTCCTGGGATGGATTTGCACTTTTCGCACCAAAGTACGTTCATCTCTAGGAGACAGAACGCATCTCCTTCCTGAGCGGTAATGACGGCTGCGTGGTCCCATGGTGTTTATACTTGCGTACTATTGTTTGTACAGATGAACGTGGTACCTTCAGGCGTTTGGAAATTGCTCCCAAGGATGAACCAGACTTGTGGAGGTCTACAAATTTTTTTCGGACGTCTTGGCTGATTTCTTTTGATTTTCCCATCATGTCAAGCAAAGAGGCACTGAGTTTGAAGGTAGGCCTTGAAATAGATCCACAGGTACACCTCCAATTGACTAAAATGATGTCAATTAGCCTATCAGAAGCTTCTAAAGCCATGACATAATTTTCTGGAATTTTCCAAGCTGTTTAAAGGCACAGTCAACTTAGTGTATGTAAACTTCTGACCCACTGGAATTGTGATACAGTGAATTATAAGTGAAATAATCTGTCTGTAAACAATTGTTGGAAAAATTACTTGTGTCATGCACAAAGTAGATGTGCTAACCGACTTGCCAAAACTATAGTTTGTTAACAAGAAATTTGTGGAGTGGTTGAAAAACGAGTTTTAATGACTCCAACCTAAGTGTATGTAAACTTCCGACTTCAACTGTACATAGTAGTCGAGTCGGACTGCGCAGAATCACTGGTCTATAAATCACAATTTTAACATTTAACATTTAAGTCATTTAGCAGACGCACTTATCCAGAGCGACTTACAAATTGGTGCATTCAACTTAGGATAGCCAGTGGGACAACCACCACTGGGGGAGGGGGGGTGTAGAATGATTATCAGAGCCTGAAGTTAAGGAGGTGCCGTTCCCCTCACAGCTCCGTAGGCAAGCACCATGGTTTTGTAGTAGATATGAGCTTCAACTGGCAGCTAGTGGAGTGTGCGGAGGAGCGGGGTGACATGAGAGAACTTGGGAAGGTTGAACACCAGACGGGCTGCAGCAATCTGGATAAGATGTATGGGTTTAATGGCACCATGCAGCCCAAATCGCTACTCATTATGTGATCAAGATGAGCTATTCTGCTCCTCTTGCCTTGCTCAAACTGATCCCCTCAAACATAGGATCTTAGGAAGACATACTATCTCCCAATAATGAGGTGAGTGACTAGCAACACCTTTGTATGGAAGGAAGCCAGTCCTAGAGAGACAAGACAAACCACAGCTTTGCTGACCTTAAACCTGACACAAAAATCAGCTCAACCCCAAGGTGTGAAAAACGGTGTTAGGCCAAATGCCCCAGTGACAACCTCTTGCTCACTGCTGTGGCCCTAGTACATGGAGACTACAAATACTAAATACCATGAGGCTGGTGTAGAGAAATAGAGTATAGAATATTGTGTCACTAATAGTGGGACACAATATGTCCTTGTCCCGGGTAAGGTGTACGTCTAGCCCTGCGCTCCTGTTGTGGGTGTACCTCCAGTCCTGTACTGTGCATTCCTCATAGGCCCTCACTTTCAGAAAACTCATCAAGGGCTGATTAACTGGCTTCTTCTGGGGGCGTATGGGGCCCCTGGTGTGGTAGGAGCGTTATCCCCATGACCTCATTCATCCCCAGCATTGAGCCTGCAACATGACCCTGCTTTCTCTTTCTCTTTCTCTTTCTCTCTCTCTCTCTCTCTCTCTCTCTCTCTCTCTCTCTCTCTCTCTCTCTCTCTCTCTCTCTCTCTCTCTCTCTCTCTCTCTCTCTCTCTCTCTCTCTCTCTCTGTCTGTCTGTCTGTCTGTCTCTCTCTCTCTCTCTCTCTCTCTGTCTGTCTGTCTGTCTCTCTCTGTCTCTCTGTCTGTCTGTCTGTCTCTCTCTCTGTCTCTCTCTCTCTGTCTGTCTCTCTCTCTCTCTCTCTCTCTCTCTCTCTCTCTCTCTCTCTCTCTCTCTCTCTCTCTCTCTCTCTCTCTCTCTCTTCTCTCTCTCTCTCTCTCTCTCTCTCTCTCTCTCTCTCTCTCTCTCTCTCTCTCTCTCTCCTTGTGGCCAAGGCAATGCTATAATGAAGGCCCTATCACTCTGTTACTTGACCTGGCTGCACTACCCCTCCCTTTCCTCACCCCTTCACCCCCTCTGAAGGCTATCATGGTGAATGCTACACTAAATGCTACTTGTGAGGGCTATGATAAAGGCTACGCTAAATTCTACGTGAGTGGATCCACTAATGGTTTTGTATCAGCCAGTGCTATCATATCACGTTTCTGATGCACTTAAATGTCCTTCCAATATGCTATATTACAACAATGTAATACTAAGGCTTTATAAAAGAATGAAAGTAAGCCACTGTAACTTCATTCACTCTTCACTTTTTCCAGGGAAATTGGCAAAATAATTAGCAGTTGCAACTTACAAATCGAGAACTCGGGACTATATGGTTCTATCTGCATTTTCGTCAACATTGAGTTGTTCTGTTCAATGTTCTCTACCTATATAGTACTCCAAATACCCCAAATCATGTTCTTAAATTCAAAAGAATAGTAGATAAAAAAATAGCTGACACCATTTAGGCAGAGGTAATTGTAAGGCTGGCATAATTCAAGTTTTTGATATTTAGAGTTCCTCATTTGGAACTTCAAAGCCAATTATCTCAGATAATCCCAGATAGAACCTTATAGTCTCAAGCTCTCTAAATATCGAAAACTTGAAATATGCCAGCCATACAATTACCTCTGCCTGTTTGTGGCTGTCTCGGGAAACCCTCTAAACCACCAACCAGAACTCCTACTTCTTTTAGTTCATATGAATAGGATGACCCCTGACCCTGTACACCCCCAAGGCCCTCTCACTCTCCCTATGCGCCTGCAGCTGTCCATACAGACATTTCCCTATGTCCTTAAACGGAGCTCCAGAGCCTCAGAGTAAGAGCTGACCTTGTCACATCACAAATGACACCTCAGGGACTTGAGAGACTGACTGGCTGACTAACTGATTGGCTGACTTACTGACTGGCTGGCTGACTGACTGACTGGCTGACTGAAGCTATTGCCGGCTCTGACAAATATGAGATGATTCTCTGTAGATGTTCGCCTGGAAGGCACGTAGTATCTTGGAGGGATTGACTGAGGCCATGGCCTGCTCTCTGTGTGACAGATATGACTCTGTAACTGTTCGCACCAGGAAGGCACGTAGGCTGTCCTGGAAAGACAGAAGAAGAAGTACCAAGACAAGATAATGGTGAGAAATTAAGTACAATACAACGCTCCCCCATTTCGATGCCTCCTTTACCTCACAAAGAAACACAATGAAACCCAAGGCTGCATTGATCCCGCTCAAAACACAACTCTGTGGGAACTCAACCTTTTCTCCATTCTTTCCTTTAAGAATGAAAAAACAAAGGAGGGTACAGGAGAGTCTGAGTCCAAGCTTTGTCAGCCCTTGGCAGGATGGCCTAATGCCAGGCCCCCAGGCCACGCCTCTCCCCTGTGTGTTTGATGTTGGGAGCTTTGCTTCAACGTTATGGTTATGGTCTGGCCCCAATCATATCTGAAGGCCAGATAATGGAGTGATAAGGCTGTCCCTCTGCTGGGGAAATGCAGATGAGCTGCTAACTGGTGCTATCTATCTCAGGAACAAGTTGTATGCTTCCTGTCTTTGTTTATTTTCTATTTTTCAAACTGTGTAGCAGTGTTATTCCAGCCCGGGACAGTGAAAAGGGAGAAAATTAACATTTACTAGCCTACCTTGCTGTCCAAGGTGCTCGAATTAAGGAACAAACACTGGAAGTTGAATGTGAAATACCATATTTATCTTCAGTAAAAATGACCTGTTGAACATGTGTCTACAGGACTATATTAGATATTATTGATAAGTTAAAGTATATCTTATTTTTTTAAATATAAGGACAGTGAGAAAGGGGGATGGTCACAGTTCTGACCTTATCCTGTTAATGATCTGTGTTGAAAACTGGAGTGCCCAATTACCCATATGTTGGGTAGATGTAAGAAGTATAGTTTACAGTAGGTACTATAGGTATGTTCAGTATGTATAGCTACAGTATGTATAGCTACTGTCATCAGACCACAGATTAATGACAGCTCCTCTCCAGTACCCTCTAATGTTATACCCCCACTGGTGAACCGAAAGCCATGTGGAAGCAACCTGCTAATCCCCTTACCAACACCTTCACTCATCACTGTTTCACAAGGCCGGAACCACTGACTGACTGTCTAAAGGAGAACATTTACCAGACCGATTGTCAGTCTGCACAGTACGGGGCCGTTCGTTCGCAGTTAATTTGCTTGCTGTCAGCGCGGTGTGCTATAGGGTCCACCTGCCGTTGGCGACTGACGGGCGTAATGTTCACCCGTTTCTACATGTGGTGTCGGTTTGCACTCGGTTTGCAAATTACGACTGGCACTCTGTTCAGAGATGCTAAGTGCTCTTGGCCGGCAGACACTTGACAATCTTACCGGTCTGTCCGTGCCTTAATCTGTCTGTTTCTCTCTTTATGTGTACTGCTGTGACCCAAGTCTACGGGTTAAGAACATTGTGCAGGTATGTAGAATACTAAGTTCGTTATGTGCTGGGAGTGCGACTCTAGCCCCTGTATCTTCTGTCAGAAAGACACTCTAAGCCACTTGTCAAACTCATTCCACGGAGGGCCGAGTGTCTGCGGGTTTTCCTCCTCCCTCGGACTTGATTGATGAATTAAGGTCAGTGATTAGTAAGGAACTCCCCTCACCTGGTTGTCTAGGTCTTAATTGAAAGGAAAAACCAAAAACCAGCAGACACTAGGCCCTCCATGGAATGAGTTTGACACCCCTGCTCTAAGCGGTTGATTCACTGTGAACACTTTAATCCAATAGCCAGAAGAGTAATGAGGAAAACAGTAGTATAATGTGGTTTCTACAAGAGAGATAGGTATGATAATACAATGAGAATTGTACAAGGAGTCATCAACACAGTAGTGTGACATAGTAGTACAATGGTAATAAGCTGGGATATGCATAAACATAGTGGTAAAAATATGCATAATAATGTTAAGGAATGTACACATAAACATAATGGTAAACATTATAGGGAATACGCATACATAATAAGTTGCTGGAATATACATAAGTAATGCTAAACATGTAAACAATATGCATATCTCTGCAAACAATAATGAGTCATTAGGACGTCACGAAATGGTTGCCTAAAGTGGTCAGGACGTTGTGTCATGGTCCCCTGGAGGCTTTGTCTAGTTCCCGGTTAGTCTAGGGGACATCCCAGAGGATGTTTTTAGGACATCCTCAGGACAACCCGGGAACTATACAAAACCACCAGAGGACCAGGACACAACGTCCCACGAATGTCCTAAAAACCTCCTCGGCACGTCCCCGGGACCAACCGGGAACTACAAAACCTTCAGGGGACCAGGACACAACGTCCCAAGAACGTTCAGGGGACCTTTAGGGGAACATGACACAACGTCCCAAGAACGTTCAGGGGAACTTCAGGGGGCCATGACAAACCGGGAACTATAAAAAGATCCCCCAGAGAACGTTCCCTTGGGACCATCATGCGTTCTAAGGACTAGTAAAATGAAAGTCCAGAGAACATCCTAAAAAAGGTACTGACATGGTCCTCAGTGATGTCCTGGGAATTTGATGGGAACTACACAAAGGTCTCTCAGAGAACATTCCCTTGGAATCATCACGCAACGTTCTTAGAACGTTCTCAGAACATCAATGGGATAATGTCGTGCCGAAACCCTTAAGGGAACTAATAGGAATGTTGCTGAATGTCCTCAGGACGTCCCCTGTTTGCTGGTATATTAGCTGTAATATTGACTGTGCCACTAGTTGGTGGGAGAACAATGTAATGCTCTAAATGGCTGATTAGCATGAAGCCGCCGGAAGGGGCGGAGCTAGTGAACAACAACCTGTTGTAATCCGGGGTGAAAGTAGATTGAGAAGTCATGTGATTGATGTTTTGTTTAAAGATGAGAGCGCAGAGAGTGAGAATGATTATGGTTACAGTGAAAAAGAAAGGAAACGAGAAGTAAAGTTGTGGTGGAAACAGGGCTGTGGCGGTTATGACATTTTGTCAGCTGGTGATTGTCAAGAAAATAACTGCTGGTCTCATGGTAATTGACCGTTAATTAACATAAACACATTTAGCATCTCCTGGCTTCCAAGCATATCCTACAAGCCACT